>NC_135886.1:2723618-3118618 GCF_964194155.1 Cetorhinus maximus | reverse complement strand
GACAGAGCGAGAGCCAGACAGAGCGAGAGCCAGACAGAGCGAGAGCCAGACAGAGCGAGAGCCAGACAGAGCGAGAGCCAGACAGAGCGAGAGCCAGACAGAGCGAGAGCCAGACAGAGCGAGAGCCAGACAGAGCGAGAGCCAGACAGAGCGAGAGCCAGACAGAGCGAGAGCCAGACAGAGCGAGAGCCAGACAGAGCGAGAGCCAGACAGAGCGAGAGCCAGACAGAGCGAGAGCCAGACAGAGCGAGAGCCAGACAGAGCGAGAGCCAGACAGAGCGAGAGCCAGACAGAGCGAGAGCCAGACAGAGCGAGAGCCAGACAGAGCGAGAGCCAGACAGAGCGAGAGCCAGACAGAGCGAGAGCCAGACAGAGCGAGAGCCAGACAGAGCGAGAGCCAGACAGAGCGAGAGCCAGACAGAGCGAGAGCCAGACAGAGCGAGAGCCAGACAGAGCGAGAGCCAGACAGAGCGAGAGCCAGACAGAGCGAGAGCCAGACAGAGCGAGAGCCAGACAGACAGAGAGAGCGAGAGCGAGAGCGAGAGCCAGACAGACAGAGAGAGCGAGAGCGAGAGCGAGAGCCAGACAGACAGACAGACAGCGAGAGCGAGAGCCAGACAGACAGACAGACAGCGAGAGCGAGAGCGAGAGCCAGACAGACAGACAGCGAGAGCCAGACAGACAGACAGACAGCGAGAGCGAGAGCCAGAGCCAGACAGACAGACAGAGCGAGAGCGAGAGCCAGAGCCAGACAGACAGACAGACAGCGAGAGCGAGAGCCAGAGCCAGACAGACAGACAGACAGCGAGAGCGAGAGCCAGACAGACAGACAGCGAGAGCCAGACAGACAGACAGACAGCGAGAGCGAGAGCCAGACAGACAGACAGACAGCGAGAGCGAGAGCCAGAGCAGACAGACAGACAGCGAGCGAGAGCCAGACAGACAGACAGCGAGAGCGAGAGCCAGACAGACAGACAGACAGCGAGAGCGAGAGCCAGACAGACAGACAGCGAGAGCGAGAGCCAGACAGACAGACAGCGAGAGCGAGAGCCAGACAGACAGACAGCGAGAGCGAGAGCGAGAGCCAGACAGACAGACAGCGAGAGCGAGAGCGAGAGCCAGACAGACAGACAGCGAGAGCGAGACAGAGAGCGAGAGCCAGACAGACAGACAGCGAGAGCGAGACAGAGAGCGAGAGCCAGACAGACAGCGAGAGCGAGAGCCAGACAGACAGACAGACAGACAGCGAGAGCGAGAGCGAGAGCCAGACAGACAGACAGCGAGAGCGAGAGCGAGAGCCAGACAGACAGACAGCGAGAGCCAGACAGACAGCGAGAGCGAGAGCGAGAGCCAGACAGACAGCGAGAGCGAGAGCCAGACAGACAGACAGCGAGAGCGAGAGCCAGACAGACAGACAGACAGACAGCGAGAGCGAGAGCCAGACAGACAGACAGACAGACAGCGAGAGCGAGAGCCAGACAACAGCGAGAGCCAGACAGACAGCGAGAGCGAGAGCGAGAGCCAGACAGACAGCGAGAGCGAGAGCCAGACAGACAGACAGCGAGAGCGAGAGCCAGACAGACAGACAGCGAGAGCGAGAGCCAGACAGACAGACAGCGAGAGCGAGAGCCAGACAGACAGACAGCGAGAGCGAGAGCGAGAGCGAGAGCGACAGACAGACAGACAGCGAGAGCGAGAGCGACAGACAGACAGACAGCGAGAGCGAGAGCCAGACAGACAGACAGCGAGAGCGAGAGCCAGACAGACAGACAGCGAGAGCGAGAGCCAGACAGACAGACAGCGAGAGCGAGAGCCAGACAGACAGACAGCGAGAGCGAGAGCCAGACAGACAGACAGCGAGAGCGAGAGCCAGACAGACAGACAGCGAGAGCGAGAGCCAGACAGACAGACAGCGAGAGCGAGAGCCAGACAGACAGACAGCGAGAGCGAGAGCCAGACAGACAGACAGCGAGAGCGAGAGCCAGACAGACAGACAGCGAGAGCGAGAGCCAGACAGACAGACAGCGAGAGCGAGAGCCAGACAGACAGACAGCGAGAGCGAGAGCCAGACAGACAGCGAGAGCCAGACAGACAGCGAGAGCGAGAGCGAGAGCCAGACAGACAGCGAGAGCGAGAGCGAGAGCCAGACAGACAGCGAGAGCCAGACAGACAGCGAGAGCGAGAGCCAGCCAGACAGACAGAGACAGCGAGAGCGAGAGCCAGACAGACAGACAGCGAGAGCGAGAGCGAGAGCCAGACAGACAGCGAGAGCGAGAGCCAGACAGACAGCGAGAGCGAGAGCCAGACAGACAGCGAGAGCGAGAGCCAGACAGACAGCGAGAGCGAGAGCCAGACAGACAGCGAGAGCGACAGACAGACAGACAGCGAGAGCGAGAGCGAGAGCGAGAGCCAGACAGACAGACAGACAGCGAGAGCGAGAGCGAGAGCCAGACAGACAGACAGCGAGAGCGAGAGCGAGAGCGAGAGCGAGAGCCAGACAGACAGACAGACAGCGAGAGCGAGAGCCAGACAGAAAGACAGACAGCGAGAGCGAGAGCCAGACAGAAAGACAGACAGCGAGAGCGAGAGCCAGACAGACAGAAAGACAGACAGCGAGAGCGAGAGCCAGACAGACAGAAAGACAGACAGCGAGAGCGAGAGCCAGACAGACAGAAAGACAGACAGCGAGAGCGAGAGCCAGACAGACAGACAGCGAGAGCGAGAGCGAGAGCCAGACAGACAGACAGCGAGAGCGAGAGCGAGAGCCAGACAGACAGACAGCGAGAGCGAGAGCGAGAGCCAGACAGACAGACAGACAGACAGCGAGAGCGAGAGCGAGAGCCAGACAGACAGACAGACAGACAGCGAGAGCGAGAGCGAGAGCGAGAGCGAGAGCCAGACAGACAGACAGCGAGAGCGAGAGCGAGAGCCAGACAGACAGACAGACAGCGAGAGCGAGAGCGAGAGCGAGAGCCAGACAGACAGACAGACAGCGAGAGCGAGAGCGAGAGCCAGACAGACAGACAGCGAGAGCGAGAGCGAGAGCGAGAGCCAGACAGACAGACAGACAGCGAGAGCGAGAGCGAGAGCGAGAGCCAGACAGACAGACAGACAGCGAGAGCGAGAGCGAGAGCGAGAGCCAGACAGACAGACAGACAGCGAGAGCGAGAGCGAGAGCGAGAGCGAGAGCGAGAGCCAGCCAGCCAGTCAGACAGCGAGAGCCAGCCAGCCAGACAGACAGCGAGAGCGAGAGCCAGACAGACAGCGAGAGCGAGAGCCAGACAGACAGCGAGAGCGAGAGCCAGACAGACAGCGAGAGCGAGAGCCAGACAGACAGCGAGAGCGAGAGCCAGACAGACAGCGAGAGCGAGAGCCAGACAGACAGCGAGAGCGAGAGCCAGACAGACAGCGAGAGCGAGAGCCAGACAGACAGCGAGAGCGAGAGCCAGACAGACAGCGAGAGCGAGAGCCAGACAGACAGCGAGAGCGAGAGCCAGACAGACAGCGAGAGCGAGAGCCAGACAGACAGCGAGAGCGAGAGCCAGACAGACAGCGAGAGCGAGAGCCAGACAGACAGCGAGAGCGAGAGCCAGACAGACAGCGAGAGCGAGAGCCAGACAGACAGCGAGAGCGAGAGCCAGACAGACAGCGAGAGCGAGAGCCAGACAGACAGCGAGAGCGAGAGCCAGACAGACAGCGAGAGCGAGAGCCAGACAGACAGCGAGAGCGAGAGCCAGACAGACAGCGAGAGCGAGAGCCAGACAGACAGCGAGAGCGAGAGCCAGACAGACAGCGAGAGCGAGAGCCAGACAGACAGCGAGAGCGAGAGCCAGACAGACAGCGAGAGCGAGAGCCAGACAGACAGCGAGAGCCAGACAGACAGACAGCGAGAGCGAGAGCCAGACAGACAGCGAGAGCCAGACAGACAGACAGCGAGAGCGAGAGCCAGACAGACAGACAGCGAGAGCGAGAGCCAGACAGACAGCGAGAGCGAGAGCGAGAGCCAGACAGACAGACAGACAGCGAGAGCCAGACAGACAGACAGACAGCGAGAGCCAGACAGACAGACAGACAGACAGCGAGAGCCAGACAGACAGACAGACAGCGAGAGCGAGAGCCAGACAGACAGACAGACAGCGAGAGCGAGAGCCAGACAGACAGACAGACAGCGAGAGCGAGAGCCAGACAGACAGCGAGAGCGAGAGCCAGACAGACAGACAGACAGCGAGAGCGAGAGCCAGACAGACAGACAGACAGACAGCGAGAGCGAGAGCCAGACAGACAGACAGACAGACAGCGAGAGCGAGAGCCAGACAGCCAGACAGACAGCGAGAGCGAGAGCCAGACAGCCAGACAGACAGCGAGAGCGAGAGCGAGAGCCAGACAGCGAGAGCGAGAGCGAGAGCCAGACAGCGAGAGCGAGAGCGAGAGCCAGACAGCGAGAGCGAGAGCGAGAGCCAGACAGCGAGAGCGAGAGCGAGAGCCAGACAGCGAGAGCGAGAGCGAGAGCCAGACAGACAGCGAGAGCCAGACAGACAGACAGCGAGAGCCAGACAGACAGACAGACAGACAGACAGACAGCGAGAGCGAGAGCCAGACAGACAGACAGCGAGAGCGAGAGCCAGACAGACAGACAGCGAGAGCGAGAGCCAGACAGACAGACAGCGAGAGCGAGAGCGAGAGCCAGACAGACAGCGAGAGCGAGAGCCAGACAGACAGCGAGAGCGAGAGTGAGAGCGAGAGCCAGCCAGTCAGACAGCGAGAGCGAGAGCGAGAGCCAGCCAGCCAGTCAGACAGACAGCGAGAGCGAGAGCGAGAGCCAGCCAGCCAGTCAGACAGCGAGAGCGAGAGCGAGAGCCAGCCAGCCAGCCAGTCAGACAGCGAGAGCGAGAGCGAGAGCCAGCCAGCCAGCCAGTCAGACAGCGAGAGCGAGAGCGAGAGCCAGCCAGCCAGCCAGTCCGAGAGCGAGAGCGAGAGCCAGCCAGCCAGTCAGACAGCGAGAGCGAGAGCGAGAGCCAGACAGCGAGAGCCAGACAGACAGAGAGCGAGAGCCAGACAGACAGAGAGCGAGAGCCAGACAGACAGAGAGC
Source organism: Cetorhinus maximus (assembly GCF_964194155.1). Taxonomy (NCBI): domain Eukaryota; kingdom Metazoa; phylum Chordata; class Chondrichthyes; order Lamniformes; family Cetorhinidae; genus Cetorhinus; species Cetorhinus maximus. The sequence goes on along the minus strand of NC_135886.1, from coordinate 3,113,528 downwards.
GAGAGCCAGACAGACAGAGAGCGAGAGCCAGACAGACAGAGAGCGAGAGCCAGACAGACAGAGAGCGAGAGCCAGACAGACAGAGAGCGAGAGCCAGACAGACAGAGAGCGAGAGCCAGACAGACAGAGAGCGAGAGCCAGACAGACAGAGAGCGAGAGCCAGACAGACAGAGAGCGAGAGCCAGACAGACAGAGAGCGAGAGCCAGACAGACAGAGAGCGAGAGCCAGACAGACAGAGAGCGAGAGCCAGACAGACAGAGAGCGAGAGCCAGACAGACAGAGAGCGAGAGCCAGACAGCGAGAGCGAGAGCCAGACAGACAGCGAGAGCGAGAGCGAGAGCCAGACAGCGAGAGCGAGAGCCAGACAGACAGACAGACAGACAGACAGCGAGAGCGAGAGCGAGAGCCAGACAGACAGACAGACAGACAGCGAGAGCGAGAGCGAGAGCCAGACAGACAGACAGACAGACAGCGAGAGCGAGAGCCAGACAGACAGACAGACAGCGAGAGCGAGAGCCAGACAGACAGACAGACAGCGAGAGCGAGAGCCAGACAGACAGCGAGAGCGAGAGCGAGAGCCAGACAGACAGCGAGAGCGAGAGCGAGAGCCAGACAGACAGCGAGAGCGAGAGCGAGAGCCAGACAGACAGCGAGAGCGAGAGCGAGAGCCAGACAGACAGCGAGAGCGAGAGCGAGAGCCAGACAGACAGACAGCGAGAGCCAGACAGACAGACAGCGAGAGCCAGACAGACAGACAGCGAGAGCGAGAGCCAGACAGAGAGAGCGAGAGCCAGACAGAGAGAGCGAGAGCCAGACAGAGAGAGCGAGAGCCAGACAGAGAGAGCGAGAGCCAGACAGAGAGAGCGAGAGCCAGACAGAGAGAGCGAGAGCCAGACAGAGAGAGCGAGAGCCAGACAGAGAGAGCGAGAGCCAGACAGAGAGAGCGAGAGCCAGACAGAGAGAGCGAGAGCCAGACAGAGAGAGCGAGAGCCAGACAGAGAGAGCGAGAGCCAGACAGAGAGAGCGAGAGCCAGACAGAGAGCGAGAGACAGACAGAGAGCGAGAGACAGACAGAGAGCGAGAGACAGACAGAGAGCGAGAGACAGACAGAGAGCGAGAGACAGACAGAGAGCGAGAGACAGACAGAGAGCGAGACAGACAGAGAGCGAGACAGACAGAGAGCGAGACAGACAGAGAGCGAGACAGACAGAGAGCGAGACAGACAGAGAGCGAGACAGACAGAGAGCGAGACAGACAGAGAGCGAGACAGACAGAGAGCGAGACAGACAGAGAGCGAGACAGACAGAGAGCGAGACAGACAGAGGGCGAGACAGACAGAGAGCGAGACAGACAGAGAGCGAGACAGACAGAGCGAGACAGACAGACAGACAGACAGACACACACACACACACACACACACACACACAAAGGGAGGTTCCCTGCAAATACCACTGAATTAAGTGCTCATTCTGTGGATGTGGTCTCAATCAATCAGCCCACTTGATTGGCACCACATCCACAAACTTTCAATCCCTCCACCACCAACGCACAATGACAGCAGTGTGTACCATCTACAAGATGCACTGCAGGAATTCACCAAGGCTCTTAGACCTTCTAAACCCACGACCATTATCATCTAGGAGGACAAGGGCAGTATCTGGATGGGAATAACATCACCTGGAAGTTCCCCTCCAAGTCACACACCATCCTGACTTGGAAATATATTGCCATTCCTTCACTGACGCTGTGTCAAAATCCTGGAACTCTCTTCCTAACAGCACATTGTGGGCACTCCTACACCACATGGACTGTAGCAGTTCAAGAAGGCAGCTCACCACCACCTTCTCAAGGGCAACTAGAGATGGGCAATAAATGCTGGCCCATCCCATGAATGAATTTTTTAAAAAAATTCTTTAATCATGTCCCTAAATGTTTTCTTTAAACATAGTTAAAGGAAATTTGTTTAAAAATTAAAAGAACACAGTTTCTTTTAGTCCATTTCTTTATTCTATATGCCATTTTGAAAGGCCAATAAAGTATAATACAGCATTGCTCTTACAACATTTAATCGTTATATTTCATACATTTCCATACAGCATATAAACAAAGTATGAAATGGTGCTAGTTTGAACATAACATTTGCAGTACCGTATAATACAATGCATTTATAAACATAACCTGATTTCCATAAAACAGAAACATCCAACTTAATTGTTCATCCCTAATGGGGATCTTTTATTAGTGTAGTCACTTTAATAAAGTCATAAATATTTAGAATCAGACTACAATTACTTTGACTGAAATTACAATACCATTATTCTGTTTAAGCATACCTACAGTTTACCTAAGGAAAACTAGGCCATTAATTGCATTTAACCCTTCCTTATCCATAAGGGCACAAACGGCACTTTTGTGCAAGGGAAGATGTGCGAGTGAAGGTGTTGCTGATTAAGATATTGAAGCTCAATTTAAACAGGTAACTAATTATTGGGCTTTACCTTTAATACACAGTGAACAATACCTTTAATATAAAGCATCAATCACTTTAGCATGAGCAGTTTTCATAATGTTGCTATAGTGCAGACGTTAACATTATTTTGGATAAAAGATGTGCAAAATCCACTGACAGAGAAAGAAAATACAACTTTACTGCATTATAAATGGTTACAATCCAACCAGATTATTTACTGGTTAATTTTACCTGCAAGTCCTGCTTTATCAATCAAGCACTCTGGACAATTCGTACCATGATCCTTTATGAATTCATGAAGTAGGTTTGAACACTTCATGGATTGGAAAGGGTTAAAAACAGCTGAGTTTATAAACTCAAAGATATCACAGCTAAAAGGAAACAAGATAATCACAGAATTTACAAATGCCACCACAGTTGCCAACACACAAAAAAAAAACTTATAGGCATATGTGAAATTTGAACTGCGGATTTATTGTAGTCCTGATTAAACTGGTGGTGGCATTGGTCACATATGAACAAATGGGATTACAGGATTAAGACGGGCAATGGGATATTGATTTATATCGCACCTTTGTATGAAAATATGTCAGGGTAGTAAATGTCACAAACATCCTACTGTTTAGTAAAATTAAGGCAACGATTTTAACAAAGCAAGTCTACAAAACCTGGACGCGTATTTAAAGAAAAGTTAAAAATGATCAGATACCTATCTCAGGTTGCCAATACAATTACATCACATTCTTACTAATTGTAGCCTTGAAATCTAGTTGCTCAGATCAACATGATTTTCCTCCAATCAAGAGTGTATATGAAGTTCTACAGCACTCTGATTTGGAGTAAAAATATCAATTCTGACTGATTACTAAGGCCTGGGAAATGCCCTCATCTGTCCCCCCCCAAAAAAAAAATCATACTTCAACTATACAACAAATGTGCTCCCTGCATAGGAAAAAAATCCAGTTTCGGAATCTATTTTTTTTTGCATATAAAGTTTTTCAAATGGCTACAGTTCAGCTCAGTTAGCAGTTTGTTCTTACATTTCTTTGGGTGCAATGGGTTCTGTGTACATTCAGAAAATTCTGTGATTACCTTCTTCTGTACCTGGGAAAAGCTCACAGAAGCGGGACATATACAGCAGCATCCAAGGACATCTACGTACCTACGTGCAGTACACAAAAAACTTCTACAAAACTGCCAGCAGATCAGCACATGCAGAGAAATGAAGGACCGCAAGATGGCGATGATTATGGCCTGAAACCTGCTCGGAGTATCTATTCATGAAACTTTACACAATACTTGACGGGAAAACACCCACTGAAGTTTAAAAGTAGCTGCACAGTTAAATTTGCGCAATCGCGTTTGTGATTACAGGGCATCCAGATGTCACCATCAGGTCGACAGCGGCACTTCAAATCAAATCATACTTATTCTCTACAAAGTACACCAAAATTACCAGGCTTATATACTTCCATTAAAGTCCCAGTATTTTTGCTCAGTGTGTTTTGGTCACCAGCACAGAAGAATGAAGCCACTTTCCACTTTTGCATTTGTGACGATGCTAATGATTTGAGACCAAGTAACCCAAGTTTTGGCCCCTACAGCAGATATGTAGTTAGAAGGAAAGGGAAGAAATGTAGCCAAACACAACAGCATTTAAAATTCTTGGTTCCATCTAAACATCTTACTAGCATAGTGATAAGGCACTTGCTTCTCACCTCTACGTTTTACAGATTAAGTCAGGCAAAGCCTTACATTCCAAACATATTTGTAATATTTGAATCTTGGCATTAGTAGCATCCACCTTCTAATATACGAACCCCTGCCACACACAAAAAGAAAACACTAATTACACTATTTAGAAAACAGACACCTGCTACCAGCCAATCCATATGGCAACTTAGGCACTTGAGCTGTAAAAGAAACTTCAGTGCTAATCTGTAAACATAACTGTAATCAGCAGTCTCAGCGACTGATCAGAGGTCAAATTTCTTTTTATTAAAAACAGGGGTGGGGGAGTGATGAAGTGGCCTTCTAAATGATTTAGTAAAGAGAGAGAACTTTAAATTTAAATTAAAAATGCCTCACCCCACCCAGAGAACACAGTTTGCACAGGAAACATCATGGCCAGAGTTTTAAGGCTAAAGTTGCACAATACGAAGTTATAATTATTATAAATCTGGCCAAGCCAGGTCAACAAGATACAAGGATTCTTGGCTTATATCCTTTGTTTTTGACATCCATTGGTTGATGTTAATAACATGCTTTTGGATTACAAGAGAGCTGGTGGAAAACCCTGAATAGAAATCCAGACAGCACAATCATCTCTTTAATAACCTCTTGCTCTTGGCTTGAGTGTGCTGTAAAGGATCTGTAGCTTTAGCAGTGCAACAGTGGACAGAGTGCAAGTCTCAGTCTCAACGATCATACGAGCTTCATACCCATTAGCCGGTTAGAGCGAATTGTGGCTGCTGTGCAGTCCAAAGCATTGCCCTCTTACCCTAGAAATCTGGATTCAAATCCTACTTGGAGAGAACAAGGTCCCTTTCATTTGCCACAAGTTTAAAGGTCACAGATTAAAAGAAAACAAATTAAAAGAAATTCTGACAAGTCTTGATCCAGTTTCCAGTTGGAATCTGTAGTTCAAAATCAACCCTAATTTGGCACTGGTTAGAAATTTTCATGTAAGACAAGCTAATTAAGACTGCTACAGAACCCAAATTGTTGCAGCTCGGGTGTGTCCAGGACTTGAAAGCGATGTTCATTTTCAGATTTGTTCTGAGCTATGCCTGATCCAAGAGTGCAATAGAAAGCACAAAGTGGAAAGGAAGTTTCATTCTTTAGCCCTGTAAACCTCACCCTGATGAGTACACCTACATATAGAAGATAATACTGTGAAGCCGTTTATTTGGCCAACTGAAATTCAAAAGTTGTGCACAGAACTGGCATAGAACAGGTTCAGTTCAAAGGACAAAATCCCTAATCCCTCACAGCTGTGGTGAACAATATCGATGATCCTGGAAATGAACATCAGATAACAAAGACCACATATACTTGTTAAATGGAAGTCAGCTTAATCCTGTTGATAAACTAGAAATTGCCAACTGCACCCAAAATCGGAAAAAGTAAATGCAATTTGGCAACTCTTAGTTTTCAAAACACATACTGAAAATATTTTCAAAGCTGCAATATATTCTCACCAATATCTGCTCAAGCATAATATGAAAACAGTTAAATATACACAACGTGTGACTGGGCAATTGAAATTTCATTATTTGCTACTATGCCCCAGTTATTACACACAATTTTGTAATCTCAAATTGCATAGAACAGAATCAATTGTAAATTGCTAAAATATGATACTTTAGTTCCATCTAGTGGGACGCTGGGATAGTGCCTAATTTCTAATTCCATTTACTAGCTCTTTGCAACTGGTTTTGCCCCTGCCAATTCTCCCCCTTACAAGGTACTGACTCTTTTCTGGGGTCTAATTCTATGAGCAGCACTTCTAGCAGCTATTTCAAGTGGTGATTTATTCAAGTGTTAGATTTAATACTCATTCACCATATTAATTCACCTTGGGAGACAGAGGATGTATGCAGCCAAGTCCCATCCTGTCCTTGGATATCCTCGCGTGTACATCATCAGCAGGGGGTCACTGGATAGCAACAAGTGTAGGAACAGTGGCCACTTTTACCCTCCTCCCAACCCAGTGGCACTGAGGCCAACTGCACGAATACTACTGCTGTCTCCAACTGAAAATCAGCTCATAGGCCTAATGTGAACCTAGAAGATCCCCCAGTCTATAGTACCAGATACTCGTTGCATTACCTCACTAAGCTACTGGAGGAGCCCAAAATGGACTCCTTTTGATTTCTCCCCCCCCCCCCCCCCCCCCCGCCACCCCACCCCCCATTTTGAAGTTATTTTGTTATTATTCCTATGCATTTTCTCACTCATAAATTGGCAATTGTGCAAGAGCTTTTAACTGTTAAACCAGTAAACTGGTACTGTGTGAACAAAGCACAGAAGTGATTCCCACTCTTTGACGTTCTTCACCCTGCTTAGGAAAAGCTCTCGGTGCCTCACTACTTGTCCTCACACAATGTACCAGGTTTAGGAATGAAAGGCTGCTGTGTGGAAATTCCACTTTCAGTCACATTCGGCTGTTTCTACAATTTGCCCCACGAGGCACCACTTTCAGGTTCAAAACAACAATTGTACAAAGGAAACCAGTTCAATAATATTTTGTTCCAAAATCTTCCAGATAAGTGGAGACTTTTCACTATAGCATATTAATTAAACAAGAATAAGCTAAAAAGTGCAGCACCATCTGTGACTTATCACCATGACAGCTGTAAATTCAAAAGGGAGGAGGGGTGCAGTTCTAAAGAAATTAAACAACGCCTTTTGTATCTGAAAAATGAAAGCAATTAGCTTCAGGAATGTCGTATGAATTGATGACATTTTCTGATATCACAATAGCCAGTTTTGCAGGGAGTTTTAAGAGAAAGATGTTCAAACTTTAAATAGATTTGTAAAGACTTGCGATTTAAGACTGATAGTTGATGGGGACGCTCAAGTATCAAATAAAAATCTTTAGTGATGTCGAGTGTCTGAATTAAAGTTTTTTTTTAAAGAAAAAGGTAAGACACAATGATGCCCTTCATTTCTTTTTCGTAGATACTCCACACCTGTCAGCTCGCCCCCAACAAACTCAAAACATAGATAATATACTGCAGCTTTGAAAGTCACATTGGGAAAGTTAGCCAAACGCACAAATGTCAGGCTATGCGATCATGTGCAGAAAGTTATTACAATATTTCATGGACCTCAGCAGAAATGCTTATGGCCAAACACTGTCGTACTCACATTGTTGTATTAATTGGTGAAGTTATGGTGTTTTTGTTTAACTGCAGCCAAAGTACAACATACAAATAAGTAATTAACTTTAAAGTTCCAACAATCGGAAGGAGCGAGCAAGTCTCAGTGTAAACAAAGGCACCAGACAGACTGGATTTTGTTAAACACTATATCATCTTATTTCATGCATGGAGGGTTGGCACTTTTTTGGCACATTTTGTAATGTTTTATAACCCTGAAAATGTAAAGAGTCAATTACAGAACAAGAAATAAGAGTTAAGGATGTTCAATATAAATTGCAGAAAGTCAGTTTGATGAATGATTGCTCTTTTGATGGAAAATTAATTCCTGCAATCTATATAAGGGAACAGTATGTACTTTCAAAATATATGGTGCTCACACACAACCCCTTATGTAACTAGCTGAAACGGGCTAAAAATGTGGGGTCTTCTCCTTTCTGATTCAGAGTAGATATATTGGAAACGTGGAGAAAAGCTGAAATCTCATTGCATGTGTCGCTACATCTACTGTAGAAATTACTGCTACATAATCATTTGCCCACCTCAAATTTCAACTTAAGTTTAGACCACTGATGCTCATTTGAAGAAAGAGGTTTAATTATTTTAAATATTAGCCTGCAACATTTTTATACACCTCCAACTGCCTTTTAAGTCTAATTTCTCTTGCCAATTATTTATTTATTTTTTTTTACTCGTTTTCCATTTCTCACCTTTTCTTCCATCCCCACAAGTTGTTGGGGTGAGTGAATCTGTACACTAGCACTACCACCTCCCCACCCTCACCATGCCAAATGATCACTGTTCATGTGTGAGAACTCAGGTTCCAGCAAGCTGCTCCACCTTGCACAAGGAGGACCATTCAAGCCAGAAGTGTCTCGTCACCTGAAATCCACGTACTCACCCTTCTTCCAGGAGTCATGACACTGCAGCTAAGAGGGGCAGTGATGCCTTTCCTTCCCCTCCCCAACCAACCACTGTCACTGCAGAGATCAGCTAATTCAACCATTAGATTGAACTGTTGACTTTCCTACTAGGCACAGGTTAACTACTTACTAGATAAGCTTAGAGGTATTGATGGATCATAATTTATTACATTTGTGCTATGTTGATTTTATCAATGCAAACATACTGTATCAGAATCCCCATCTCGTCAAACTTTAATTTGATTTCCACTGACAAATAAAGTAAAAGCTTTTTCAATGAGCAGGGCCGCCTTTGAAATTTGTAGCAAACATCCTTAATCCTTTGACAGTTGTTCATCTGAGCTAATCTGTGTAGTTTTTATAACTTTCACTACACAATGCACAGTGAAACAATGTTGACTGATGCATAGTAATGACTGTCACCAAACACTTCTCCTGACACTTAAATCTAAGAGACCGTATCTGTTTTCCTGGGCCTGCACACAGTCTATTTCAAAAAGCATTAAAAAGGACATTTAAAAAAAAAACTTATTTCATAAAGCACATGATATTGTTTCCTTTCGAAAGTAGCAGCCCATCAAAATGACTATTTCTGTACCAAGCTTGTTATCTTTAACAAAGGATCTCTGCAGGAATGTAGTAACACTTTTAAGCCATTCTGAAATGCCTGTGCACGTAAGACCTTTTAAACAGAGACTGTCCCTTAAAAAGAAAAGGCAAAATTTTACCTAAAGAAGAAAATGTAGCCTATAATGTACCATATTTGACACTTCAGAAGTAGGACATTTTCTAAGAATTCATTTTTAATGGCAATTATGGCTAGCAGTGGGTTCCAACAAATGAAGAGCTGTAACAAAACATAGAAGAAGTATTAAAAACATGCATGAACATGGATGTCTGACCTAATCCAGTAAAACTGGCTTCCCCCTTTGCAACATCCCACCTTGTACAACACTCCACAAAATGTGCAAGAATATGTCAATGCCCAAATAAGGAAAAGCAAAAACCACTAAATATATGTGTTTTTCTGATGCTTTAAACATGTAAAAAAATAGAAATACAAAATACACAAAATAGCTTTTAAAATATGAATGGTTGATTTAAGTTCAATCTTCAGATGACATTTTGTAAAAGGTAAAGCCAGCCAGGGGTCTGACTCCCTGACTGCTGTCTGATGAATCATGTTGGAAAGAACTTTACAGATATTCGGAGTAAGCATTTCCTGTCATGACCTAGGTGAGAATGGCCAGTTTGGTGGGGTATCTATGGAAAGCTATACACCCAAGGCCAAATCACTGCCTCGAAGAGAGGGGTAGGAAAAATAAAGAGAATCAACATGGTTCTGCCACATTGATGCTAAATGTATCCTAAATTATTTCATTATAATATTGCAAAATAATTTAACAGCTGGAAAATGTAAATTCGAAAAATGTTCACAATTCCCAAAAAGACTCAAGGAAAAACCATATAGTTTCAAAACCAAACTTCTTCTACAGATCTGTCCCATTATACATCAAATTGAACGAATTACATTGGGTTCCTCTCATGGCTCAATGGGTAAAATCATCTCACTGTGCATTGCTAAGCCTACGAAGCAGAAATAAACACTGAAAATGCTAGGGCAATCAGTAACTAAAAACAAGTCAGGTGATTGAACTCTCCATACCAGAAATACAAGGGTATATTAATGCACAGGTTCATAGGGCTATGCCCCTGGGGTCCCTGGCAAACATTGCGATCCTGACCAGGGGTGCCGTACAAATATTGGGTGTTTGGCAAAATGATACCTTTTAATTTAAATGCAGTATATTGTATTGTGAATCACTTGACACTATAGTCCAAGTCTACAGACTTGTATCTTCATGAATTTTATTACGTATTTGTGTTTTAACTGATCAATGGGTTGGCAGGGAGGGGGTGTCTATGTGGGAGGAGCACATGCTTAAGTCTGGCTCTGCTGAAACATCACAACCACACTTATCTCTTTACAGAGCTGGGTATCCTGCTATGCATTCCCAGCATGTTATACTTCTGTTTCAGATTTCCATCTTTTCCTTTTTTAAAAACAGAAAGCAGATCTACCTGACCCTCCCCAATTTCAACAGCATTAAAACCCATCACATTTCTGCGTCTCTTCAGTTCCAAAGAAGAGTTATGCTGGACTCGAAACGTTAATCGTTTCTCTCTCCACAGATGCTATCAAACCTTTTGAGTTTTCCAGCATTTTCTATTTTTATTTCAGATTTCCAGCACCCACAGTATTTTGCTTTTATTACGGAAAACAGCAAGTTCCTGATTTAATCCGTGATCTTTGTGGATCAGCTGACCTGGGCACGGAGGTTGTGGGGATGCTATCAGGTTAGAAATTAATCAGGACTCCCACCCGTTATTGCTATTCCCAGCAGAAAATGGGCATAGGTGGAAACAAAAGTTCAGCTCTATTGCACTTCCTGGTCAAATAGCTGCTCAGGTCCATACAGGAAGCACAGCGACCAGGGTATAGCAACAGGAGAATTTTAGTCCTAATGGAACTACACCCAATTGGAACAGGCAGATATAAACACTAAGCTCAAGGATGAAAATTGTTGATGCTTACAATGGCAAATCTGTACTGTTGTGCCTTGTCTTCCTTGATGTCCCATCATCCCTTGGTAGTGCTTTTTGCAAACTGGACATAGCAGCTGTCTTTTTAATGTCTATCACAGCGTAAAACTCAGTCCTACGTGTCGGAGTTGGCGGAACTGGAGTGCAGGGCATTTTGGGGGTCTGGGGGTTATCAGAGTCACTCCCACCCTCCAGCTCCACTTGAATGTAGTTTAATTGTCTTTGTTCAGGGCACGGACGTTTAAAGTCAAAGCTGAAGACATTTGGAGTGCAATCCCGCCGCCGGGTGAAGTCTACTTTATGTAAACCAGGTTGAATAGTTACATTCTCAGTATTGACATAGTTCCGCAGTGGGTCAAAGTTATTGTGATATCCATTTTGTGGAGGGGTTCCAGGGTCACTCCAGTCCTCTTCCTCCCGTCTTTGTGTCTGGCTTTCCCATACAGGAGGTAAAGAGGGCAGGTTTTCATAGTTCAGCATGGCTGTCTTCCTATGAGCACAGTTGTTAAGGTTTTGGCCATCCCCACCCATCTTGAGCCGACCTCGTCGTAACCCTGTTCCAGTGGACACAAGCAAGCCGTTAATATTCTCATAAGTCATCTTGTTGTTAGATGCGCACGCCATGCTATACTCATCACCATCGTGGATATTATCTCGGTCCACAAAACTCAAGTCGCCACTACTGTGTTCAGTGTGTCTCTCTATCCTTTCGCGCTCCATTATTCGTTTCTGAACTGGCGTTGGTCCTAGGACAAACTTGACCTCCCCTGGCTGCAGGAGGACTTGAGGAGTTCTGTCCTCTGTTTCAGGGCAGTGATTTGCATGGCTTCGCATCATTTCAGAGATGGACTGCCGAGCCTCTGTCAGGCCATGAACACAGGGTCTTTTCTTCCGCTCCTCATCAACATTGGAAGTATTCACGTATGTGTGAATCTGTAGGGAAAAGGGCCACAAAATGTTTAAAAAAAAAGATAGTCACTAACTACACACTTAGCATGTGTAAACATTACCAAATTTAATCAGGGCTGAACATGGATTAGACAGATATAAAATTAATAGAGGGAATAAAATAATTTTTTGGCTTGCCCATAATACTGTAATACAAACTACTTAATTCAACTTACAAATGAAGAGATTGTCAGTTCAGACTTATCCCGTTGTCCACTAACAGGAGAATGTAACTTTCCTTACTTTATTTTATCCAAGAAATAAAAAAATCACATCTCCCAGAATCAATCATCTGCTCAGTGTCATAAAAGGCCAATTGCTATGTTCTGAAATCAGCTTAGAAAGTATAAATAAGCAGTAGTCGTGGAATTTTATTGATTTCCCTCCTTGCTGTGCAATTTGGTTAGGTTGGCATCAAAGTGGATAATTTGATTTAGTCTTTAATTTTCCAATGAAAAACTATTTAATTTCATATCACGTCTAAAAAAAATAAATTTTTATATTCACTAACACAGCACACTCTTACATAATAATGAAATAATATTCTTTTATCAAATAATTGGCTAGAATTTTAACGTTAGGTAATTTTGTTAATCTATTTTCATGACAGATACAACAGTCCAAATAAATGCTTACCTGGAACACTAACCACTGTGATAATTCTGAGTCATGTGCAATGGAGAATACGCTGTGCACTCTACATCTCATTTACATGTCCAGTATGACATTTCTAGCACATATATAGGTTAAATTAATTTCCAGAATATGCCACAAGATTTACTTTCAGCTCAAGTAGATAAGTTAAGGAAATGCCTGCATGACTGCTTTAATCGATTTAACAATACACTCCTCCAGAGGTTAGTGCTGCAGTAGAATTCCGTACTTAATTCTGATTACTTCATGATGGTAATTGTACAATGCATTTACACTGTCTTTGGCCGTGCAGAGTAAAGCTTCTTTCTAAACAAGTATCACCATATAAAGTGGCTCGCCTATCTTCCTGCTTATAGGAACAGGAGTAGGCCATCCAGCCCCTCTAGCCCGTACCGCCATTCGGTTCCATAACCCTTACAACCCTTGCCTAACAAAAATATAGCAATTACAGTTCTGAAATTTTCAACTCACCTGGGCTCAACGTCTTTTTGGGGGTTGGGATTGGGAGGGGAAAGAAATTCCGATTTTCACTACCCTTTGTTCTAAGCACAGTATAGACCTAAAGTTTCCTCTATCTCTGTCTTTTCAGATGCTGACATTTGCTGCTTATTCCCATATTATGTTACAGAGCTGTACACTTCCTAACTCCAAATTGCTTTCCAACAATGAACAATGTAATACAAATAGTGTAAGAAGGGCTGAAGTGCATCAACCCAAAAAACATCAATTTATTGGATTACGGCAATATTTTGAGGCTGTAATGATTTATAGGTGAAGTTTTCAACCTGTGAATTAAATTGGTCATAAATAGGTGTGTACGCACCTGATCGTCACCACCTACGATCAAAGGATGCGTAGAATCTTCACCCACTGAGGAGAGGCGGGTGCTTCCTATGGAGGGATGTCGAGTTGACGGGTGAGAGGAGCCATCGCCCATTGGTGGATAACACGGGAACCCATTTGGAAATCCTGGCACAGCAAAACCAGGGGCTGAAAAAAATCATTTGCACTCGGCTTTACTTCAGCAAGTTGAACTGCATGTTCATATTAACAAACTATTCCAAACTCTTTCCAGTTATTTGTTCGTTTACCACTAACCTTTTTATATTCATAGAAAGATCATTGGGCCCTTCCAAGAAATTCAATAGGAAGATAATTGTTAGATTACACCAAGAATCACACTAGTATGATATATGGTAAACACAAATCAGTTTTACCCCCAGAGGAAGAAATCTTATACTCTACAGAAACAAAAGCAACATAGGTCGATTTGGGATTTAGTCTTCATAGCATAGGGGTTGAAGTAGGAGGGTGTCAGGAAACTGACACACAACATAGGAATTTAAAGTCAAGCAAATGAGCAAAGCCATTTGCCTCTTCAGACTTAATTACAGCCTTACAAAGAAATAGAGGTTGTAGAAATAAATCTGGACGTACATGGACAGTATAAGAGGGCTTATACTCCCATTCCACCACTACTTCCTTCTGCGTCCATCCCCGAAAATAATTCAAGTTATTCTTGGCTGCACTTTCAAACTCCCTGTCAAGCTTTCACCATTCCATTCACCACAATATTACTGCAGTTGTTCATTTGCTCAATCGCTCCCTCACCTCCACTTTTGATGTCCTGGTCCACAAAACACTTACTCTCACCCATTCCAGTGGAATGGCTTCCACCTTTGCTCCTTTAAAAAGAGTGCAGACTTCAGTATATCTGGTGCACAAAATGGTTTAGCCAGCCACCAGATCACATTGAGCACTATTTGGCCTTGTTTTCCTCTGCCCAAACAACACTTTATTCCTGGATAGCAAAGATAGCCTCCAAATTATTTTCTCTAACACCAACCTTCACCGTAAACCCATCTCTTCCTTACCCCTCCAACCTTTCCTTACCCCTTCAACCTTACCGCCAACAACTGCAACAAGCTTGTGGACTTCCTCATCACTAAGATGGAGGCCATTCATTCAGTTGCCTCCGCTGCTTTCTCCCACCTTCCCCTTGCCAACCAAGTCATATCACCCTCGGATCCCCCTCTCACTGCCCTAAACCCTGAACTTGTGATTTTCTCCAATTTCTGTCATCTCCCCTTATGGTCTCTTTGAGCTCACAACATCCATGAGGTCTAATTCCTACTCACTTGATCTATTTCCCACTAAATTGTTGACAACCTAACATCCTTTCCTGGCCCTCATGTCAGCTAAAATTGCAAACATTTTGCTCTCTTCAGATACTGTAGCACCACCACCAAACCCCAGTTTCAAAACTGGAGTTGTTACCATCTACTTTTTTGTCCTTACAAACAAATAGCCTCACCTCCAATTTCCTTTCCATCTTCAAAGTTCTTAAACATTGTATTGCCTCCTTAATAAGTGCCCATCCTTTGCACAAGTCCTCATTTGAATCGCTCCCAAAAGGTTTTCAACCTGCTACAGGACCAAAACGTTCCTATGAAACTGTCACAAATGAGATCCACCATGGTTGTAATGCCTTATCCCTCCTTGTCTCCTCTGGAACCATTTGAGACAGTCAGCCTCATCCTTCTCCTCCAACAGTATTCTGTTGTCCATGAGACTTATGCTTGGTTGCACTCTTAACATCACAACTAAAGTCAAAGAATTGGCAGCAATGGCTTTTCTTTCTATACCCCCTTCACTACAACTAGGAGTTCCCTAGCATCTATTCTTGGACCTCTGCTCTTCTTCACTGCATGTTGCCCTTAGCAAATCATCCAGACACAAGATCAGCAACACTTGTACTCTGATAACACTCGGTTCTACCACTCAACGGCCACTCTCAATCTGCCCATGGCCTCGTCCCTCTCCATCTCTTTAATTTCCCTCCGCCTTACAACCCTCTGATACATCTATGCTCTAATTCTGGCCTCTTGAGCATCCGTATTTAATTGCTCCACTATTGGTGGCCGTGCTTCAGCTGCCTAGGTTCTAAGCCCTGGAATTCCCTCTCTAGCCTCTTCATCGCTCTTTCCTCCTTAAAGCCACCTCTTTGATCAAACTTTTGGCCATCTACCTTCGCATTTCATGCGGCCCCATGTCAAATTTTGTTTCTTAAATGCTCCTGTAAAGCATCTTGAAACATTTGATTACATCAAAGGCACTATATAAATACAAGCTGTTGCAGGCTCAGTGTTGTCATATGCATGTCCCACATCCTGGGCTTCCAACCCCCCACCCTCCATAAACTTCAACTCATCCAAAACCCAACTGCCCACATTCTTTTCTCTCATGCCTCAATTCCCACTTATTTATCACCCTGCCGTTGCTGACCTACATTGATTAAATTAATTTAAGTACACGATGGACTTAAATCTCTTCATGGTCTTGCCCCTCCTTAGCAATGTAACCACTTCAAGCCCTAAAACAGCCAGGTTCAACCTCGTGACTCTGCTCTTTTCTCCCTCCCTTCACCTCACCACTGGTAGCCATGCCTTCAGCCATTTAGGCCTCATGTTACGTAATTTGCTCCCTTAATCTTCCATCTTCCAACATCTATCTCCTCCTTTTAACCCCTCCTGAAAATCAAGATTTCAGCCAAACATCACCCCTCCTAGTGTCTCCTTCTTTGTCTTTGCATTCACCTTGTCGTTACACTCTGTGGAGCACCTGGGGACATTTGTTATACATCAAGAATGCTATAACAATGTAAGGTGGTTGCAATTATGCAGTTAGACAACATAGCTTTAGAATGTTTGTAGGGAATATAAAATATCTTACCAACACACCTAACCCAATAACACAACTTGTTTTCTTTCAAACCCAGCCACCCCAGAAATATCTTCCACAATCACTCACTGGTTGGTGTCTGAGGCGTCCTTGGTAAATCAAGTTCTGTTGGATGAGTGCTTCTTGATATTATCATGGGCTCCTCAACTACGTTAATACTGTTACACTGCATGATCTCCTGGAGAAGGTTAAAAATCTCCTCAGCACGTGCACACTTGAAGGCAAAAATGCCTGCAAAATAAGTAATAATTAATCAGTTATTACACAAAAATTGTGAAAATCCAAAGTCCTGAAAAAGGTGTCAAGGAATGGATTACTTTGAGATTTTACTCAAAGAAATCCAAGACCGCTTTGATTGCCAGATCTCAAGTGGTGAACCAATCAATCAAGCGCTTTTATCAAATTATTCTAATTTCATGCACCATAAATCTTAGCTTACCCAATATTCAGGATCAAGAATAGATGCATGCATCAAACACTGCCTTCAAGTGCTACGGTAATAAAATCGGCTCATAGTTCTACTGACATTCAGTGTGATCACTTGCTGTTATTTTCCTGCCGCAAGATAAATCAGTGCTACAAGCTTTCCAGCAGTTACTTCTAGCAAGCAGTAGGTGGTGCACAGCAACTATTAATTTGAAAGCTCCCAAAATCGATTTTGTTAGCGTGAAATTTATTTTAAGCTATTGACTAAAGAAAATAGAAACATCTCACGTAAATAGGGATCTTTCCACAATTTAACAGTATGCATTTTATAAATATTGTGTTGAATACCGTGGGTGTACCTACACCACATGGAGGTTCAAGAAGGCAGCTCATCATCACCTTCTCAAAAGCAATTAGGGATAGGCAATAAATGCTGGCCTAGCCAGCAGTGCCCACATCCCATGAATGAATAAAAAAAAAATGGTAGTGTATTTACAACATATTGAATGGTGATAGCACAGAAAGAGGCCGTTCAGTCTGCTGCGTCCAAGCTGGCTTTTTGCAAGGGAAACTTAGCTAGTCTCACTCCCTATTCAGCCCAAAATATCTATCCACTGATTAATCTCTACTCCCACCTCCTCCTCCCTTGCTTCATCTAACCTTATCAGAGTACTGTTCTATTCTTTTCTTCCACCTGTTCCCATCTAACTTTCCCTAAAATGTATCCCCTTAAATAATTAATTGAGATTTGCAGAGCAACATGAACAACTGCTGGATTTTGTATTAGCGGCCAAAGAAAAAAATTTGTTTTTTCTGGACTAGCCTCAAGCACTTTTTCCTCTGTTTTGCCTGGACTTTCTGAAGAGGCAGCTTGGCTAGTTGTGGGGTGAAAGAAGGTGTGAGGTTCCACCATTGACTCAATGGAGTGGTTAGGTAGGCCTGATCATCTATCTTTTCTTGGGGTTTTTTTTTGCAGATTTGTTGGTCAGAATTGATGAGGTGTGCTCAACTCACTTTGGAAGTCAAGTGTATTTATGAAGAAATTTGCCTCACACACTAAGTGAGATAAGAGTTTAATGTAGGGTAGGTTGCATATTGTGCACTGATGATTCAAACATTTGTTCCTCTAATTTTCTTTAAACAAAAGAAGTTGGATCTTTGACTCCCATATATGTTGGTTATACTAAAGAATGGCTTAATGCATGTCTGCCTCACTTTCCACCAAGCTAGGTGAAAGAGCTAATTATAAATGGCAGTTAAGTTTAAGTGGCAGGTAACCCGTGCTTAGTCTTCCAAACTGAAATGCCTAATTTTAGGTTTCAGGACTTTTGCTCGTGTTTTGGGGATTACACTTGACGATTTAATTGATTTTTTTCATTAAAAAAACAAGACCTATAGCCCTTTCTACAACTTACGAAGATGCGACTATTTCCTGTAACTGACTTTAACTGGGGGTTTGGGGATTGTGCTCTGCTCTTCCAAAAGGTTTCTTTTAAACAAAAGCCACTGGCCTGAATTATACAGGATTTATTTAGTACATTTACAGAAAAGAATGAAGAGCTTCTGTAATATTACTAAACAGTTCCATGGACAATTCAAGAACTAACCTTGCCCAGTCTGACACCTTCTTCCACTCTCAAATGAGAAGAGGTTCGAGTCATAACCATAGCGACGCAGACAGAGGTACGGCCATCTCACAGCATCTCGTTTTCTGGTGTGCAAAATCAACTCAGAGTTGGTCAGTTCCATGATCCCAGAGCCCAGTTCATTACCATCATCATCTACGTTTGTCACCTGTGGGAGAGAGTATCATTTTGAAGATGTGCTGTAAATTATGGTATGCTTTATTTATTCTTTCTATACATGTAGTCAGCGTTCATATATTTGCTTATAATAACCAGATTTACCTCTCTACCATCTCCCTTGGTCCCATATGTTGTGCTGTACTAAGCCATTCAAGTGCTTGTCCAACATCAAGTTGCGTATGAGCCAAAACTTTCTGTAGCTAAACACAAACAAAACCAAAGCCTTTCTACAAACTTCTGCACCATTGCCCATGAACCCAACCCCATCCAAGATGCCCATTCAAGTTGAATCCAAAATGTGCAATCTTGGTGCATTCCCACGCCAATGCATCGACCGGAGTCGACTTGCCTTTTTTGAATTTGAACAAAAGCTTGGGAGATAACTGTTCTGTGGTGAATTCTCCATGGCAACGTCTCAACCAGAGTGCACTTGCCAACCAATCAACACCTTTTTCTCATGCAGTATAAACTGTTCCCTGGAACCTTTGTATTCTTGCGTCTGTCCTGATGAGTGCAAAAATGAAACGCTTCAGCAGCATGTCTCTTTTCAGCAATACTCAATTTCTATACTACTAAGTGACTGTCTTCCAGAGCTTCACTGTTGTATCTTTCACTGCATAAAGTTTGGCTCCATATATGACCTGTCCTTATCGAGCGCCACTGTTATCCCATTCCACGGTAAATGATTTCAAAAATATTGTTTGTTTTTACATATCATTCCACGGCCTTGCTCCTCCCTACAAAAAAACACCACAACCTTATGTCACTTCTTACATCCTCCATCATCCCATTCTGGCCTACTGTATATTCGCCAGCTCTACTGTCAGTGGCAGGGCCTTCATCCATCTTGCTGTCACACTCTGGATTTATATACCTAAAACTCATTGAAAAGCCTCCTTAAAGCAGGCCTTTTCATCACACTTTTGGAGGCAGCTCCTAATTCCCCTGCTACTCATTTTCAACACTGCTTCCTAATTGTAAGGCAGTTTTCTACATTACAAACATTGTAAAATCAAGGTCAGTCAGTGATGAAAAGGGCAGGACTCAATCCCCAAAGGAAGCAGACCTCAAAGATCTAGTGATCTTTATGGTGTGGATCATCTTTCCATGTGTTAATTTTATTCTGGCACTATGTTTAGGAGATCTCTGGCATCTATAGGAAATATCTTGGGTCCAGCAACACTGACATCATTAAGCAGGCTCACAGACAGCATACCAGGAGGTAACAAACACCAATTCCCCTTCACTTCTTAACCATTTCACAGGCGAGTGAAATAGAGAGATTAAAATATAGGCATGGGACTAGGATTGAGCCTGAAATGCCATTAACTTTAAAAATCTATGAACTTTATCTTAATGGAGAAAATATACATTCAATAATATAAAATTACATTTTTCAGGGTCAGAGAGGTTTTTAATCAGTAATTATGATGCAGCATGCTGTGAAAACCCAGTGAAACCTCATTCAACGAGCCATAACTTTGTCAAGGATTTTTACAGCGCAACTACTAGTGTTAGAAGTGGAATTTCATGTCAAATCAGTGAGTTCTAGATGTTCTTATCTGTGAGGACTTCAACAGCACGCAGTGGACAGGGGCGATCAAATCACTGACAGCAACTTCTGGATTTTCACATTAAATGGTGTACTTGCAGACACCAAAGGGCTGTCAGTTTCAGATAAACGATGATGAATGTTGACAGTTTCATCATCATTACAGTTGCAAAATCCAGGCCATTATATCAGGTGTCCAAACCACAGCATCTTGTCCATATGCAGCCCGTGAACCATGGCAATCTTACAATTCTGCTTCAGTCGTGTCGGTATCACAGACTAACATCTGTATTCCACCAACATGCTTATAGGAATGTAGATAATAATGTGATAATGACCAGATAATCTGTATGAGATGTTGATTGAGGGATAGGTTTTGGCCAGGAATCTAGGGATAACTCCCCTGCACTTCTTTTGAGATAATGCCCTGGGATCATTTGCATCCACCTGAACAGGCAGGGGGGCCTCGGTTTAATGTCTCATCCAAAAGACAGCACCTCCAACAATGCAGCACTCCCTCATTACACATGCTCGAGCCCTGGAGTGGGACTTGAACCAAGAACCTTGTGATTCAGAGGCAACAGTGCTACCAACTGAGCCACAGCTAACAGCAGCCAAAGTGACTCACAATGCCCAGGCAACTCAGCTCTATTTCGTCCTTGCTAATTTGCCTCTATTGCACATCTTCAGTTACATGAAATTCAAAGTCCTCAATTAATGGATAAATACCAAATCAGAACACCAAGTTAGGTTAATATTCACAAGTTGAACTCTATGCAAAAAGAGAACAAAATTTCAGGATTTGTGCCTAAGTGGCCCACGTAAACAAAAAGCTTGGGCTTTTCAACATTATATAAAGTTAAATTGCTATTCTTATTGTGAATTGGGAAAATATTAAGAACTGCTTTGGCTTTTACAAAAAGCATTTCCTTCAATGGAGGAAGGTTTCAATTAATTACAGCCAAACGATCTAATTGTTTGGGTTATGGAAAGTGAAAACGTTACCTTGAATTTGGTTGGGTGGTTGTCTGAGATTGTGTCTTTATCCAGACAGCTCCAGCAGCTCCCCATGGCTTCAGCAGACCAGCTGATCTCTAAATAAAACAAATTAATGCACACAATTCAGCTCTGGAGCTCCACTCCATTGTAGAAATCATGTGTCAATACAAAAAAGTTAACTGTTGAAGTACCAAGTACAGATTTTCTGCACAAGCTCCACTTTATTCAATATGGTAAAAGATTAGTAGTCATTAAGCTCTTTTACATTATAATGCAATTAATTTTTACAATTATGTGAAAAATCTATTCCGCCCAGCAGAGTTTTACAATACCTAATAAGCATTCTCTTTCTTTAATACAAAGATTTTTCCCATTTTTCTCGCTGAGACACACACCCTGTCTTCTTCCAATGGTGCTCTGCAATGCGCTACCAAGAGATATTATGGACCTCAAACTCCCCAAACCAAACAATTTCTCTTCAGTATGCCTCAAAAGCCTCCCGCAAGGTTCATCCCTGTGAGTCACTATTGAACAATCCTCTCTTCCACTCACTGATGAACACCTCCCCCAATTGAGAGTGGTTAAAGGAACAGAGATGAGATGTTTTAATACTCCACATTGAATCAGTAATGCAAAACAATTCGCTTTTAAAAAATATACACAATCTCCTTTATCATTCAAATATTCATTGTTTACACAATTATGCATCATAACAGTTAATTGAAATGTAGAGCTATTTTCCAACTTCCAACCTTGAACATTCATTTGGTGTTTTACCTCTGATGTCACATTTCCAATTTACAGTCTCATCCATTCACAGGACCTCAAAACTATAGAACAGTTAGCCTTTCCTTCCTCCTGCTATCTACAGCCTTGTAAAACCTTAACTGGGCATCAACTAACTGCCAATTCTTTATTATCTCGTTTCTTGGTGACCATTTTAAAGAGCAGTACTATAGAAACTTCTGCAGCACTTTATCAAACATGGTTTTCAACTATGCTTTGGGGCATCCTGAAAAGGTGCTATAAAAACGCAAGTTCTTTGCTGCTTGACAATTTAATTTATAAATGCCTTTGTTTAAAAATGACGAGCATGCCATGTTTCAAAAAAATGGGTCTTATGGTTTGGGTGCTCTAAAAGGGATATTTTATTTTCTAATCCAGTTTGCATATTTAATCGTTTATTCCCACTAATGTAAGAAATGTACCATATCCGTTACATATGGAAAGCACACAAACTAAACAAAAATACACAAAACGCCAATTGCTCTGGTCTGAATTATAGCTGTATGGAACTCCTTGTTATCTGGAACCTGCTGGTACATTACCATACAGGAGTGCAAATTTGCAGTCTGTACACACTGCAGTGCTGTAAGTTGTCAATGGTCACATTCTATTCCATTTACAAGATGTTCAGCACATTTATATAAAAAAATATATTCTTAGGAGCTTATGTCAAAAGGCATAAAGAGTCCAACTGCACGACTTGAGTATATAGTCTAGGTTTCAATTCAGTGCGGTACCGAGGGAAAACTCCATGGTCATTGGCGCCATTATTTAGATGTTTAGATGTTAAGCCAAGGCCCTGTCTCTCTATTCAGGTGAATATTAAAGATTCCAAGGTACTATTTGAAGAAAATCATGCAACTTTCCCAGTTTCCTGGCCAACATGCATTCAAGCAACATCACCGAAAAGAAAACAGATTAGTGGTTTGTGGGATCTTTTGTGCACAAATTGACTGCTGAAATTACTTACATAATAACAGTAACAACACTTCAAAATGTAATTGGTGCAAAGTACTTTTCAGTTATTTTTTTTAAATAAAAAGGACTACATAAATTCCATTTGCTTTTCAGAAAAAAGTGTGACAACAAGAGAGGCCAGGTTATCACTCACCCACTTACTTCTGCATACCTCCGTAGAAGCTGGTAATGGGTGATAAATAGTGTGGATTTGTGGATTGTACTGTCCATTCTTACCTAGTCTTGGCCATTAGTGGGAAAGCTGCCTAGTCTCAGTTCCAGGTGCCTCTGCTTGGGGTCATGGTAAACAAACTCAAGCCATGATCGAGCACTTGTGTCTTTAACCTAAAGTAAAGTATTACAGTGATATAATTATATGGCCAGATATCATTCCTACCAAAGATATTTAATGTGGAAACATTAATCTCAAAACAATTTTCTATAGTAGGTACAGACCTTCAAACTTATAAGTGTAATATTATAAATAGCAGTAACTTTTTCAACTGCCTATTCTGCTGTGAACATTTATAGCAAATATCAGTGAATATCAGATAATGAACTGCAGCGAAAACACTGCCAAACCCAATGCTATCCTCACCCAATGTCTACATGTGTATGTATACCTTCTAACCAGAGTCACTCAGCAATAAAGGACAGCAATCCGATTGATATTTTCCTTTCCTTGGGCACTGAGTGCAGTTATCGTGCAGAGAATTTGTTTATGCTATAAGCCACAAGCTGGATGGGGTGGGGGAGGTGGGGATTGGGAGGGGCTCAGTGTATTTGAATGAAAACCCCTACTGACTCTGGAACACATAAATAAAGATCATTGGGGTCTACTTAAAAAAAAATACACCGTCCAATTCTGTCATGGGTTTTCAGTACAGTATTGTGAATACTCAAAGGTTTGCCAGAGCCCTCTGCAAATTACAGACAATGCTGAACACTTCAAGTATTGCTATGATAGCACTTTTAAAAAAGAACTCAACAATACAACACATACAGAATCCTGGAGTGAGTTAACAGCTGCAACATAATCTCAGTGCTCTGATGTTTAGAAACCTATCAAGCATTTCTTCCTAAGTGCATATCAAATGCCAATTGAAAATTCACCCTCTAACATTGATTAGTTAACAGTGTGCGGTGTTAAAAGTACCAATGACATTAACACCTTTAGATCTGGAGCTAATGCATTTTGGTAGAATACACTTGTGATTTTTCATTAAATCACTGTTTGCCACAAGTAAGAGATTTTACAGTTTTTACTGGGAGGCTGGGGTCTGAATTTAGGGTACATTTCTCTAAAAGAAAAGGCAAGTCCCAAAAAAATGAAACGAGTTGAGAGCAAAGAATAAACATTCAGAAGTTGTATCACTGTTCTCCTGTATCCTCTATGGAGGTTTTACAGAGCAGATTTAAGTCATTCCAATTTCTTTCAACTTGTTCTTGCTTTTTAATATATTAAAGTACAGTATTCCCATTAAGATGCATTTAGCATAATTCCAGACAAGTAAATACCAAGACATAAATGGTTCACATACAGTAATTTGCAAAGCAGGTTGACACCACATATAGTGATACCCTGTCCGAACCACGGTACTCTTAGAAGTTTGGTATTGGTCTTCGCCAGAATGATGAGAGGAGGTACCCCAAGCAGAAATGCACTTTTACAGGGAGAAATCAGCAGAGTAAAACAGCATTGTTCAAACTCATCAATACAGAACAATTAAAGAATTATGCCGTGGATCCAAGAAACAGCTTGCTGCTTGGCTTCTTGGTCAAGCATGGGAGTGGCACAGGGCTAATACACACACAAAATACATGAAAAAAATAGCCGAAAATAAGGAGAGCAATCAGCATTGTGGTGCAGTGAGTCGTGGGATGTGGGACTTAGGTCACTTTGGAAGAGGAGACCGGAAGAAAAATCAGAGACCATGATATCATCAAACCACTCTCTAGAATGTCCTTGAGGCTGGTCCACATTGGCAATGGCAGAACCTCAGCAGACCAGCTACCCACCCTCTCAACCACAGTCAATATGTGGCCAGGAAACAATGCAAATGGAGAAAAAAAAACTCTGGGGGAAAAAAAAGTATCAGCAGATTTGGATGATGAATGGCTAAAGTGCTTCACTCAAGTTCAACAAAATTAATGCTTTACCATAAACACTGTCATGCAACCAGCACAGTGTCACAGAAGATTCACTAACAGAAAAGAAGATTACATGTCACAAACATAAATCGGATCACATAAGCAAGTATGAAAACTTTAGATTTAATCTACAGAGAATGAGAAATAAAAACACTTCAGCCTCCTAAAGAGGTTATTTCTTCTCAGCATGTTGCTGATGTTACGATCCTTGGCCAGGCCCAGGGATGTCAGGGGACAATCCAGTTATAGACCATAATGTTTTGTTTAAAGTAGATAAAAGCTCGAGTTCAAGACACCTGCTTTTGGAATAAAGCCACAAGATTCCACCAGTTTTGAACAAGCAAAAACAAGCTTTACTATACAAGTTCAGAAAGATAAAATAACTTACAAACCTGTCTTATACTCTTAACACTCAGGGTAAGCATGAGGTACATGTGAATTAACAGACGAACTGTGGTCAGACACACACCTACAGGGTAAATGACGGATGCAAACAAAACAGATTCCATGGATTTCTCAACAAACTGGCCAAACGTTAGTCCTACTGAGAGTCAACCAATCTCACTAAAACTTAATCTTTCTAATGAGGGTTTCCAACTCCATCTTTGAAGATTCTGCCTTGGAATTCTCTCCAAACGTCACTCCCACTCAAATGGATTGAACAATGGCCCACCTCACAGGGTTTCAATCCCGCTTTTCAAGATTCCTTCTCCCTGGATCCCCAAGTGCACTTAACGCTAGCTTATAAACATACTTCCGGATCTGTAGCCGTGCCAAGCAGAAAACCACTGCTCCAACCACCTTTGCCCCATGATCCTCTTTACTTAAAGTCTGCTCCCAGCAGGCCTTTTGCTAACTTTTCAACTCCACTGGGACCTCTGCCTGTCCCTGTCTAAGTGGCACTTGTTGGCTGGCTGACTACCCCAAACTGACTGCCTCAATATGAGCTGTTCGCTGACCCTTGAATTGATCTGGTGACCTATCAAACACTTCTAGAGGGTCCCACCCTTGTTACTAGGCAAGGAACCAGTGTAACAGGATTTGGAACATCCTGTACCTTTAAATGTTACAATCTCCACAGGCTGCTAATTTAGCACCCAGGGACACACAGATCAGTGCATTTCTTGACACTGGGATGCAGATGAAATATAGAGCTGAGTTCAACAAGATATTTCTAGTGTTCGATGAAGTGGAACCACTAACACAAATGAGGAGAGCTGTACCTCAGCACTGACTATAACAGATGTCAGTTCTCCAATTTCTACAATACTTTCAACAGAAATACCAAGTTACTGAAGTAGTGTGGGCTCATTACCCAGCCCAATGTTTTTAAACGCAGCACTGAACTCTTGGGAATTTGTATTCCCATATGACCAGGACAATTTATATCATCGCTTTTTCTTATTGCAAGTCCTTAACGAGAGGAAGTCTGTTAAAACCTAACCAAGTGAGTTACGCCAGTGCTAATGGGTCCATATACATATTCGTGAATAGCTTCCATTTGGAAAGAAATTATGAATCTGAGTAGTCGGTCGGTTCTGATGTTAATCAGAAATGGCTTTAAAAAGTGTCTCTGGATCAAAAGTCTTGGAACTTCCTCCGTAACTCCCTCCCTAACAGCACTGTGGGCCACATGGTCTGCAACGGCTCACCATCACTTTCTCAAGGGCAATTAGGATGAGCAATAAATTCTGGCTTTGTCCGTGACACTCGCATCCCATGAATGAATTTTTTTTAAAAAAATATTTAGGTTCATATGCATAGACAGACAATGCTGGTTTCCATTTCCAGTAACTCCATTTTAACAATGGAATCGAAACCTGGAAAAGCAAAGGGTCACTGACAATATAGCCTTTAAGTTGCATGGACGAGCAGCACCCCAAAACATCCCACGCATAAGTCAGCCCTTTTAAATTACCATAGTCACACACAATTTAAAGAACCCACGCACTTAAACATCTTGGTCGCGCACTACAGAAGGAAAAAAAAAAGAGACTTTATTGGTCACTGATCAAAATAGTTCTCACGTGGGCCCACCCCTGAAAGATAAAGCGACCTATTCCATCCACAGATGCTGCCTAATCGGAGTGTTTCCAACATTTCTTCTTTCTTCCAGCATTAATTTATCTTTAGTTATACTCAATGGTTGATCAATTTGTGTTAAAATCTGATTAAATATTTTTCCATACGTCAGTAAATTTATCTACTGGAGCCAGACACTGACAGTTTCCAAGCATGCCTTTTTGAATATGGTGTGTGAAGTTCCTTACCCTTTTCCATAACTCTTCTGTAACAAAGCAGCATAAAAAAGGTCTTCAATTTATTTTCTGGGGCCACAGACAAAACTTTTACAGCGTGCTGTGACTAGGATTTCAGTTAAGTGTAATGATGATGGGTGTGTATAATTCTGGTTCCCCTGAATTGTGACAATACCCAAAATTACAGATTGTTACTCTTCCAAATGGGCTGTGCTTCGATAGATGATTTTCAATAATAGAAAACTAGGGTGAAGTACTGGTCTGGTTACAGGACTGTCACTGATGCCAGTAATTTGAGGTGATGAGTTAAAGCTGTGCTTACACTGCATTATTGGCTCAAGGCCAATTGCTGCATTCAGTGGTTTGCAGCTAGCAACACCTAATTTATAACTCTTGGCTTCTAGAGTCCTGTGCATGCAAGTACACATGTGTAGAGTTCTGCTCCCAGATGGTATATATTAAATGTTTTGAGACGGTGTGCAGGAGGGCCCACATTATCCAACAGACCCACTCAGGATTTTTTGAATCTGCTTTACCACAAGTTTTTTCATGCTGCCTGACGCACAAATGATGGGACAGTATGTCACTGAGACCATCAACATAACCCTTGATTATACAGTCACTTTTACAGTGTAGTGCAGTGTAAGCACAGCTTTAATTCATCACCTCAAATTACTGGCATCAGTGACAGTCCTGTAACCACACCAGTAGTTCACCCTGGTTTTCTATAACTGAAAATCAGCAATCGAGTCACTTTTACTTAACTGCAAAGGAGTCTTACCTCAGTGATGCAAAAATAATATTAAATCACAATCATAAAGCATCAGAGACCATTAAAAAATACTGATGTCCATGCTTTTTCTGCAGGTATAAGTATAATATACATTAACAGATCTGATGACAACACTGTACTGTAAGAACTTATCAACTGAATAGGTCACAGCTAGCCATGACATATACATTAAGAATTACACTCATCTAGTGAGTGGACATGAGTGTGGAAATATAGACCTTCCATGACTGTGACTCATCCTGTAATAGCCTTGGTGGTAGAAGCACTCAAATGTTCCAAACAAGTTTTCACACTTGTTCAGTAGTGTTCGAGTCTGTTCGTTGATACCCAGGCGGCAACATCATTCTAAAACCCTATTTGTGATTGCACGCAATTCTGTAGAAGAAGTCATGCTGAAACCGTATAATGCTCTTGAAGTAAAAATCATGCTCAAACTGTACAGGGCATTAGACAGTGTAGAATACTGGTCACTGAGACAGAGACATTCAAACCCTCGAGATTATGCAGAAAGAAAGAGAAAGCTATTTCCTAAGCTAAGAATTTAGGAAGAAATATTGGACAAAATTAGGCTTTTCAACCTTGAAGGGAAGTAACCTTATACTGTAGAAACATACAATCGTGCAGAAAAATTCAGGAGCACTAAATTGAGAGCATTCAATACAATGAACTACAAATTTAGAACTCAGATGTTCTTCCTTACAAAAATAATTAGCTTTAAATGGATTGGGCTTCCAAGTTAGGTATGGTGATAGAATTATTTACAGAACACTTTGATGGTATGATTGAGGGAAAGTGAGTTTATTTGTTCATTCAAAATAGGTAAACTAGGTTTGCACTTCTGTTGTTAAGGATCTTTAAAGTCTGTTTTTAAAATTGTTGATGCAAGAACCAAACTTGTGCACAGGCTTTTCAGTTTCTATTTTTAGCAAAATGATCAGGAGAAAATTAGCCTAAATAAACCCAGAACATTTGTAGGAAAGCAGTATTTTTTTTTAAAAAAGCAGCTTTTACTTTGAACATCACTAAACCTCAAGAAAACAAGTGAGACACTAATCAGGCAGTTAAACCAAGTGACAAGCTGGAATTACTGGTATTTGCACAGTTCACAGATACCACTTTTATGAGGCTCAACAGCAATTTCAATTGTTCCAGGAAGTCTATTTTTGCAGCAGTTGCTTCAGTATCAGCATTACATGATTTTATTTGTGCACTGTGCTCCCAATGAGATGGGGGTCTTGTGGCACATTGGTAGCGTTCCAACTTCTGGGCCAAAAGCTCTGGGTTCAAATCCCACTTCAGGACTTGATGGCCATGGAAGGTGCATTCATAACGTGACCAAACAATTTGACTAACAGCCTGTAAATCAATAGTGGGCAACTTACGGCCATGGGCCTCATGCAGCCCATCAGGGTTCTGAGTGCGGCCCATGAGACATCTTGTTGACCGCTGCCCACAAGCAGAGTTGCCAGATCCCACTGCTTTCCGTACACATAGTTTTTTTCCCTACCAGCGTTACTAAAGCGATATGCACGTAAAGCAAGGGCACATCAAGTGAGATTGCACACAACATTGATTGAGAGGCATGCGCTCCCTCTGCATCCAAAGCGCTGCATGCGAGCAGACTTTTTCTGCTATGGGACATTTCAAATGCAAGAAGTGCAACAGACTAACAGATGGAAACCTCAGTGCTGAATTGCAAAGCGTCCGCACATCCCTGAGCCCTAATCTAAGAAAGTTTGTGGAGGACAGAGCCAACCAGAAATCGCACTGTGTATGAAGTAAGAGAAGCATAAATATTTCTTTTGTTTTTACCATTTGGAGTTGATGACAGTTCTATTCATATATGAATAATTAAGCATTTTTTATAACTCGTTGTGAAATATTCAGTGTGTATTTAAAGTACTTAACCTTATTCATGAAGTTATGGTTAGTGCACATGCCGGATTTCAATCTTGCGGCTCACTGAGACGAAGGACTCATGCGGCCCACTCACTAGCCTAGGTTGCTCATCATGCTCTAAATCCTTTCAATACGCCCGACAGCAGACAGTAAGAGCAAGAGAGTTTTCTGGTCAGCCATAATGCAGACAGCAAACCACTGCAATACTGTGGCAAGCATAATCATGAACCAATCCAATGGAAGTCATGGTCACCAAGGCCTTCTTAAGGTGTGGTATCTGAAGGAGAAGGATCCCAATGAGAGGCATTCCTGATGCCTAGAGCTTGGTCATAAATAGAATAATTATGCTGAATCTATAGATGGATTCAGTGCAGGTTTATTCATTGTCCGATTTTTCCTACATTCCCTTGAAGGGTGATTTTGCATACACTACACTGCGTACCTGTTATAAGAAACTCGCCATGTAAGGGGTATCAAAGAACCTGTATAGCCTCACGGTAAAAGACACTCAAAAATTCTGGAATAATGGGGAACCAAGACTCGGACAAGAATGAGGAACTTCAGGAAATTAGTATAAGAAATAGTGCAGTACTAGACAAATTAATAGGACTAAGTGATAACAAATCCCTGGACCTGATGACCTGCATTCCAGGCTTTTAAAACGTCTAGCGGCAGAGATAGTGGGTGTATTGGTTTTGATATTCCAGAACTCCTTAGATTCTAGAATAGTCCCCAAGGATTGTAAGGTAACAAACATAACCCCACTATTTAAGAAATGAGAAAGAGAAAATGTGAAAACTGGGACCTATAGGCCAATTAGCCTATCAGTAGCAGGCAAAATGCTAGGATCTATTATCAGGGTCGTGATAACTGGGCACTTAAAAAAAAAAATCAAAGTCAACACTGATTTATGAAAGGGAAATCATGTTTGACAAATCTGTTGGGGCTTTTCGGAGGATGTAACTAGTAGGATGAATTAGGGGAAATATTGGATGAATTGCATTTGGATTTTCAAAAAGTATTTGATAAGGTGTCACACAAGAGGTTATTACACAAAATTGGGACTCAGTGGCATGGACTGAGGATTGGTTAATGGACAGAAACGTGGAACAAAAGACATCTTCAGGTTAGCAGACTGTAACTAATGGTATACCGCAAGGGTCAATACTTGGGCCTCAGCTATTTACAATCATCTAATGACTTAGATGAGGGGCTGAGTGTAGCATTCGAGTTTGCTGACAATACAAAGTTAGATGGGAAAGAAAGCAGTAAAGAGGATGCAAAGGAGCTGCAGGGGAATTATAGACAAGTTGTGCGAGTGGGCAAGGACATGGCACATGGGATACAATGAGGTGAAGTATGAAGTTTTGCCCTTTAGTAGGGAAAATAAAAACGCACAATATTTTTGAATAGTGAGACTGGGAAATGTTTGCATTCGGGGGGACCTGGGAGACTTTGTACATGAATCACAGAACGTTAACATTTAGGAAGGCAAATGGAATATTAGCATTTGTTACAAAGGGATTGGAGTATAAGAGTAAAAAAGTCTTACTACAATTATACAGGGCATTGGTGAGCTACATCTGCAGTGCTGAATGCAATTTTGGTCTCCTTATCTAAGGAAGGACTTTCTCGCCCTAGCGGGAGTGCAAAGAAGTTTACGGGACTGGTCCTGGGATGAGGGGATTGATCTATGAGGATAGATTGAGTGGACTGGGTCTACATTCCCTGGAGTTTGGAAGAATGCAAGGTGATCTAATTGAAATATAAAAATTTCTTAAGGGGCTTGACAAGTAGATGTTGAGAAAATATTTCTCTTGGCTGGGGATATAGAACATAGGGTCATAGTCCCAGAATAAGGAGTCGACCATTTAGAATTGAGATGGGGAGAAATTTCTTCTCAAAACACTCTACCCCAGAGAGCTCTGGATGTTCAGTCGTTGAGTGTATTCAAGACAGAGGTCAATAGATTTTTGGGTGCTAAGGACATTAAGGGACATGCGGATGGTGCAGCAAGGTGGAGTTGAGGTGGAAGATCAGACATGGTCTTGTTGAACGCCAGTGCAGGCACGAAAAGCCAAATGGCCTCTTCCCACTCCTATTTAATGTTATGATGTTCAAAGCACATTTTTGAGAACAAAATAAGTTGTGTGCGTAGTTAATGGCATTTTTGGAAGAAAGAGGCAAAAAAATAATTTTGTTCCAGAACTGGAAGAATATAGCACAGCTATATTGTGCTTTCCCTTTGGGAAGAGTATAGAGCAATTCACTAAAAAAGACACCAGACACGAAAGGCTTTAGATGGGAAACAAGAAATGCAAAAACTCCTTTCAGTGGAATAGAGACAGTTAATACATCTGATGGGGTGTTCAAATTCATGAGTGGTTTTACAGTTAAGGAAAAACTATTTCCACTGGTCAGTGACTGCTTTAGAAAGGAATTTTATAACCCATCGCATTTCTGTTAAAGTTCATCCCTCCTCTTAAAAACGTCAAGTTATTCTGAAAACCTCCTATGCTACCATTCTAATTTGGTGATCACATAACTATATTCCAGCCTAATAATTTACAGTACACTGGTAAATTTCACTCAGTACTTAGCAATCATTTCCCATCTCCAGAAAATGCCTCAGTGGGTAACAGTACTACGAAGTGCAGTACTAAGCCATTCTGGCCAGATCAGGCTGAGTCTAAATTAGTTGATCTCAAAGCTTTACTTGGGACAATGCAATTGGTTTCTGTTCCCATGTTAGGGAGTGGATGGGACAAATCACGCAGGGTTTGCATTCCCAATTGCTAGCCAGTGAGCCCTGCAAGGTAGTACACATTTGCAATCACTGCACCAACAACAGGGTCAGGTTCAGCTTTGATTTCCCCACTCCCCACAAAACATTACTGGCTTCTGACACCAACCATGTCCAGGCTCTCACTTGAAAACTGGGACAGCCATCTTGAAATATTGTGTGCTTGATGTTGTGGTGCCATGTGCATTGTGTTATTTCAGCATCAACTCTGCAGAAGTAGTATCATTATGGGGAATCAAGTTTCATTGTTCAGTTGTGTTTCAGAACTTCAGAATTTTTTCTCTGACCAGATGAAGCAGCAGCATGTGGAAATCCTCTGTGACAGCAATTATTGCCATGGAAAGCCAACTAATTTTAAACAACAACAAAAAATAGATGAAAGCAACAAGTGGTCTAAATCCAAGAGAGGATGAAATTTATAATCACAGAAATATACTTCGTAAGTTTTCCACTGTAAAGCAGCAAAATATCATTACCGGAACCCTAGAAATTTCTACATTCTTGGGATTAAAGTAGGGTAATGTAAGAATATGTTCGATCATAAAAGGATTATTTTTCAATATAAATGTATCTGAAGCCCCAAGCGGAAACTGTACTATGGGAACGAGATTGTTTAATTCTACTGCATCTCCATCATTTTCCCATATAAAATTTGAACAAACTAGAGACATAATGTAGGCTTATCCAATACACCAAACATACAAAGCAGATTTCAAGTTTAACTGAACACTACTGTATGCATACAACATTTCATCTAATATTTGATGAGCAAGTCTTTCTTTGTACTCATATCGAAAGTAATACAGTCTATCCTATCCTGCCCTCCCCTTGCCAATAGAGCATTAATATTTAGATTACATTGTGGAAATCTGCTCTCACCACTAACTTTATAACATGCACAGTGCAAATGCACACAGGTTTTATCCAAGAAGCTAGAAATTAAGCTCTCTGCAAATTAATTATGAATTTTTATTCCTTTAGAAGGAAAAAATGACAAATGGCTGGATTCCATATTGCTCAACTGTTTAGAGCTTTCCTGCAAGTTGGACTCAGCCTTAGCCTCACATACTTTACTGCAGATATCTAACAGTGATGTTGGGGTGCTGCTGAGGCAACATAAATCAAATATATGAAAGGAAACTTTGCCCAATATCAACTGTGGCTTGATTATTTCATCATATCACCTAGAATTCAAATGCAAATCAGTTGCATCTCTGCATTAGAATCCAAACAACAAACTACAGCGCAGTAAAGAAAAGCTTCTTAGCTCTGTACGCTAAATTATTAATGCTAAGTTCGTTTACATAAAAAAGCGTGTATAAAAGACATGGACCTCCTGAGTTGCAGTAACTATCAAAGACTACAAGTTAACTCTAACCAACAGTCATCGTTCTCAATATCATTATATTTAGTGTTGTGACAAGGTCATTTAAAATTTAAGGTAATGAAGAATTGAAAATTATCAAAGACTAAATTCTAAATGTGTTCAATAAAATAAAAATGAAGGAGATCAGAGATCCAAAGTAGACTTCTCAGAGGTAACGAACTATTATGGACATATACATATACAATGGAATACCATCTAGCTGACCTTCATTGAATCACAGGACCAAGCTGATGGTTTCTAAGGTCTGTGTTCTCAGCACCTTGCTGTATGGCTGTGAAACATGGACAACAACTGACAGCTATCAAGAAAAGGTCAACAATTCCCATCTTTGCTGTGCAGCACATTATGGGTAGGTCCTGAAAGGACAAAATCACGAATGCAACAGTCCTCAAAGGCAGGAATTCCCAGCACTCCTTAGCACTCATCAAACAAAGGGGCCTTTCTTGGCTCGGACACAGAAGATGGTCTGATACCCAAGAACTCTCTGTATGGTGAGGCAGCAGGAGCCAGATGACCACAGGACGCCCAAAACTCCGCTTCAAGGGGGCTTGCAAGCGTGACATGAAGGCCCTAGACATCAATTATCACACCTGGGAGTCACGAGCTGACGAGGGGGGAAAATGGCAGCACCTCTTGTGGGCTGGCGCGCACCACCACAATCACCATCGGCTACAGTTGCTTGGCAACAGATGCCAACACCGAAAACAACCCATGACACTTGGTAGCTTCATGTGCAGCACTTGTGACAGAATCCACCTCTCAAGGATTGGCCTCTTCAGCCATTAGCAAAAGTGCTTCATATAAAAACACTCCATCTGAAATGGATTTGTTTGCTGTGTCCCCATCATATTTTGCAGATAGAAGGTTACCACTAAAAAAAGTTCAGCCAAAGACCATCAATACTTCTAATTGAAATAAAACAAATGATGCTGTGGATCAACACACCACCCACTCACTTCTGGGACCTAGGTCTAATCCAGCCCAGATTGATGCCATTTGGATGAGTTTCTCTTGACTCAAAGAAAAATTTCAGCATGATTGCAGATTGGAGCTGCCTCTGAGCATAAAATTGGACACTATTCTTCATTAAGCTGGCAACCTTTTTCAGAGGCCATTAGAGATGGCAGAAAAATTCACATCGGTGCTATTGAGCATATTATTCTGAAGTAAAGGCACATTATTCAAGCACGTTACCTCTGTTGTGACAACCTGACACTGAGAATGAGTGACAAGACTGGGACGGGAGGATGTTCCTTTCCCCAGTGTTGATAGCTGTCGCCCTGCTGAGTTAAAATAATCCACCATAAAAAGCAAAAGAAAACCTGTACCCCAAAGCTTAATGAGTAATTGAGCCAGGCAAATCATAAGTTGTCAAGTACAATTCCTCGACTGATTTCAACTAGGGCAGCAATAGGAATGGTATAATTAGCCTCAGCACCCTTGTGCAAAGGGGAGAAAAGGCAACCACAGTGCGACTGTTCTTAAATAAAGCCCAGTCAAAATGTGTGGGTGGACATAATCAGATTGAGTTACGATGCCTCTGCAGTCTAATAGACTAGTACCAAGGTTCAAAAGTAAACCAAAGGAAGTTAAAAGTTGCAAACCAGCCTAGTGCCAGTTTAAGTAGGAATACAAATGGAAATATAGTGAAACAGATATATGACGCAGAGGATTGAACATTCAAAAAGAATTCTTCAAGCTAAATACCAATACCACTAGACATTACCAGAGAACATGAAAGCAGAGAAACTTAGTCTATTCCATTACCTGCTCTTTCTTCATATCCCCAAAATTCTTTCCTCCATCAAGTATTTGGCCAATTACTTTTAAGGCTACTACCGAATCTGTATTCACCACTCAAATGGTACATTCAAAATCCTAATCACTCAGTCTGTAAAAAAAATGTTTTTCCTCACGTTGCCTCTGGTTCACTTGCCAATCACCTTAAATCGGTACCTCCTAGTTACGGACCCTTCAACCACTGGAAACAGTTTCACTTTATTTAAACCTTTCATGATCAAAACCCCTATCAAATTTGGCCTTCTCTGTTCTAAGGAAACTAACCCAATCTTCGCCAGTCTATCCACATTAACTGTAATCCTTCACCCCCGGGCCCATTCTACTAAATTTCTTCTGTACCCTTCTCTAAAAGATTTCCAAGTCTTCCCCAAATATCATGGTGCCCAGAATTGGATGAGATACTCCAGTTGGGACCAAACTGGTGTTTTAAATAGGTCTAGCATAGCTTCCTGGCTTTTGCACTCTATCCCTCTTTTCATATATGCTTTATTGACTGCTTTGTTAACCTATCCTGCCACCTTCAAAGATTTGTGCACAAACACCTCCATGTTCTCTCTCTTTTAAGGGGGCAGCAAGAATTGTACCATTTAGTATGTATTGTTGCTCATTATCATCACCTGACATTGTTCTGCATTGAATTTCATCTGCCATGTTATACCCATTCCACCAGCTTGTCTATGTCCTATTTAAGCATATCATCTTCCTCACGGTTTACTACACTCCCAAGTTTTGTGTCATCTACAAATTTCGAAACGGTGTCCTGTATGCTCAAGAAATGCACATCAAAATGTGCCACATATATTAATGCATATCACAAACAGAAGTTTGGATTTCTTTACATTACCAATGCATTATATAATGCTACACTGGGATTTTTCCACCAAGCTTCAGAATTCAAAGCTCAAAGCTTAAAAGGCTTGCTTGTTTTAATGTCTGTCACATAATTTGATTACAGTAAAATTGTGGTTTTAGTATGGAAACCTAATAAACTTTTGAAAATGACAAGACATTCCTGAAGGATTGCCACAAAATTGAACATGGAAATAAAGTGAAAAACAATTAATCAACCCTCACTCAATGCACTAAACAACTACCTTGGGTACACTGCTCCAAATTCATTTCAAGTCTTAGCATGTGCCAAG
Source organism: Cetorhinus maximus (assembly GCF_964194155.1). Classification (NCBI taxonomy): domain Eukaryota; kingdom Metazoa; phylum Chordata; class Chondrichthyes; order Lamniformes; family Cetorhinidae; genus Cetorhinus; species Cetorhinus maximus. The sequence goes on along the minus strand of NC_135886.1, from coordinate 3,076,546 downwards.
AAGTTTACTTGTCTAGCCACACTCTTCCTCATCAATAACTGTAACCATATATTAGCAAGCCTTACTGTTTCGGCATCTATGGCAACACCATTCCATTTTTTAGTATTAGGATTTTTGATTGTTTTAAACACAGGGCTTTAAAGCTGGGGGGGGCACTGTTCCAATTTACATTTTAATTTGTTCCAACCTTCAAAATAAAATGTGCAAGCCACAAAATTAGTGTCAGTTTTTAAACAAGAAAAATGAAAAACTAGGTAGAAGGAAATTTTGAACAAAAATTATAAAAAGAACGAACAAACAAACAAACATGAATACCCACACATGCAGGTTTCCTTTAGATACAAATGTCTATTTGGTGCAGTGCTACTCCCTATTAACAAACTGTCTGGAATGCCCATGTAAAAATACTGTAGCACTGCCAAATGTTGTGCACAGTCTCTTGTTAAAAAGATGAAAGCCTGAGTGAACCTTGGCAGAATTCAAACCCATGGCTTTTTGATCTAAATCCAGTGCTGAACGGATCGTCTCTCCTGTACAGTGCTGTGTAGCTCAACGTGGAGAGCAAAGGTAGGCAAGGACTGTAGAATTAAAAAGTGCTTTCATTTTTATTGTCAATTAAAGTATTTTTATTGCATTGGAGTAAATTTTTACTTGCAACAATTAGAGTTTGCGCCACAAGTTTGTTTTAACTATGATCAAAATGATTACAATACATTTTTGAGAAAAAAAAATCAAATTTCAATGCCAACAATAATTTAAATATTGGAAATAAAGATATGGCTGGTCTCCACAAAGCTAAGTACCTAGTAAGTTCCCAAAAATCAAAACTATTGATTGCAGACCCCTCACTATTAAGTACTGTAGCTAGTTTCCAGCCTTTGCCTATCACTAGATGTCACTAACACACCATTTCAAATCCCATATAAAAGGAGCTGAACTGTAAGCATACAAGCAACATGTATGTCTGAGAACTAATACAGCTGGTTAATTTCATGAATTTGTGGCGAGTTTTTTTTAAATTAGCGCCCAGCTGAGTAACAACTTTGGCATCAGAAATGCAAATAAATGCAAGATTTTTGATGTTGTGGCAACAGTGTGTGGTATTATTCAAAACCATCTTACACAGCATGGAGAATAAGTAATATCAATGCCAGAACAGTCAGCATTTATTGTGCTTTTGTGGTTTCTCCCCACATGGGTGGAGTACAGACTGGATGCTTCACCTCCACCCACACATGACTAAATAAAGGGTTAATACGAGATGCCTGTACAATAGAGCCACACAACTCTCCTAGGTTCTATAAAATGAAATCTACCAAATCATAGGAAACCTTCCAATAAAGTGCAATAGGCATGGCGGAGGAATGCAGCATAAGGCCACAAGATGATTTCTCAAATAGCATTCAATGACTTACTAGAACAACAATTACCTTCCAGCACTTTCATTGTAAAAAAAAAATTACTTTTGCCAATAAAACTCTTCCAATTATCGTTTTGAAGTAGCATTAATACTCATCCATGTCACAATATCATCTGTGGTTTAAATTTTTAAAAAGGTTTAAATGTGGTTTATTTTGCTAAATCTATGCTTTAAAATTGCTAGTTGATGGCTCATTGCTCCCATCTCCCAGGGAAAACATATAGTTAGTGAAAAATTAACATATATACTCGTTAGGGTCAGAGATAAAAATATACATTTAAAGCAGATCTTTGCAAACCAGAGCAGCTTCAGTGATTCCTGGTTGAACAGGAATTACCACACTCCCTTACAAGTAATTCCATCTTTTTTCCAGCCACTCACTCAGACTAAAATCAGGCGACATACAATCTTGGCCCCGAGCAGAGCTTTGCATCCATAACCCTATCTATCACTAATGATACTAACCCCACTAACACTCCTCCCTCCGCAAGATAAGCTACCTGCATCCGTTCCTCATTTCATCTGCTTCGAAACACCTATTCAAACCAATGCCTCTCTACTCAACTATTCTAATGCTCTCCTGGCTAGCCTCCACAGTCTATAAACTTTAACTTGTCAAATCCCTGCTGCTTGCATTACGTCCCACTCATCCATCATCCCATCCTGACTGACCTACATTGGCTTCTGCCTTCCAACGTATTAAGTTTAAAATTGCCACCTTGTCTATGCTGCCTCATGCCATTCTATGTCTCTATAGACCAGCTAGTCCATTCAGCCCTATATCACCTCCCACATCCTTCTTGTGTTCATTTTCTCCTCCCTTCACCGCTCACCCACGCGCGCACACACACCACCGCCCCCCCCACTTTTACGGGTGCCAGAGTCTTCAGCCACGTCAATCCCTCGGTCTAGTACATCCTCAAAGCTCTCCACCTCTCTAACCCCCTTTCTTTCGCCACCTTTACCACCACTACTTCAAAACCCATCGTTTCAATCAAACTTTTCAGTCACATTTCCCAACCTCATTTGTACCTCATCATATTTCCCTTACTTATCTCCATCTGTAAAATGCTCTGGGATATTTAGGTTAAAGGCACTATAGAAATGTAAGCTGCTTTTTACTAAGACCAGAGAAGAACTGCTGCCTGTACCTGCTGTATTTGTTCAGCGACACTGTCACTGTTGCTCCAACTCTACAGTAGTAGCCAGGCGCAGAGTTCCATCTATAAAAGTTCCGACAGTGCAATAATTCTTTCTTTTTGAAGGATATGGGTTTATGATCCCAACACAAGATCAGCTGCACAGTTCAACGACAACAAAGACAACTTATCAACGGCCTTCATTACGAACATTGTTGATATAGAAATGGACACAGTCACGATAGTAGTGACTCCTTAACAAGAATTTACCAACTGTTAAACTAACATTTTGCAATCTAGGTTAATGGGTTGTATGGAGAAATACAGTTCTATTCCAGTAAACACAGTAACTCAATCCAGACAAATGGCAAATACACCCACTCTTTGCCATTCTCAGCATAAGTTTCAGAATGACGTACGACTACACCAAGCTCCAGACACCCACTATCACACATAACAAACTGCAGTCTCAGTTAAAGCTTCATTGACAGTGCCAGGATTACCTTGGTAACCCAGCACTCCCATTTCGCATGGCTTCTCTTTGATGCAGCCTGCACTGGTGACCATGAACTCTGTGTGATACTCTTACTGGGGTCAAGAGTTAAATGCAATTCCCACACAGATTTATTAGCTTACAAACAGAGTCTGCCCTCCTACTAAAGCAAGTTTATAGCCTGAAATACACTAATTATACTCATAGAAAAATGCTTCTTTATTTGCAAGAACAGAGTTGTAATCTTTAACTCTTTAAGTCACAAAGGTTCAGGCAAAATAGACTCATTAGTCTACATAAGGCTCTTCTGTGTGGCACTGCAATCTGTACCAGGCAGCAGCTAGTACTGTCACTGTACTGTCAGTGCAAGGCAGGTGGTACATTGACACAGTCAAACAATTTGCCCAATATAGTCACACCTCATTAATCCAAGATTTTGAAGTGGCATATTAATTAGGTTATTGGATTTTCAAGGCTGTTCTGTTTATTAAAGTCAAATCAAGTGTGGACCTTGTCCTTTTTTAATTCAACCATCCCAACGGAACTAAAGATATATTCCCCATTTCCAAATAATAGTTTAGTCTCAATATTGACCACCAAGGAAGAATCCTGGCAGTGCCACATTTTTCCAGGTTATTTTCAACAATGCACAAAGTATGCAGTTTAACTCTGCAATGAACATTTTGTGTTGTTGACTGAATACTAAAAGGTTGTGATTACACAATACACTGATACTAAACTTTCCACTGTACAAGATGCAATGCTGATCTGAAAGGAGGTTTTGAATTCTTCTCCCATTCGCCAACTACAGACAGACACACTCAAACAGAATTACAGATTGACATAATAAACACAAATCTTTGAAACAAACACCTCACAAGTACTAGAAAAAAAGTGATGAAAAAAATCATATCAATGGAAGACAGAAAAAGCAAATATGATCTGAGATCAGAATATAAACATCAAAATGTCTACTTAAGTTAAATCCTATGCAGTAAATGTATTTCAACACCCAATGCCCATTCACATTATAGGCAGATACTGATTTGTAATTCATCTCTAAATTCCCTTAGATGTTAAACAAGCAAAATAGGTTATCTGTTTATCAATAATGAAGCATTTACACAAAAGTACTCTCAATAATTCTAGATCTCAAACGTACAGAGAATACATGCCACACAAATATCACAACCATTTTCTGGAAACAGTAAGAAATGAATTAATGCAGGAAGATATCAGTTTTTGGCTGTACTGTCCAATAAATGTACTGAACATAGAAGCCCTTTCTTAAAAGTATTTAAGTAAATATATTTCAATAATTTATCTGTTTCTTCCCTAAATAGCTGCTTACTAGATTTTAGAAACAGGTTGCTTCCCAAATCCCCTCTTTATTTGGATCTTTATTTGTTTGCTAGAATTTTTGAAATACACACACAATATTTTCAGCTCCTCTTGCCAGCTCTATTCTAGTGTAAGCACAAACTACATTGAGCTTTTCCCCTCATTTCAAAATCAGCAACAAGTACAATACTAAGGAGCTCTCCATGACCTAATTTCCCCAGTTCCAGTAATACACAGGTATCAAATGAAGGGTTTTCTAGCCCAACCCGCTGGTACAAAAATATAAAAAGTCAAGATTCTCTTCCCGGAGACATTTTTTTCAGTATACCTGACTGAAACTCACCAGTTTTGCTGAGATATCCTACTTATTGCAAGTATGCATGACTCCTCATGGAGTCTGTAATTTAATTCTGGAACAGCATGAGCTGCTGCCAGACATTAGGCGTTACTTTGCAAAATGTGTGCATCATCATCTCCGATTTTCAAAACGTGTGAAATAATTCTAATTCTTTGAGCAGTGAAGTTAGCAATCACACCAATAAAGTTAAAAAGAACATATCCCAATTCATAACATTACACTACATGCCAAACGTACATATTAAGTAACCCTAAATGAAGTGATTCACAGAACAATTTCACAGTAGGCTGAATCATTTTCTCTCAAGCCAGAAACAAACTGTTCTCTACAGCAGTAATCTTGATTACAGCTCTGCAGATTTGAGTTAACACTGGCAGTATTACACATTCACCCTCACTTTTTTTTGCTCATCCAAAACAGATGACTTTTGTTTACTTCTGCTACAAGAGCAGTTCACAAAGAGATCATTTTTAAACATTTTTAAAAAGCAGCCTACCTTTTCAACAACTACTCTTTTACCAAATGTGCAGTAAATAGATTAACCACACAATTCCAAGATTAAGTTTCCACTTCTGAGTGTGGAATCCATCAGGTGACCCATAAAATTGCATTCAAACTGACATCAATGGCAGTTGCAACCAAAGAGAGAGAATAGACAGGGTAAAGCTCTGTGAACAATCATTTCATTATCACGCTTTAAAAAGGAACGATCTTGATTTTTCATCTGACAATTAGGTTTGAACTGAAGTTAATGTGGGCTTGAGATAAATGTGATTAGAAATTCTACTTCTTGTTTCCAAAAATAGTGTAACGGTTCTAGTGTCATTAAGTTCAAGTTTCCAGCATTCATTGCTCATTTCAAAAGTTGCTGTTAACTCCTGTCTGCACTTAAAGACATAAAACTGACCATAATATTACGACACTGGCCCCTTTTGCTGCATATCCATGCTGCCCTCCTAACCTTACGGCACACTACATTGGACCAGTCCAGACACTGTTCACCTGAAAACTACAGCATTCTACTATGGAGATGTTTAACAGAGGCAGCAAAGTGAAACACAGGAGATATGAAGGCTCATTCTCCGATTGGGTGCACCAGCAGAAAGTGGTACTCACAGGGAACTCTGGACCCATAGCCTTGATTTTCTGTTGACTAATTTAAATGGATGAAAAAAAAACAGACCCTCCCATGCACTCCTTGTTATGTGCTGCGTTTCGAGAAGAACATCCAGCCTGAGGATCAGGCCTATAGCACTCTATTATAGTCCGACGGTGTTTTTAATTTTAGAAGAGTGGAGGCAGCTGTAAGCAACTGTCCTGTTGTATATCTTAGTACAATGGCCAGATCTGTGTGTTATGATCCTTGGCCAGGCCCCAGGATGTGGGGAGGAGTGAAGAGAAGAAAAAGAAAAATCAGAGGTCCAGTTAGGGACCAGTAACATTTTGTTTAAAGTAGTTCAAGGTTGATATTCAAGACACCTGCTTTTGGAATAAATGCCACATGATTCCACAGGTTTTGAACAAACAAACAAAATTTACTATGCAAGGTGAGAAAGATCAAACAATTTACAATATGTCTCTTAACATTCAGGGTAAGCATGTGGCGCATGTGGATTAACAGAAACTGCGGTCGAACACACCACACTGCAGAGTAAATGACAGATGCAACCAAGGAAGAGTCCATAGTTCTCTCAAGAAATCACCCAGAAGATAGGCCCCCTATGAGTCAACCAATCCCACTGAAACTTTGTCTCTCTCACAAGGGCTTCCAGTCTCCACCTTTGAAGATCCTGCCTTGGAATTCTCTTCAAATATCTCTCCTACTCAGACGGCTTTAACAATGGGCCCACCTCACAGGGTTTTAATCTCGCCTTCCAAGATTCCTTCTCCCTGGATTCCCGAGTGACTCAACAAGTGTGCTCACAAGCACACACTCAGATCTATGGCCGTGCCAAGGGGAACACCACTGCTTCAAAGGGGTACCTTTGCCACAAAAACACTTTTTACTTAAAGTCATCTCCCTGAAGCTCTTTCTTTGACTTACTTAACTGGAACCGCTGCCTGTCCCTGCCCGTGACACTTCTTGGCTGGCTCCCCAAAGCTACCTGACTGAAGCTGTTCACGTACCCTTGAACTGATCTGGGGGACCTATAAACACATTTCAAGAGGGTCCCACCCTTGTTACTACTACACAGGAACCAATGTAACAGCAATGGACTATCCTGTACTTTAAATGTTTTTCACAAGCAAACTCATTTTTTGGGTGTTAAAGTTGGTTCTCTACCCTGATCAGTTTCTTCTTCAATTATATGTTATTAGCACTAAGCTTCCCATGGTTGACCACAGTAGCTTTTAGGAGTTTGGTAAGGTCAGCATGATTAAGTGCCTGTTGCAATACTGTCGTCACTTACCCAGGACTATAAAAACTTCATGATTATCTCCTATTAATACCTTTTTCTTCATCAAACTATCTGGAACACAAATTGTAACATCATCAGCCACCATCAATGACTGATCTGCTCCAGTATCTCTCAAAATATTAATTGGTTTACTTATTTTGTTGGAAGAGTATGGAAACACAGCTCCCTTCGAGATAAAATATTTAGAACCTCCAACAGCCTGACTCACTTTAGCAGTAGTCAAGGAAGAATTCTCTTGACTATCCTGAGTCATATCCCCCTTTCTAGTGTCTTCTGAGGAACACGTTTCACCTGTACCACTGATACGGCTTGAGTGTTCATTTCCTCTTCTGGTATAGCCTTTTCTGAGGATTTTTAAGTGTTCTTACTACTGCCACTGTTTTACCTTTCAGCTTCCAATAATGGACTTTGAGATGTCCGATCTTACGGCAACAAAATCATGCTGGATTATTTTCACCCCTCATATTCTCTACACTATTTTTCTTAAATGTAGCCTCTTCTGGCTTCTCTGCAAAGCTAGTCTCCTTTTCCTTCAGTTTCCCTGTTGGTTTACATATGGAGAACTACTGCCCGTTAGCTGTCTATATACCCATCTGTCAGAACTGTTGCTTCTTGTACCTTAGAAACCTTACGATCTTACAGGTGGGACTTAATAGCTATTGGGATGCTATTTTGGAATTCTTACATTATCATTAGCTCCCTCGCATTCTCAAAATTTTGTTCGAACTTCAGTGATTGAAACCACCAGTCCAACAGCATTTCTTTTTCCCTAGCAAATTCTACAAACATCTCATTTGGTCTTTTCTTTAAAGGACCAAAATTTCAACTGATAGTGCTTATGAACTTGTCCCTGAAGCATAAGTACTACAACTTTAACCATCTCAATCTGAAGATTGTTTTTCTGAAATACTAGAATACACATCCATAGCCTTTCCAACCAAAGCACTTTGCAAAATTAGAGTCCATGTGCCCTTTGGCTACTTTAGTTGGTTATCTGCCTTTTCAAATGAGATAAAAAATCTTTCAACCTGGTCTTCAGCGAATTTAGGCAAAAATATATATTAAAGCTTGGATTGGGACTTGATTCCTCATCCGAACTACCAGACTCTCTTTCGCTCTGTACCCTAAGCTTTTCTCTAGCCAGTTCGTGCTGTCCGATTTCTATCTCTTTGAAGCTCAAGTTTTGGCATTTCCATTTCTTTTGCTCTCTTTCTTCTTTTTCCAATTCAAGTTTTTTTCATTTCTTTTTCATTGCTTAATCTGCAACTGAATCCTAGCTAATTCAACTAAATCGCTATCTAGATTCACTTTTACTTCTTCCAATCGCAGATGCTGTACTATTACCTCAATTATTTCTGCTTTCTTAGTCTTTGCTTTAATTCTTACACTAACTTTTCTGCTAATGCAATTAACCTAGCCTTTGTTAATTGTTGCAAATCATACAGGGATAAATCTTCCCTCTCCAGAAAAGTCTTAGCAATTGACAAAACCATTCTGCTTTTCAATCAGTATAGTAAAATTCACTGTGCAAATCTCCTCTTGTATATCTTAGTACAATAGCCAGGTCTGTATGAAGACACAGTGAACATCTAAGTCCAATGAGCTGCCATTCGGTTAATGCCTCTTATTCCTGCAAACCAAAGATGGAAGCCAAAGGCCAGCGTGCTTGTAGAGAATAGCATCCAACATAAATTAAAAAGCGCATACAAGCACAGTGAGGTCACACAAGAACTTGGTCACACAAGAACTATAAAACTTGGTGAACTCAAAATACTTTAAATCTGAGAACAGTGCTTCTCAAAGTGTAGTCCACAAGGGCCCTCCAGCTGGTCAAAAACGTAAGTCACCGACGTGGAACACCATGGCCAAGGCTATATGAGCAAAGAGGCAAGAACTCCCATTCCCACACTCACATGATGTCACACAACCAGATCGGCTCCCGTGTGTGTGGCACGAGTAGTCATAACAGCAAGATTAGATTTTGAACACTTATGGGGCTGAACACAAAGAGGAACTGGCTGAATGAGACTGAAGCTCTCCAGCTTGGAACCAGACATCATCTCATCACTATCTTATCAAAAGCAGCGGCATTCTCCCCACTAATTCTGATAAGTTTTTTTTAGTGATAGGTGGTAAGCGAAAGCAGATGGGGTGGGGCCAGTAGGTGGTCTGAAGGGGGTTTTGCCCCATCCAAATGGTCCATGGGCAAAAAAAGTTTGAGAGCCAATGTCCTAGAAGTTTTTTGTTATATAGGAACATAGGAACAGGAGCCCTATTTAGCCCTCTGAGTCTGTCCCATCATTCAATGAGATCATGGCTGAATTGCAACCTAACTCCATATAACCACCTTTGCCTTATATCCCTTAAGATATCTGATTAATCTATCAATCCATTTTAAAATTAATTGATCTTGCATCAACTGTCTTTTTTAGAAGACAGTTTCAAACTGGTACTGTACCGACCTTGGTGTGTAGTGTTTCCTAATTTCACTCCTGAAACTCTGGCTCCAATTTTTAAGTCACTGCCCAAGTCTTCACTCCCAAACTAGCAGAAATAGTTTCTGTCTACCCAACCTGTTCCTCAATATCTTGAAAACTTTAAATCAAATCACCTTTTAACCTTCTAAATTTTAGGGAATACAAGCCTAGTTTCTCCTTGTACTTATCCCTTGGTGTCCAGGTATCATTCTAGTAAATCTACCCTGCACACCTTCCAAGGCCAATATATCCTTCCTAAGATATGGTACCCAGAACCTCTCACAGCACTCCAGCTATACAAAGTTCTGGTTGACTACACCTGAAGCATGACTTCAACCTCCTTTGTATTCCTGTCCACCAGATATAAAGGCCAGCATTCAAGTTGCAATTTTGATTATCTTCTGTATTTGTTCATGACATTTTATTGACCCATGTACCTGGGGAATCCTATGGCTCTTTGGACATCCACTGTTTGTAGCTTTTCACCATTTAGAAAGTACTCTGTTCTAACCATTTGAAATCCAAAGTAGATAACCTCATATTTGCTACAGCTTTGCCCACTTAAATCAATAATAAGACATTGACATGGCCATTAAACCTTAACTACGTGATTATTCATCAATCACATTGTTAAACAGGATCACTTTAATCACATTTTGATTTAATGTTGGTAAGTTTCCTTTACATTTTTTGTTTTTGCAGTTTCCCTTTAAGGGGCTGCCTGGCTCTTGATTTGTTGATTTAGTTTATTTGTTTTGTAACAAAAGAGTTATAAATGGGGATAGCTGGGATACTGACGGAATAGATGGGTTGACTATGAACTAAGTCAAAAAATCTCCAGCAAAGAAAGCAGCTGTGTCTTTGTTTTAACTTTACCAACTGGCATGGATCCAAGTAATAATCAACATTGCAGGCAACCTATTTGTCTTTGGAAAATTTGGATATGTGGCTTTCTATCCCATCTAAGTAGTTAACAAATACAATAAATAGTTGAGGCCCAACACAGATCTTGAGGGACACCACTGGTGCCACCTGCCAATTAGAGTATCAGCCCATCATCCCTACTCTCCATCTCATGCCTTTCAGCCAATTTTCTAATCAGCTCAAACTTCAATTCCATAGTTTACAACTTAAGCTAACAGCCTCTCATGAGGGACTTCATAAAATGTCTTCTGCAATTCTATATAAATAACATCCATAGGCATTCCCTGTCCACCATTACTTCAAAAAAAATCAGATGTGTCAAGTATGATCTATTCTTTACTCCAGAAATATTCAACATAATTGAATCAGATTTTGTTAAATTTTAATAATAATGCAATGGGAAGAATTCTTCATACCCTCCAAATTTTCTTACCGTCCTCAATTCCTCCCTCACTGGGCTACATTTCTGCAGGCAGTGATCAACTTCGAGTACCTCAAGCAGGAGAGTTTTTTTTTCATGTGCGTGTCTTGATTGTATGTACTGGAAGACAGGTCCAATGGTGGAATCGATCACAGCCCAAGCCCAATGCTGTGCTCACCAGGCATCCATACATTAGTCATTAGCTAATTTTCTCCATTGATAGTTGTATTTCCATTAAAATCAAAATACTCAGGTCTTGCAAATATATACACACATCTTGGAAAGCGTTTTGAGAAATAACTGCACAGCTTAATCAAGTTTACGTCATTGCTGTCCATGGGAAGAATATTTGCTTAAGCACTTTGCATTCAAACCGTAACTCTAAATCCAAGTTACGTTGCATAATGCTCCTGTTAAATTTCTACATCACATGGTTCAGTGTTCTTAACACCTATAAAGAACAGCTTGCTGATCAGTCTGTTCAGCAAGAGTGTTTCTACCATAATTTCATTAACAAGTTTATTTTCTCCCCCCCTCGAATCAGTTGAAGTCTCACATCTTGGATTAGATAACACACTGCTACAATACTCGGCAAGGTCACTGCAGGATCTACACTGCATTCAAAGGCAGACTGTCTCCTCCAAAAGGGTGCAGCATCCAGCAGGGTTCTGACGGAAAAGAGGGGAGGGTACACAAAACATCACTGTGGAAACTTTCACAAGGGCACTTGGGAAATCTCAATTTCCCACATGGCTAATCCAACCATGACTGTAGATGAGAAAATAAATCCAATTGCTTTGCATCATGTACTGTATATATGTTTTCTTTTAGTAAAACATTACGGATGAGAATACTGTGTCTAATAAAACTTGCTGGAAGAAAAAAAGTGTTTAAAAGGTGAGATCATTCATGTATATTGACAGGGACACTTTGACTATCCCCTCAAGTAACCATGTACCCAGGGAGTGGGTAGCTCAGTTGGCTAGACAGCAAGCCTGTGGTTCAGAATAAGCACCAACAGCAGAGGGTTTGATCCCCGTTCCAGCTGTGGTAGACTTGGGGCCTACCTCTTCACCCTGCCACATAGTAAAATTACACCATAACCATGGTTCAGCAAACCTCAAATAACCTAGGATGCTACCTGAAGACAGAGACCATGTACCATCCCTGGGTATTCCCTGTCCCACCAGCAGGACCGAGCCAGCAGAGATGGCAGCACAGTGGTATACAATCGGTAGGGAGTTGCCCTGAGAGTCCTCAATATCGACTCCAGGCCCCATGAAGTCTCACAGCATCAGGTCAAACCTCCTGCTGATTACCATGTGCCGCCCTCCCTTAGCTGATGAAACAGTGCTCCTCCATGTTGAACACCTCCTGGAGGAAGGTGGCAAGGGTGCAGAATGTACTCTGGGTAGAGGACTTCAATGTCCATCACCAAGAATGGCTCGGTAGCACCACTACTGACCGAGCCCTAAAGGACTGGGCTGCTAGACTGGGTCTGCGACAGGTGGTAAGGGAACCACGAGGGAAAAACATACTTGACCTCATCCTCACCAACCTACCTGCCAGAGATGCATCTATCCATGAAAGTATCGGTAAGAATGACCACCACAGTGTCATTGTGGGGATGAAGTCCCGCCTTCACACTGAGGATACCTCTATCGTGTTGTGTGGTACTACCAGCATGCTAAATGGGATAGATTTTGAATAGATCTTGCAACTCAAAACTGGGCATCCATGAGGCACTGTGGCCATCAACAGCAGCAGAATTGTACTCTAACACAATCTGTAACCTCATGGCCCGGCATATCCCCCATTCTACCATTACCATGAAGCCAGGGGATCAACACTGGTTCAAAGAGTGCAGGAGGGCATGCCAGGAGCAGCACCAGGCATACCTAAAATGAGGAGTCAACCTGGTGAAACTATATCACAGGACTACTTGTGTCAAACAGCATAAGCGGCAAGTGATAGACAAAGCTAAGCGATCCCACAACAAACGGATCAGATTTAAGCTCTGCAGTCTTGTCACATCCAGTCGTGAATGGTGGTGGACAATTAAACAGCTCACAAAACAGCTCACAGGAGAAGGAAGCTCCATAAATATCCCCATCCTCAATGATGGGGGAGCCCAGCACATCAGTGCAATAGAGAAAGCTGAAGCATTTGCTACAATCTTCAGCCATAAGTGCCGAGTCGATGATCCATCTCGGCCTCCTCCGGAGGTCTCCAGCATCACAGATGCCAGTCTTCAGCCAATTCGATTCACTCCAAGAAACTTTCAAGAAACGGCTGAAGGCACTGGACACTGCAAAGGCTATAGGCCCTGACAACATTCTGGCAATAGTACTGAAGACTTGTGCTCCAGAACTTGCCTTGCCCCTAGCCAAGCTGTTCCAGTACAACTACAACACTGGCATCTACCCAGCTATGTGGAAAATTGCCCAGGTATTCCTGTACACAAAAAGGAGGACAAATCCAACCCGGGTAGGGTCTTCAGCCCAGCCATCTTCGGCTGCTTCATAAATGACCTCCCTTCCATCATAAAGGTCAGAAGTGGGGGCGTTCGCTGACGATTGGACAATGTTTAGCACCATTCACAACTCCTCACATACTGAAGCAGTCCATGTCCAAATGCAGCAACACCTGGACAATGTCCAGGCTCGGGCTGACAAGTGGCAAGTAACATTCGATCATACAAGTGCAGGGCAATGACCAGCTCCAACAAGAGAGAATCTACCTATCGCCCTTTGACATTCAATAGCATTACCATCGCTGAATCCCCCCCACTATCAACATCCTGGGGGGTTACCATTGACCAGAAACTGAACTGTCTCGTAGACTGAGGCGTGTACAGCACAGGTGACCATTCAGCCCATCTTGTCCGGGCTGGTCAACAAAGATCCGACTACACATTCCATTTTCCTGTGCATGGCCCATAGCCCTGGACACTATAGCAACGCAAGTGAATATCTAAATACTTCTTAAATGTTACGAGAGTTTCAGACTCAACCACCCTTTCAGGCAGTGACTTCCGGATTCCCACAACCCTCTGGGTGAAATAATTTCTCCTCAACTCCCCTCTTGGCCTTCTACCTCTTACCTTAAATCTATGCACCTCATCCCCCCTGGTTATTGACCCCTCTACTAATGGAAAAAATGCCTTCCTATCCACCCTATCTATGCCCCTCAATCTTATTCACCTCTATCAGGTTCCCTCTCAACCTTCGCTGTTCCAAGGAAAACAACCCCAATCTTTCCTCATAGTTCAGACCATCCAGCCCAGGCAGCATCCTGGTGAATCTCCTCTGCACCTTCTCTAGTGCAATCACATCCTTCCTATAATGTGGTGACCAGAACTGCACACAGTACTCCAGTTGTGGCCTAACCAATGTTTTATACGGTTCCAGCAGAACCTCCCTGCTCTTGTATTCTATGCCTTGGCTAATAAAGGTAAGTATCCCATCTGCCTTCTTAACCAACTTATCTACCTGCCCTGCTGCCTTCAGGGATCTATCGATATGCACACCAAGGTCCCTATGATCTTCAGTACTTTCCAGGGTCCGACCATTCATAATGTAATCCTTTGCCTTGTTAGCCTCCCCAAGTGCATTACCTCACACTTTTCCAGGTTGAATTCCATTTGCCACTGCTCTGCACACCTGACGAGTCCATTGATATCCTCCTGCGGTTATAGCTATCCTCCTCACTATTTACCACCCTACCAATTTTCACGTCATCCACGAACTTTTTGATCATACCCCCTACATTTAAGTCCAAATCATTTATGTACACCACAAACAGGAAGGGTCCCAGCACCGAGCCCTGCAGAAACCCAGCTGAAACAGACTTCCAGTCACAGAAACATCCATCTACCATCACCCTCTGTTTCCTGCCTCTCAGCCTATTTTGGATCCAATGACTACTTTGTCTTGGATCCCATGGGCTCTTACTTGCCATATAAATACTGAGGCTACAAAAGCAGGTCAGAGGCTAGGAATCCTGCAACGAGTAACTCACCTCCTGACCCCCCCAAAGCCTGTCACCATCTACAAGTCAGGAGTGTCATGGAATACATCCCACTTGCCTGGATGAGTGCAGCTGTCACAACACTCAAGAAGCTTGACACCATCCAGGACAAAGCAGCCCGCTTGATTGGCACCCCATCCACAAACATTCACTCCCTCCACTACCAATGCACAGTGGCAGCAGTGTGTACCATCTACAAGGTGCACTGCAGGAATTCACCAAGGTTCCTTAGACAGCACCTTCCACACCCATGACCACTACCATCTAGAAGGACAAGGGCAGCAAATAGATGGGAACATCACCACTACCTGGAAGTTCCCCTCCAAGTCACTCACCATCCTGACTTGGAAACATATCGCCATTCTTCACTGTCGCTGGGTCAAAATCCTGGAACTCCCTTCCTAACAGCACTGTGGGTGTGCCTACACCAAATGGACTGCAGCGGTTCAAGAAGGCAGCTCACCACCACTTTCTGAAGGGCAACTGGGAATGGGCAATAAATGCTGGCCCAGGCAGTGAAGTCCACATCCCGTGACTGACAAAAAGATATATATTATCTAGTGATCAGGAGGCTCAAACAGGTGTATGCATCGGAGATAGATAAGTCTTATGTTCTTCTTTTCTATGAAGATTGTGCTGAAGGGGAAAAAAAACATTACCTTGCAGAAATATCAGGCAATATCATTTTCTCCATTATCATTCGGACGCATTTATGAAATGTGCGACCTGATCAACAGCACTGCTGCAATGTATGATCTGATATGCTGATCAAGCTCAATTTGCACTTCAGCAATGACTGGATGCCCTTTGACCAGTTAACACTGCCAATTGGAGAAAGCACATTAGAGGCTTTCATTGATGATCTGGCAGATATGCAGCAGCTGTGCCTCCTTTACAGTTTCCTGCATTCTCCATTCTCTTATACCTCTCTGGTAAAATTCAAATAGAGCAACTGTATTCTGAAGCTAATGACTCCTGCAATCTCTCATTAAAACGCAACAGCTCCCAATTGCACCTTCTCAAGGAAGTCTTCCACTTTTCTCTCAGCTGTCTCTATTTCTATGTTGAGACTCTAAGCAGTTTGAGGGTGGTGCCTGAAAGGGCCCCCTAGTCCAGCCCTGGGCTCCTCCCATGCAGATTCTTTTCCAGTTTTGATTTCAAACCACGCAACAACTTCAGGCTTTCAAGATGGTGGTGATGTATTTTTATTTTGAGGCCAGCTTCGACCTTCCCCCTGTCAGTGTTCCAGTCACTCCAATCTTCCTGGAACTTCATGACGGGCAGGTAGACCTCCTTCCAGTTATTCTCCAGCCTCCCCCAGTTAATGAACAGCATATTCAAGCATAAACAACAAAAATCAAAAAAGGTACACTACAGCTCATAGATGTAGGTGAAGCTTTGTCACTCTTCCTTTGACAAGTATAAATGCAAAGTTTGTTGGTCAGCAGCCCATATTGCCAAAGCTGTGTCCCAACACCAGTATGAGATACATGAGTAGAGTAAGTGCAATGAGCATATGCAGGGGACCATTTTCAATGCCAAACAGGCATCTTTTGTCATTTGCTGCTCATCAAGGCTTTACATGCATTACACTTACAGCCACTTGCCTGTTCTTGAAAAAGTTAGTACGCAATAGTGTAACTCTGACAATGCCTCAATCTTAAAATCCTCATCCTCCCCATCTCCGTAACCACTTCTAACCCTACAAGACACAAGTTTCATACCAGAAATAGAAGGCAACTGAGGGGCTAAAAAGAGAGTGAGGAGATCAAGGAAATTAATATCAGAGGAAAAAGGATTGGAGAAACTTAAGGGATTAAAATCCGAGAAATCCCCGGGATCTAATGGCCTATACCCTATGGTTCAAAAAGAGATAGCTATGGAGGTATTGAATGCACTATAATTTTTCAAAATTCCTTAGATTCGGGAATGGTCCCGTCAGATTGGAAGTTGGCAAATGTCACACCACTTTTTATGAAGAGGAGGGAGAAAGAAAACAAAACTACAGGCCAGTAAGCCTAACATCAGTTGTTGGAAAAATGCTGAAATTTATTATTAAGGAAGTCTTAACAGTGCACTTAGAAAAGCATCATATGATTAAAACTAGTGAATATGGCTTTACTAAAGCGAATCCTGTTTGACAAATTTATTAGAGTTTTTTTTGAGGATGTAACTAGTAGAGTAGATAAAGGGAAACCAGTAGATGTTGCATACCTGGAGTTCCAAAAGGCATTTGATAAGGTGCCACACAAAAGGTTAACAGGTAAGATAAGAGTTCATGGATTTGGGTGTTAATATATTAGCAAAGATAGAGGTTTGGAGTGGGCATAAAGAGCTTTTTCAAGTTGGCAGGCAGTGACTAGTGGAGTGCCGCAAGGATCAATACTGGGGCCTCAACTATTTACAATTTATATTAATGACTTAGGTGAAGAGACAGAGTAATGTATCTAAGTTTGCTCATGATACCAAACTAGGTGGAAAGGTATGCTGTGGGGAGGACACAGAGGCTGCAGAGAGACATAGACAGCAAAGAGACATAGACAGGTTAAGTGAGTGGACAGCAAGATGACAGATGAAGTATAATGTAGGCAAGTGTGACGTTATTCACTTTTGTCATTAGAATAGAAAAGCAGAATATTTTCTTTTTTAAAAAAGCTGTGAAACTTGTAATTGTTGATGCATATTTGAGTGTGCTTATACAAGGAACACAAAGTTAGCATGCAGATGCAGCAAGCAACTAGGAAGGCAGATGGCATGTTGGTTTTATTGCAAGGCGGTTGGAGCACAGGAATAAAGTCTTGCTCCAATTGTACAGGGTTTTGGTGAGACCACATCCGGAATACCATGTGCAGATTTGGTCTCCACATTTAAGAAAGAATGTACCTGTATTGGAGGCTGCATAGTAATGGTTCACCACCTTGGTCTCTGGGATGAGGGGATTGTCCTATTACGAGAGGCTGAGTAAATTGGGCTTAAATTCCCCAGAGTTCAGAAGAATAAGACGCAATCTCATTGAAACCTACAAAATTCTGCAGGGGCTTGATAGGGTAGATGCTGAGAGATTGCTTTCACTGGTTAGGGAATCTAAAACATAAGATCACAGTCATAGGATAAGGGGCCAATCATTTAGGACTGAGATGAAGACAAATTATTTCACTCAGAGTGGTGAATCTTTGGAATTCTCTTCCCCAGAGGATGCTCCATCGTTGAATATATATAAGGCTGGAATAGGCAGATTTTTGGTGTCTCAGAGAATCAAGGGATATGGGGAGTGGGCAGGAAAATGTAGTTGAAGCCCAAAATCAGCCTTGATAGCATTGAATGGCGGAGCAGGCTTGATGGACCATGTCGTCTGCACCCCAGCTTCTATTTCTCTGTTCTACAAGCCTTCCAAGTCTCTGCACTCCTCCAATTCTGGCTTCTTGTGCATCTTCAATTTTCTCCGTTCCACCACTGACAACTGTGCTTTCAGCTGTCAAGGCCTTAAGCTCTGGAATTCCCTCCCTAAATCTCTCAGCCTCTCTACTTCTCTCCCATCCTTTAATATGTTCTTAAAATCTACCTCTTCAAGATTTTGGTCATCTACTCTGATATCCCCTTTTGCAGCCATGTCAAAGATGTTTTAATTGAGAATGTGCTTTTTAAGCCATTAAGAAAAAGGTGCTAGATGAATGCAAGTTGCTGTAGTTGCAACATATAACAATTTGAGGTCAAAGCCTTACTATCTTATGCTCCCTGTACATGTAAGCCGAAGTGCATATTTCTCGATATTCATCAAAAAATACATTTCACATATATACAATCTGAAGACCAGTCAATATATTTGATTAGCGTCATAGAGGTCTACAGCGCAGAAAAAAGCCCTTCAGCCCATCGAGTCTGCACCAGTCAAACAAGTACCTAACTATTCTAATCCCATTTTGCAGCACTAGGCCCATAGCCTTGTTTGCCATGGCATCGCAAGTGCACATCCAAATATTCTTAAATGTTATGAGGGTTTCTGCCTCTACCACCCTTTCAGGCAGTGAGTTCCAGATTCCCACCACCCTCTGGGTGAAAAAATTCTTCCTCACATCCCCTCTAAACCTCCTGCCCCTTACCTTAAATCTATGCCCCCTGGTTATTGATCCCTCCACCAAGGGGAAAAGTTCCTTCCTGTCTACCCTATCTACGCCCCTCAATTTTATACACCTCAATCTCCTCTGCTCCAGGGAAAATAATCCCAGTCTATCCAATCCCTCCACATAACTAATTTGTAGTTACCATTCAAACAATACAATAGTTTTCAATAGTTTGAAATGCAGAGTTTTACATTAGATTAGTAAACCTTGGTATACAGACAAGTGCTTTACTCAACTCAAGTTCACCTCACTCAAAATACTGGAACTATTACAATCATTAGTAAATTCAACATTGGTAATTTAAAAATCTACATAAAAATTCATCTCAGCATCTCGCTTTTAATAAATAGACAAATAGAATTCTCCCCTTCACTTAGGTTCTGCTATAAAACAGCTGACCAGCAGACATTCAACTCGTCCTAGGTCTCCCCAATTGCTGCTCTTTACTGGACCACTAGGAAATGAGTTGGATCTATGAACATTTGATTTTCACTTCTTTCCCACTCCACAACCCACCCACTAACCAGCCCCCAGCCCCTACCCCCCACAGCATTCAGCTATGAGGAATACAAAATCAAAAATGCATCCTCCCACTCTACATTGCAGCATAGTCACATGACATGCAGCTAAGCTGGCCAAACGCAGGTTGTAAATCCATTACCTCACATTTACTACTGCCCAATAAATCTTTTAAGTAATGCAACAGACCCTTTTCATAAACTGTGGCAAGGTCCAGATTCTTTAGTTCAGTCAATGAATGCTAATCATAAGGAAACAGTTGAAGTACTGTTCTGTGTATTCCCAAACGATTGTACACAACCTTATTAAATATCAAGAAACAGAATTCAAAAAGGGCTTAGATTCTCTTAAATGTCAAGAGGATTCATGGGGTTAATTAAACCTGAAACAAAGGACAGTAAGTGGTATACTACAAATTCCTTGTGGTGGTTTGATGTTAAAGCTCAGCACTGCATTGCAGGAATTTTGCACAGAACTGGGTATGCAGTGATTTAGGAGCCAGGGAAGAATGCACAAATTGTAAAACTGTTCCAAGAGTGGGCTAATATAAAAGCTACGAGACGCTATTCCAATTAGCCTTTTACAAATTGGGCAAGCAGGACCCCAAGTAGAGCTCATTTCACTATTACATCCTTCGTGTCATTGTTCCAGAACTTCTTATTCAGTCTCAAACCACCATTCAACTTGGGTCACTTCTCTCTTGGCCAAATTTAGGTTCCTGCCTTGAATTTCACAATCTCAGATTCAGCTTTAGAGTTGCCATCCAACATTTCGGCCCTTAAATAACCCCAGTCCCAGGCCCAAATATTTCCAGCTTCCCCCCATTTTGAAGATTCTCTTGTGGGAGATGAGTATCTCCAACAAGCAACTCCAGGTTTTATCATTTCTTTTGTTTCCTCTTTCTGAAGAGAGAGATATCCATGAAGATGGGGATTTTTCCAAGAGCCAAGGTACTAGTATAGTCCACTGTTAATGGTCCATAATTGTTAGTGCTATGGATTAGGTCACCAGAGTGTTTATTTCCTTTCATTCTTCAGTGACAGAGGCATTTGCACCCACAGCAAGGTGGCCAAAATCACAAATAATGAGAAACAGTGAGGGAAAAGGAGATTAAAAATAAAATAGAATGAGAAAAAGATAAGGAAAGTGAGAAAGAAGAAAGTGAGAGAAGATGAGAAAGAGGATGAGAAGGAAAAGGAGAGATATTGCATCACTTTTATATTGCACTGAAAGATTCAATCTTGGTTCTATTTTACAGCAATGCAAGCGTGAATCATGCTTTTACTGTCTATTCAGATAGTTATGAAACTGGGAAAGGCAGGGGTTAAATGCATATACCAAACAGATGCAAAAGATGCTGCTCTCCAACATCCTAACTCCAGTGCAATATTAAAATAATTCAAAATAACTGATAAGACAGTCAGCTCTTTTTAATCATTAAAGTATTAAAATATTAGTAACAGCAGGCTACCAGAACCTGGTTTTAACTTTAAATAATCTTTTCTGGCAGGCTTTGCACCGGTTGCTTTTACACTGCAGCTAACGCCCACCCTTCCCAGTGTGCAACCATCTCTGCCAGATGATTTCCGATAGGTAATTGGTTGAAAGGACTTCTTGGGAGTTACCAGGAGGCACATCTTATTTGTGGTAATGATAATGGAGAAATGACAGTCACTCAGAACAATCACATCAGCCAAAAAGGATTAAATCAGAAATAGACTGTCTGATGATTAGCTTGCTGTTTTTAAACCATTCACGTTTTTTTGGCATGAGACAGGCAGACCCCTTGGGTGTACGACAACTTGTAATTGAAAATTTAGATTTTCCCAATGCTGGCCGCCCTGGATTCAAGCACACCACGTTTGCAACATGCTTCAGGATTCTTAAGGGATAACAAACTTACAATCAAGCAAATCATTGCTTAGAATTACAGATCACAAATAAAGTAGAGAAGTCAGTGACTGCTCCTGCATTACACCTTCAGGTCAAAGGTTCTGATGGCTTAGGGCACATTCACTCACATCATAACAGCATTACCGCAAAACTATATTAACTTCCTATAGAAGAACAAAGATATGAGTTATTCTGCATAAATTGTAAAATAGCTAGCAGTAAATTTAAGGTAATTGTTCAATCTCAAAATTAAAATATTTATAAGCATCTTGAACTAATATCATAAGCTATGAAGGTAATAAACTCAATTGCATTACCAACTATGATCATATATTACCAAATACTTTCTTGATAGAATCACCTTTAATTTACAAACAGTAACTTTAATAGATTTAGCATATTCTACTGACAGTTTGGCTATTTATCTTACTTTAAAATCAAAACCAGGATCAACTGTAGCTAATAGAACCAGTGAGATTCTCAAATGAATAATTCTGTTCATGTCTTTTAATGAAAACGAACATAACACCATAAGACATAGGAGCAGAAATTAGGCCATTCGGCCCATCAAGTCTGCTCTGCCATTCAATCACGGCTGATAAGTTTCTCAACCCCATTCTCCCGCCTTCTCCCCGTAACCTTTGATCCCCTTACCAATCAAGAACCTATCTATCTCGGTCTTAAATACACTCAATGACCTGGCCTCCACAGCCTTCTGTGGCAATGAATTCCATAGATTCACCACTCTCTGGCTAAAGAAGTTTCTCCTCATCTCTCTTCTAAAAGGTCTTCCCTTTACTCTGAGGCTGTGCCCTCGGGTCCTAGTCTCTCCTACTAATGGAAACATCTTCCCCACGTCCACTCTATCCAGAGATTTCAGTATTCTGTAAGTTTCAATCAGATCCCCCCTCATCTTTCTAAACTCCATCGAGTATAGACCCAGAGTCCTCAAACGTTCCCCATATGTTACGCCTTTCATTCCTGGGATCGTTCTCGTGAACCTCCTCTGGACCCTCTCCAGGACCAGAACATCCTTCTGAGCTATGGGGCCCAAAATTGCTCACAATATTCTAAATGTGGTCTGACTAGAGCCTTATAAAGCCTCAGCAGCACATCTCTGCTTTTATATTCTAGTCCTCTCGAAATAAATGCCAACATTGCATTTGCCTTCCTAACTACCGACTCAACCTGCAAGTTAACCTTAAGAGAATCCTGGACTAGGACTCCCAAGTCCCTTTGCACTCCAGATTTCTGAATTCTCTCCCCATTTAGAAAATAGTCTATGCCTCTATTCTTCCTACCAAAGTGCATGACCTCACACTTCCCCACGTTGTATTCCATATGCCACTTCTTTGCCCATTCTCCTAACCTGTCCAAATCCTTTTGCAGCCTCCCCGCCTCCTCAATACTACCTGTCCCTCCACCTATCTTTGTATCATCTGCAAACTTAGCCAGGATGCCCTCAGTTCTTTCATCTAGATCATTAATGTATAAAGTGAAAAGTTGTGGTCCCAACACTGACCCCTGCGGAACTCCACTAGTCACCGGCCGCCATCCTGAGAAGGACCCCCTTATCCCCAATCTCTGCCTCCTGCCAGACAGCCAATCTTCTATCCATGCTAGTACCTTGCTTCTTACACCATGGGCTCTTATCTTACTGAGCAGTCTCCTGTGCGGCACCTTGTCAAAGGCCTTCTGGATGTCCAAGTAGATAACATCCATTGGCTCTCCTTTGTCTAACCTACTCGTTACCTCCTCAAAGAATTCTAACAGATTTGTCAGGCATGACTTCCCCTTGATGAAACCATGCTGACTTTGCCCGATTTTACCATGCACTTCCAAGTATTCTGAAATCTCATCCTTAATAATGGACTCTAAAATCTTACCAACGACCGAGGTCAGGCTAATCGGCCTGTAATTTCCCATCTTTTGCCTCACTCCCTTCTTAAACAGGGGGGCTTACATTAGCGATTTTCCAGTCCTCTGGGACCCTCCCTGACTCCAGTGATTCCTGAAAGATCACCAATAACACTTCCACTATCTCTTCAGCTATCTCCTTCAGAACTTTGGGGTGTAATCCATCTGGTCCAGGTGATTTATCCACCTTCAGACCTTTCAGTTTTCCTAGCACCTTCTCCTTGGTAATGGCCACCATACTCACCTCTGCCCCCCGACTCTCTTGAACTTTGGGGATGTTACTCGTGTCTTCCACCGTGAAGACTGACGTAAAGTACCTATTCAGTTCCTCCGCCATTTCTTTGTTCCCCACTACTACTTCTCCAGCGTCATTTTCCAGCAGCCCAATGTCCACTTTTGCCTCTCTCTTACCCTTTATATATCTAAAAAAACTCTTGCAATCTTCTTTTATATATTACTGGCTATCATTCATTCACAATATACCATTGGCATCAGAGAAAGCACTAATGCCAAGCTAGTACCTAATGTACAATAACCGTTACTGGAAAAGCTCAATGACTTTTAGTAGAAAATATTATCTTCTCACCTAAGCACAAGAATTCAAGAATAAATGAAGCATGTAAATAACACACCTTGGTAAACTTATCCAGGATCACCATAAGGTCTGGTTTATTTGTATAGCTTTAATAGAATTGCAATGATTTGTGTGGTATGCTTTATGGCGATTTGATACAACTGACTGGCAAGCTAGGGCACTTCAGAGAGCAGTTAATTGTCAACCACATTGGCGTAGGACTGGAATCCAGGCCAAGCCAGGCAAAACTGGCAGGTGTCCTTCCCAAAAGGACATTAGTGAATCAAATGGTGTTGCGGGGGGAGCGGTTATGGAAATCTGAAACCTTCAAAGGTCACTTTTAACACTACCAGCTTTTCATTACCCAATTTATTTTAAATTGAAATCAAATTTCCAAAGTGCCATGGTGAAATCTGGATTCTCAGATTCTGGATTATTAGTCCAGACTGTTGGATTGCTAATCCAGTAACATGACTACTTTAATTTGAGCAAAATTCTAGAGTGAATCATGTGTAGATTTAATTCTGAGCCAAATATGGCCGTGTGAATAATGTCAAAACTTCAATCAAAATAAGCACCCAGTCAGACTAAGATCAGTGGACACAGTGATGGGCAAGCAACAATGGGAATGTGACTGGTCTAAACACACATGCTGACACAATACAGGAAATCCTTTGTGCCAACTTTAGAACACACTGCTCCAAGATAGGCTATGTATATGTAAAAAAAATGTTCATAGACTACATTTTTAATTTTCATTATTGTATTGGTGAACCAGTGACTTTCATTGTAGGCTGCTGTCTTTCAGTCTGTTGTCTAATTTTGAATGATTCCCTCTCCAAATAAGTCATTTCACATCACTGAATATTGATAGCTCATCTGCAGTGTACTATTTCTGAAAGAGCCTTTGGTGAAAAAACAAATCACACATTGATATAACCTTACACATCCATGACTTGTGACAACAGCCTCAAAAATACCCTCATGCCAATTTTTCCATCAGTTATAATTACTTGGCCTTTGCCACAATGTATACTTCTTGATGACTAATCAAGGCCACCGCCTTGCATTTTCCATGAAACAATGGTTGATTTTGTGGAATACAATCTCTAGAACAATACAAAAATTTACCTCTCCCTTCATGGATTTTATGACGACTGATGAACGCCTGCTTCCAGAGTCACACTGCAATGAATATCATACAGCACTTTGTATTTGCCCAAGAATACAGGTACTCACACCACAATGCAATGTCTCACATCACCGATTGATATTTGTCCTCTACACTTCTTTGCAATGTGGCTGATTGTGACTAGTCAGGAGTTGTTTCACTGCGATGAGTAATTTAGAAAGACCAGTGTGCATTATCCACCTTCATACCTCAGTGATATGTTAATGTTAATGGAATCTAAATTCCTTTCCCAGCTCTCATGTTGTAACACTTCAATACACAAATAAGGTAATAATTAATGTTTTAGCATGTTTAACTGGAATAGCAGAATTTAGCAGGACATGAATCTCCTTAACTTGTTGGGAGTATCTCAGAGAAAAGCTGGCAGAAAAAGCTAAAGCTCTAAATTCCTGAAGGTCAAGGGGCTCCTCTGAAGTTGACCTTCAAACATCTGTTGATCGTTCTATATGAAGCTATTCATCTTAGGCCAAACAAAATCACTCAGTTTCCAGCAAAAAAAGGTGGAAAGCAATAGTGAGTGAAAGGGGAAGGATCACAGGAACACAAACACAAGGTTACAGCACAACCAAGATTGTAAATCTCATGGGGCCATCCTTTGAAGCTCAAAAGAAGCCAAGTTAAATTAATTAGCCTGTGATGGCTGGCTAGGATTGGGTAGCAGCAGGTCAGTTCAACTGACAACTGACTGGGATTGGGCAAATGTCAATGTTAATGAAAGCAGTTGATCAGCATACTTTATTTCTGTTCAAATACTTAATAAACCCAGTGTGCACTGATCCTATTATCGAGAGTCAAAAACCTTAAATCACAATACCTATATCACGAGGAGATTAAACACAATTTCAGCTCTGCCTTATCTCTATTCTTGTCTAATTTTGTTCTCTATTCATGTAACAATTAGAAGAATTAGATACATACTGTATCTTCTAAAGGCAAATAACTACAGCCCTACTGGAGTTATTGAATCCCTCATTTTCTTCAAACTGAAGTAACAATGAAAACAGCACAAAAGAAATGGTCTTTCCTTTTAAAATTTTGAAAGGAAAAACAATTAATTAGATCAAATTTACCCATCTAAAACAAAAAGGCTATTCCTGAACTAAAAAAGCTTCAAAATTCTGTATACAGAATCTTCATTATTACAAACTTGTAAAAAATTGTACATTAGTCCCTAGTGGGGATTTACAACAATGTACATGTATATAGAATTTTAGCATAAGTTGATAAAAAGCTTGGTTGCAGGTGTAGTTTTATGCAGCTTTTAGAATCTGAACAGAGATGTAGCAAGGTGGAGGGGTTTAGTTGGAATTCCAGAACGTAGGGCTAAGGAGTCTAAAGTTTACATAAAGGAGGCCCGAGTTTGAAGAATGGGAAAAGGGTAGCAGTGAACTGGCACACAGGGCAGGGGGGAAATAGACTGTGGACGGATTTGTGAAGACAAGGATTTGAATTCAATAAATTGGGAACAGGGATCAGTAGAGATCGACTAGGACAAAAGGTGACAAGGAAAAGGGGGATTTAGTACAAGATAGGATTTATTTCATCAAGGTTGAAGCTTCTCTCTCAGCTTGAGTGGAACTCTAACCCACGCAAAGGGAGAGAGCCTGGTCTAGCCAGAGGTTAGTAACGATACTTTTAAAAAAAAACAGAATTAAGCATTAGTTGATGATCTTTGCAGTATGCTGCTATAAAAAAAACCTTAATTCTGATTCAATAATAACTATGAGACACAATCTACTTATTTATAATTTGAAACATTTCTATAAATAAATACTAATCTCAAATGTATGATAATGAACCTCAAGAATCCCTGAGAGAATATCTTTATCCCTTCACTGAAAGCATCAAGAATCAAAGTGAGGCCGAGGAGGCAAGGCCAAGAGTTATCTATGAAGACAGCCATTTGACCAAACTACCAGAGGGTCATCGCTGCTAACTGTACATTCAAGCAACACTTAACCATTTTAATATTGCCCTCACTTCTAATATACCAATTTTCAAAAAATTAAACTGATGAAAGGAAATGAATTTTTAATTTGTAGCTTCTATCTTTTTCAATAAAGAAAAAAAGTCATGAATGTTTAAACATCAATATAACACTAGTTTCAGCAATTTGATCCTTGAAGTCCCACTGTAAATACATGCCTTAGGTCAAGAAAGTAACACTGAAAGATCACTACTGTGATGCCGCAGCATAATAATGCTCAATGTATGCAGCAGAGTCAATATTGGCGTAGATGAAAAACAGGGTCTGTACAAGGCAGAGACAGGCCCTAGTCTATTCTCTCATGCTGAAAACGTCAGTGCAAAGGGCCACGGACCAGTCAGTAGGACAATTTGCTGTCAGAACACTTAACCTAAATATAATCTGCTTTCAATCTCCTCTGTTAAAGCACAGCCAGGCTTTTATCCCCACAGATTTTCCATGTAGATTTGTACAAGGTTGGGAGTTAAATTTCACAGAAAGTTTATCTCCTATACATACAGACAGACATTATAATATTCAACCAATGTTCCTTATACTGTTAAAAAGATTGTGCAGTGCAGTCCTGGCTTTGATGGAAGACTGGCTTACTTTGAAAAATTCAAAATGCTACATAAATTTCAGTTTGGCCACAAACAAATTAAAGCTCATTGCTCTGTCCATTTTCCAACACTTTTTCCTTCAATATTTCCAGCAGCAAAAATAAGGCTAATAAAATATTTGGAGCTTTGCCATGTAACACTTTAATCAAATACATACTCTGATTAAATTACATAAGTTACGTAGTACATGAAGTGCACTAAAAACAAGCATGATATTTGAATGATCGCAAAAATGTCCATTTTTAAAAAAAACATATCTCTGTTTCCTTCTTCCCATCCTTCCCTTTGCAGGTTTAACTTCCCAAGATCCACTGGAGCGACAGACAACACTGAATCTAGCATAAATCGAAAAGCAGAATACCACAGATGCTGGAAATTTGAAATAAAAATAGAAAAAGCTGTAAATACTCAGGTCTGAAAGGTCATCGATCTGAAACATTAACTCCATCTTTCTCTCCACAGATGCTGCCAGACATGCTGAGAATTTCCAGCATTTTCTGTTTCCATTACAGAACTTAGCACATCTGTCACAGGTCTCACATTTTGCCCAGTGAAACAGGACAAAAAACCAGGGACACCAATGTATTAGCTGCAGGTTTATTCTGGCTATAGACATTTAATTGGCAAACTACTGGTAGAAGAGTCATAACATCCACCAATTAAAGCAATCAGGCTTATGATAAAGACTGTACTTATAGAATTGTCACTGTTGAAATTCAAGTGGGAAAAAATGAATTCTCTTACAGTAACCAACAAAACACATAGAAAACATTCTGTAGCAGAATGATTTCCCAAAATAAAATACAGCACACAGAATAATAGGACAATCAAGAATGCATTCAGGACAAGAAATTGCTGGGAGTATATAAAAAGACTTATACTGATGGAGGTCAGATGTATTTTTCAAAATGCATTGCCAGAGCTCAAGCAATTTACAAACCAAGAGAGTGTGTCAAGGTGTTAAATGCTTTCACATTATCCATCCTTAGAATTTACACAATCTTTCCAATTTATTTTCTTCTGTAATTACTAAGCTTACCCTTTCCACTTATGTAGCTGAAGTTTCTGTCCCACCATTAATTAGCATCCTAATCCTAGTTTTCTCATATGATTTTGTCTCATGTCAGAAGTTGTTGTTTTATATATCAGCTCGACTCAGGTGGCAACACTTTCGCCTCAGAATTAGAAGGTTGCGAGTTCAACCCCACTCCAGAATCTAACCATGGAATTAACGTCAGACACTTCAGAACAGTACCAAACTGCAAAGATGCTACCTTTCAAATGATTCTTCTTAAAAAAAAAAAACCACCTTATTTCAGGGGTACTATTTAAGGAAGAGCAGAGAGCTGCCCTTCTGGTGTCCTGGCCAGCATTTTTCTCACCCAGCACCACCAAAAGAATACGGATCACTGGTCATTTATCTCATTTATCAGAGCTGAGGTTTTGCTAGAGACAGCGCTTCCAGAAGAAAGTTATGGAGTGTGAAACATTCTACCAATGTGTTAAAGATGCTATATAAATGCAAGCTTATTCTTTCTTTACAGGATGTCAGAAGCAAGTAATTGGGTCTTCCTCTGCTGTCCAAGTACACATTACAACAGACTCAATTGCAAAAGTACTTCATTGGCTGTAAAGCGGTATGGGATGTTCAACCGTTATGGAAAATGCAACATAAAAATGCAGCTCTCTCTTTCTTTAAACTTAACACATGGTGTAGCACCAAGACCAGGAAGCTTGCAGATTTTTAAATCGCTGTTCTGTACTGTTTTAACAGTTGTAGCACTGTCATTTACACCAATATCTCA
The DNA here is from genome assembly GCF_964194155.1 of Cetorhinus maximus. NCBI lineage: Eukaryota > Metazoa > Chordata > Chondrichthyes > Lamniformes > Cetorhinidae > Cetorhinus > Cetorhinus maximus. The sequence goes on along the minus strand of NC_135886.1, from coordinate 3,046,917 downwards.
AATATCATGATCCTGATCATTATCCAGCAACAGATATTTGGAAGTGTTTTTATACAGACTGAAAAGGAAAGCCTTCAGCCAAGTAATGATGTCTATCCAACCCTCCACCCCCAACAGTTGAATGACTTATTATTACACCCGATCTGCACCCCGTACTTGAAGAGTGGCCAGTTGTTGAAGTATTGGAGCTGTCGGTACCTTCGAAACGATACCCCAACATAATGCAGTATTAAAAAAATGCTACCTTTACATTGCAATTACAAGCCTAATATTTAGTTATTGAAACAGGTTTTCCAAAGGCAACTCTCCATTTTGCATTCCCTGGTTTCTGCATAGCTGTTTTAATTCTCCTCCCCAAAACAGAGCTCCTTACATGTTTTGCCTGGCAATTACCATGTAAACGTTTAGAGAATTGGGGCAGGACTTCCACACTTTTATACAGTTATTTAAATTAACTTTGGGTGGTTTTAAGCGTCCATGAGATCCAAGGGATCCCCTGAGAACTTTTCAAATTTTTGTTTTAAAAACGGGATGTGGGGGTCACTGGCTAGGCCAGCATTTATTGCCCATCCCTAATTGCGCTCGAAGGTGGTGGTAAGCAGCCTACTTGAACCGCTGCAGTTTATGTCGTGTAGTTAGTGCCCATAGTGTTGTTAGCAAGGGAGTTCCAGGGTTTTCGCCCAGCAACAATGAAAGGTAAATAGTTTTGGATGGTGCGCACTGCTTGGAGGGGAACTTGGAAGGTAGTGCTGTTACCATGCACCTGCTGCCCTTGTCCTTCTAGAGCTCACATGTTTAAAAAAGATGCTGTTAAAAGGAGTCTTGGAGAGTTGCTGTAGTGCATCTTGTATATGATACACACTGCTGCCACTGTGCAGTGGTGTAGGGAGTGAATGCTTAAGGTGGTGGATGGGGTGTCAACCAAGGGGGCTATTTTGTCCAGGATGGTGTCAAGCTTCTTGAATGTTGTTGGAGTTGCACTCATCCAGGCACGTGGAGAGTATTCTATTACATGCCTGACTTCTGCCTTGTAGATGGTGGAGAGGCTCTAGAGAGTCAGGAGGTGAGTTACTCACTGCAGAATTCCCAGGCACCGTATTTATATGACTGGTCCAGTTCAGTTTCTGGTCAATGGTAAACTCCAAGTGCTGCAAGTGAGGGAATTTGGTAATGGTAATACCATTGAAGATCAAGGGGCGATGGTTAGATTCTGTCTTGTTGGAGATGGTCATTGCTTGGCACTTGTGTGGCGTGAATGTTACTTGCCACTTGTCAGCCCAATCCTGAATATTGTCCAGGTCTTGCCACATATGGGCACAGGATGCTTCAGTATCAAAGGAGTTGCGAATGGTACTGACATTGTGCAATCACCGCGAACATCCCCACTTCTGACCTTATGATGGAGGGAAGGTCATTGGCGACAGAGCTGAAGATGGTTGTGCCCAGGACACAACCCTGGGGAGCGCCTGCAGCGATGTCCTGGGACTGAGATGATTTACCTCCAACAACTACAACCATTTTCCTTTATATTAGATATGACTCCAACTAGTGGAGAATATTTCCCAGATTCCCATTGACTCCAGTTTTACTCGAGCTTCTTGATGCCACACTCGGACAAATGCTGCTTGATGTCAAAGGCAGTCACTCTTGCCTCACCTCTTGAGTTCAGCTCTTTTGTCTATGGCGAGGAGCCAAGCCTGGAAGAACCCAAACTGAGCATCAGTAAGCAGGTTATTGCTGTGCAAGTGCAGCTTGATAGCACTGTTGACGATACCTTCCATCACTTTGCTGATTTTCAAGACTAGACTGATGACTGGGTAATTAGCCAGTTTGGATTTGTCTTGCTTGTGTGTGTATAGGGCATACCTGGGCAATTTTCCACATTGTCAGGTAGATGCCAGTGTTGAAGCTATACTGGAACAGCTTGGCTAGGGGCACAGCAAGTTCTGGAGCACAAGTCTTCAGTACTACTGCCAGAATGTTTTCAGTGCCCATAATCTTTGAAGTATCCAGTGCCTTCAGCCGTTTCTTGATACCATGTGGAGTGAATCAAATTGAATTGGCTGAAGACTGGCATCTGTGATGCTGGGGGCCTCAGGAGGAGGCCAAGTTTGACACCACAGTAAAGTCTCACTCCATGCAGTGCCAAACCCAACTGGTGTGAGATAACCTCATGCAGAGTCTCAGACTGCTTCTCTCTGGGATCAGACTGGACTTGGCTCTATTTATATTACGACTCTCTGCATTGTTCAAAAGTAGAAACCACCTTAGTAGCAGCGCCAATGATGATCTAGTGTAAACAGACCAACTCAAACACTAATTCTCAAACCTCGTACAATCAAATCAGAGACAACTGAAGTAATGTAACAGCTTGCTCCAGGAAAGCCTCATCTTGAGTCCCAGATTTCAGTCCACGACCAGAACCTGTCAGCAGAGGATAAGTTCACCTATCTCAGCAGCACTCTTGGGCTGTCTATTTGATGAAGAGACACATGCAAGAATTGCCAAAGTGCTGTCTTCGGCAGACTTCATACATCAGTCTGAGAATGAAGATGACTAAGTCTGCCTACCAAACAAAGTCTAAAGAGCAACAGTCTTACCCACTCCACTCTACCCAGACGAGATTTGGACTGTGTACCCAGTGCCATGCTAAAAAGCTCAAGCACATTCACCTGAACTGCCTTCAGAAGCTTCTAAAGATCAGATGGCAGGACAAAATACCAGACATTGAGGTGCTCACCCAAACTGGCATGCCAAGCATCCACACCACAGAGGTGGTCACAATCGAGTTAGCTGGTCACATAGCCAGAAGCCTGACACTCGCTTACCAAAGCCAATCTTCTATTGAGAACTTGAGTCTGGTGTATGCTCTCCAGGTCAATGGAAGTGCCACAAGGACGGACACTCTAAAGGTTTCACTTCGGAGTTTTGATATCGACTTCGAGTCCAGGGAGAATTACGCCCAGGATTGCAGCACCTGGTGCAACCGAATAAAAAAAGTGCAGCCTCCTTTGAAAGCAAGCACATATCGGAAGCAGAGAGAAAACGCAAGGAGGGGAAACCCCAAGCCAGCAAATCATCCAAATCTCAATCATCTGTGGTGTCCTGTTCCATTTGCAGCAGAAACTTCCAAGTGCAGACTGGCCTTAACAGTAACTACAAACCCATCGGAACCTTAAACACCCCAGATGACGAATATAGTCTTCTCCGCCTCAAAGGGTGAACAAAAACATGAACAAAAACATGAACAAACCACAAATATATTTTGCCAGTACAATGGAGAGGTGGAGGCTGGGGGGGGCGGGGGTGGGTAGTAGTGGTTGGAGGGTGTGAGGTTAGAGAGATCCAATAAAACAAAAACTTGTATTTGTATAATCCATTTCACATCTTCAGGAAGTTCCAAAGCACTATACAACCAAGTATTCACTGTTGTAATGTAGGACAGATATTCAAAACAAAATTATTTGAATATATTCAAAACATTTGAAGCCTGGCGACTATAATGTCAATCTCCCTTAACTTTCTGTGCTATCTGCCTCCCTGACTAATCTGTTCCACATAGCTATCATCGCTCCCTCTAAGTTTGAAGTTGTCTCCCGGTTCTAGAGTTCAAAAATCCTGCGAGTTGTGTTCTCTTTGGATATAGGTCAGGTTAGCTCACTTTCCTGACACTTCTAGTTTTAACCCCCAGGTTCCTTGCTTGTTCTACATCCTGTAGTCTAGAGTCATTTAGTTTATATTTTCACTGTTTATCTTCTTTCACTGGTCTCATTTGCCCACAATAATACCATTTATTACTTAGCAATAACCCATCCAGATCTCCGAATTCGGTTCACTTCTTTCCTTTTACTTGAACTTACCCCTGTAGCCAAATTGGACTTATTTCTGTCCCCAATTCCGCAGTAGACTTCAAAAGTGTAGTCACACTTCTGCACTTTGTTAAACAGGTCAAAATGCAGAAAAGGTTTTCAGTTGAAATAAAGCAAGATACAAGACAACATCTGATGCTGCTGCTTGTATATTTATTAAATAGTGTTACAGGCTAGTTTACTGCCACACAACATACAATGACCCAAGAACTTGTAAAAAAAAGTACATACCAGTCAAATCTCAGCATGGCATTGTAATCATCCATCTCCAACAGAGGTGACAGTCAACAGTTCTTTTTTGCATTTTTGTAATGATTATATTTTCTGCCATAATGTATAGCAGTCACAATGGGATATTTAAACAAAAGTAACTATTGCACTACCACATATTCGGCCCTGCAAAGTACCCAGTCTACCTCGGATTACCCTAGAATGGCAAGGTATCTCAAAAATTTAAGCAACAGGTGAAGCTGTTTCACACTGCTACTATGCAGCGGCAACACGAGAGGTATTCGTCACCAACAGGATGCTGCCGTAAAGCCAAAAAGGCATTCTGTCTTTCACACCAATGAGTAATGTGATATATGAATTTCAGGCCAGTGTGATGCTGGGTATGTAGGCTGTACATCCCAAAGACTGGCGGATCATATTAAACAGCATGTCCCTTCCGCTTTTGCGATACCCAACCAGCCCGTCCTTGCAAAACTCAAAAGAAGTGTTTTTTTTTAATTCATTCATGGGTTGAGGCTAAGCCAGCATTTATTGCCCATCCCTAAATGCCCTTGAGGTGATGGTGAGCTGCCTTCTTGAACCGCTGCAGTCCATGTGGTGTAGATATACCCACAGCGCTTTTAGGGATGGAGTTCCAGGATTTTGACCCAGCGACAATGAAGGAACAGCAATATATTTCCAAGTAGGATGATGAGTGGCTTGAATGGGAACATCTAGGTGGTGGTGTTTCCATGTGTCTGCTGCCCTTGTCCTTCTAGATGGTAGTGGTCGTGGGTTTGGAAGATGCTAAGGAGCCTTGGTGAGTTCCTACAGTGCATCTTGTAGACGGTACACACTGCTGCCACTACGTGTCATTGGTGGAGGGAGTGAATGTTTATGGATGGGGTGCCAATCAAGCAGGCTGCTTTTTCCTGGATGGTGTCAAGCTTGAGTGTTGTTGGAGCTGCACTGTTCCAGGCAAGTGGAGAGTATTCCATCACACTCCTGACTTGTGCCTTGTAGATGGTGGACAGGCTTTGGGGAGTCAGGAGTTACTTGACACAGAATTCCTACCTCTGACCCGCTCTTTTATCTATATGGTTAGTTCAGTTCAGTTTCTGGTCAATGATAACCCCTAGGATGTTGATAGTGGGGGATTCAGTGATGGTAATGCCATTCAATGTCAAGGGGTGATGGTTAGGTTCTCTCTTGTTGGAAATGTCATTGCCTGTCACTTGTGTGGTGCGAATGTTACTTGCCACTTGGCAACCCAAGCCTGGATATTGTCCAGATCTTGCTGCATTTGGACATGGACTGCTTCAGTATGAGGCGGCACAAATGGTGCTGAACATCGTACAATCATCAGCCAACATCCCCACTTCTGACCTTATGGTGGAAGGAAGGTCATTGATGAAACAGCTGAAGATGGTTGAGCATAGGACACTACCCTGAGTCACTCCTGCAGTGATGTCCTTAGGACTGAGATGATTGGCCTCCAACAACCATCTTCCTTTGTGCTAGGTATGACTCCAACCAGCAGAGTTTTCCCCCTGATTCCCATTGACTCATTTTGCTAGGGCTCCTTGATGCCACACTCGGTCAAATGCTGCCTTAACGTCAAGGGCAATCACTCTCACCTCACCTCGGGGGTTCAGTTTTTTTGACCGTGTTTGAAGGAAGACTGTAATGAGGCCATGAACTGAGTGGCCTTGGTGGAACCCAAACTGACCATCAGTGAGCAGGTTATAGCTAAGCAAGTGCCACTTGATAGCACTGTTGATGGCCCCTTTCATCACTTTACTGATAATCAAGAGTGGACTGGTGAGATGATAATTGGCCAGATTGGATAGGAAGGATATGATTGCAATGGAGTGGGTGCAGAGGAGATTCACCAGGATGTTGCCTGGGATGAAACATTTAAGTCATGAAGAGAGGTTGGATAGACTTGGGTTGTTTTCGTTGGAGCAGAGAAGACTGAGGGGCGACCTGATTGAGGTGTACAAGATTAAGAGGAGCATGGACAGGGTGGAGCAGCTATTCCCCTTAGTTGCAGGGTCAGTCACGAGGGGACATAAGTTCAAGGTGAGGGGATGGAGGTTTTAGGGGGGGGATGTGAGGAAAAACTTTTTTACCCAGAGGGTGGTGACAGTCTGGAATGCGCTGCCTGGGAGGGTGGTGGAGGCGGGTTGCCTCAAATCCTTTAAAAAGTACCTGGATGAGCACTTGGCACATCATAACATTCAAGGTTATGGGCCAAGTGCTGGTAAATGGGATGAGGTAGGTAGGTCAGGTGTTTCTCACGTGTCAGTGCAGACTCAATGGGCCGAAGGGTTTGGATTTGTCCTGCTTTGTGTACAGGACATACCTGGGTAATTTTCCACATTGCCAAGTCGATGCCAGTGTTGTAGCTGCTGGAACAGCTTGGCTAGGGGCGCAGCAAGTTCTGGAGCACAATTCTTCAGTACTATTGCCGGAATATTGTCAGGGCCAATAGCTTTTGCAGTATCCAGTGCCTTCAGCAGCTTTTTGATAACACATGGAGTGATCCGAATTGGCTGAAGACTGGCATCTGATGCCAGGGCCGCCGGAGGAGGAGGAGGCCGAGGTGGATCATCCACTCGGCACTTCTGGCTGAAGATTGTTGCAAATGCTTCAGCCTTTTCTTTTGCACTGATGTGCTGCGCTCCCCTATCATTGAGGATGGAGATGTTTGTGGAGCCTCCTCCTCCGGTGTCCAATATTAGATGTGATTCCGTGATTGGACTACATTTGCTAAATAATCCTCAGTGTGCTATGAATTACGCTGACAACCAATTTAAGATTGTCAGCCGGGCTTGCTGTGTGGCACATGTGTGTGTACTGGAAGCTACATATATTAATACATAGGGCCCTGTTCTTTGCAGACAGAAAGAACATGTACACACGTCGCACCTGTTTCCGCTAAACAAAATAAGTGACAGCCATTCATTGGTTTATTTCTCAGGGCAATGCCTTGACCAGAGTCAAGCTGCCTGGTTTAAATTTCAAACAATGCTTAGCATTGTTAACTGTCAGTCACCATCACTGGTACACTCCCCTGGCAGTGCCTCTATCAGAGTCTAATTGCCATCCAATCAGCAGTACAAATTGATGCTCCCTTTAGATTTGGTATTCTTGCAAATTGTCCTGATGAGTGCAAGATAAAAAGCTCCAACAAAAAGTCTCTTTTTTCAGCAATACTCAAGTTCTGTCCAAACGGCTATTTAAATACACTTTGTAATATCCATTCACATAGCTGTCCAAAACTAAACCAGGAAAAACCACAAGCACTTTTCAAATCCTACAGTATTTAACATCACTTGCTTTTGAATAGTTTCTCAAAGTCTGCACTGTAATCACAGAAGAGTATGACAGCAGGCCACAAAACATACAATGAGATAGTCAAAGGCACCGGCCTCAGGATTGAAATTCAAAAATGAAATTTGCTAATTACATTCAAAGGGCAAAATATTTTCCAGTTCTTATTGAGGGCAATAAAAGTCTCACAATGCAGTACATTTTGTTTTGCAGCACGGATTCCTAGGCAAAGCTGCCAATCCCCATGGAAGTCTAGATAGTGAAGTTCAGCAGAACAGTTGACTGTGGAGGCATAACAGCTGAGTCTGATCTGGTCCTAATCACTAGTTAGCACTCAGGAGCAGTAAACATGGCAGATTTTGTCATCTTCAACCCAAGGCCAATTCTAGTGTCCCAACTGCTACCCCAGCCAAGGTCAACCAACTCAACATATAGTGGAAAATCAATCCTGGGGCCTTCTGGCCTCTGCAGATGTTCAGCATTCCTGCTTAGTGTTGAAATTTGAAGTACGGCAAGGCCAATAGACAGTGCACTCCAATATAAACACCAATCATACAGCAATTGTAGAAAAACCTACTGCCTAATAATCTACTGCTCTTGTGATGATGAATGTTGACTGGCTTCAGAGCAAATTTCTCACAAATCCCTAGGTTCTCAAGAATAAAATGCAGTAGCAAAGATTGGCAAATACAACAATATCTCGCACATCCAGTTACAAATAAAGAAATTACAGAGCTAGTCAGTAATAAGTACTTCACTTCTAATTTCCTCTTGACTACCAAAATCACATTTATTTTTATAACATTATAGGAAAAGAAAAATAAAACAGTGCAACAGGTTGACTTTTCAATAGTAAAATATATTGCTGACATACAAATAGTGATATGGTGGATAGAGAACCCAAAATCTAATAACTAGGCAATATCTTACAAGAAATCAAGTTGTCAGCATTTTGCCACCTTCATCACTACCTTCTGCCCACATCATTAGAGCGCATTTAAATATCAACATCACAAAACTATATCATATCAACAATTTCCAGTTCCCTGGCACCAACCGCCTCCTCTTCGCCATGGACGTCCAATCCCTCTACACCTCCATCCCCCACCGGGATGGTCTGATGGCTCTCCACTTCTTCCTCGAACAGAGGCCCGAACAATCCCCATCCACCACCACTCTCCTCCGTCTGGCTGAACTTGTTCTCTCACTGAACAATTTCTCCTTTAACTTCTCTCACTTCCTCCAAATAAAAGGTGCGGCTATGGGTACCCACATGGGCCCCAGCTATGCCTGTTTCTTTATGGAGTATGTGGAACATTCCTTGTTCCAGTCCTACTCCGGTACATCAATGACTGCTTCAGTGCTGCTTCATGCTCTCGTCGGGACCTGGAAAAATTTATTAATTTTGCTTCCAATTTCCACCCCTCCATCATTTTCACATGGTCCATCTCTGACACTTCCCTTCCTTGACCCCTCTGTCTCAATTTCTGGTGATAGACTGTCCACCAATATTCATTACAAGCCTACCGACTCCCACAGCTACCTCGACTACAGCTCCTCACACCCTGCTTCCTGTAAGGACTCCATCCCATTCTCTCAGTTCCTTCACCTCCGTCGCATCTGTTCTGATGATGTCACTTTCAAAAACAGTTCCTCTGACATGTCTTCCTTCTTCCTTAACCAAGGCTTTCCACCCACAGTAGTTGACAGGGCCCTCAATCGTGACCGGCCCATCTCCCGCGCATCCACCCTCACACCACCTTCTCCCTCCCAGAACCATGATAGGGTCCCGCTTGTCCTCACTTATCACCCCACCAGCCTCCGCATTCAAAGGATCATCATCCGCCATTTCCACCAACTCCAGCATGATGCCACCACCAAACACAACTTCACCCACCGGTGGCATTCCACAGGGATCGTTCCCTCCGGGACACCCTGGTCCACTCCTCCATCACCCCTACACCTCAACCCCCTCCCACGGCACCTTCCCATGCAACCGCAGAAGGTGCAACACCTGCCCCTTTACTTCCCCTCTCCTCACCGTCCAAGGGCCCAAACTCTCCTTTCAAGTGAAGCAGCATTTCACTTGCACTTCCCTCAATTTAGTCTACTGCATTCGCTGCTCCCAATGCAGTTTCCTCTACATTGGAGAGGCCAAACACAGATTAGGTGATCGCTTTGCGGAACACCTTCGGTCTGTCCGCAAACATGACCCAGACCTCCCTGTCGTTTGCCATTTCAACACTCCACCCTGATCTCATGCCCACATGTCTATCCTTGGCCTGCTGCAATGTTCCAGTGAAGCTCAACGCAAACTGGAGGAACAGCACCTCATCTTCTGATTAGGCACTTTACAGCCTTCCGGACTGAATATTGAATTCAACAACTTTAGATCATGAACTCTCTCCTCCATCTCCACCCCCTTTTTTCCAATAATTTATATAGATTTTTCTTTTCCCACCTATTTCCATTATTTTAAAAATGTATTTCTATCCATTGTTTTATCTCTACCTTTTAGCCTATTTCGATCCCTTCCCCCCACCCCACCCCCACTAGGGCTATCTGTACCTTGCTCGTCCTTTCTACCGTTAATGTCACCTATTAGCATATTTCTTAGCTAATATTACCACCGTCAACACCTCTTTGTCCTTTTGTCTATGACATCTTTTGACAATCTCCACCTATCACTGGCCCTCTATCCAGCTCTACTTGTCCCATCCCCCCCTTAAACCAGCTTATATTTCACCTCTCTTCTATTTTTCCTTAGTTCTGTTGAAGAGTCATACGGACTCGAAACGTTAACTGTGTTCCTCTCCGCAATATGCTGTCAGACCTGCTGAGTTTTTCCCAGGTATTTTTAGTTTTGTTTTGGATTTCCAGCATGCATCCAGCTTTTTTGCTTTTATCACAAAACTATCTGGTCCCTATTGCATGGCTGTCTGCGGGACCTTGCTACGTGCAAAGTGGCTGCTGCATTTCCCCACAATGACGACCGCACCTCACACTTCATTGACATGTCAAAAGCACTTTGGAGCATCCTGGGGTCACGAAGGACAACTAAACAAATGCAAGCCTGCAGGAACAAAGTTACCTATCTATCCACACTGTGATCGGGGATACAGGGTGCAAGCCAGCAAGTCCATGAGAGCACAAATCAGTGCAACATGTAAAAAACACACATACATATACACGAGAGGAATATACACACAAACACATATAAAATGTATGTATAGATTTCATTATAATAATGTGTTCACAGTGAAAATAGTGGTTAATGAAACACACACATTATTTATATATATATATATATATATATATTGAAAACCACAGGGTGGAAACACCAGACCCATGGTCTCAAATTGTAAACACAGATACAGGGAAGAGCTATCAAGTTTGCTGCTTTAGTGATAGTGCATTTGGGGGTTTTTAGACCCAGTAAGGGCAGTAATGGAGTATATTTGCCTGGAGTGGTTCTGTTCTTGGGGCTGGGCTGGGGGAGCAGCCCCCGGGACAGGGGGGGGTGGGGGGTGGATTCTCCCCGTCACAGAGCGGTCTGGGGCTGCGGCTTCTTACTGTGTCTGACCCGGGGAGGGGGAGAGAGTCCACCCCAGGCCAGTCCAGGCCACTCCGGCCCGGCCATTGTTCCCCCTCTCTCTCTCTCTCTCTCTCTATTAAAGGGGACTTTTCTTATTCCGCCTCCGACACAAATCCCGCGGCCCCCCCTCCCCACCCCCCTTTCTTTTCCCCGATGATCGGCGTCCGCCTCTCAAACTTACACCGACGCGGCGAGGGCCTCTCTCCTCTCTGCCGCCGCTCTGTCACCCGCCGGGCTCTCTCTCATAGCTGCCCGCCCGCGCTCTGACAGCCGGCGGGCCGCCTCAGGCTGCAGCCTCCGCCCGCTCCCTCACAGGCCTCAACTGACATCTCCCGCAGGAGGTCAAAGGGCAGCCTCGCACCGAAGAGCCTCGACGTGCGGCAAGATGGGAAGGAAGGAGGGAGGGGAGGGTGCTTACCTTTGTCAGCCTGCACCAGCCCCACACTGCCACCAGGGAGTGTAGTCCTCCAACCTTTCCTTCAGGGCAGACACACACACCCAGACCAGCCCCAAAGACCAGCAAATAAATACCAGCAAAATACTGCGGATGCTGGAAATCTGAAACAAAAACAAAATGCTGGAAAAATTCAAGCAGGTCGGACAGCGTCGGCGGAGAGAGAGACAGCGTTACCGTTTCAAGTCTGTAGGACTCTTCTTCAGAGCTAAGGAGAAGTAGAAATGTGATGAAGTTTATACTGTTTAAGGGGGGGGTGCAGGCGGGGGTGGTGAAGCTGGATATAAGGCCAACGATAGGTGGGGGCTAAGGAGAGATTGACAAAGATGTCATGAGCAAAGGGCGTGTTAATGGTAGCGGTAAGGGCTAAAAAACAAAAAAGGTGCTGATAGTGGTATAAAAGGTAAGAAAGCAGAATGTGTGAATAGCAGGACAAGGGTCAGCGCCCTGTGAAAGAACAACATGGAACAAGTAACAGATGGTCCTTTTTAGGGTGGGGGTGGAGAAAAAGGATAGAAAGTGGGATAAAAAAGGGGACTATTTGTTTCCAGGACAGCGTATCGACAATCTTCCTTTTCAAGAACAACTCCACCACGGAACAAGTTGCCTAAGGAAACAGTCACAACCCCGTCACTTGAAATCTTCAAGACCCATCTTTAGATCGTCTTAAATTATAAGTTTTCATTATCATTTAGGGTTGCTAACTGTGATTAAATGTATTCCTGGAGGTTTCATCACATGACTTGCCCCCATGCTTTTTCCATTAGTCGGCCAACACATCATCCTTCTTATGGCAATTGGAAAGCAAAAAGACTCATTAGCCAATTGAATGATGCTTGATTGTTAGCCAAACAACCTTTTATTCTCCCATTTTCAATATTTTTATATCTGGTAAAGAGAAATATTCAAAGAAAATAAAAAAAACTTTTTAATGTCCCGATGATGATTTCTCTCCCAGGTTGCACAGAGCTGTGTCCTGGAGATTGATCTTCAATACCAAGAGACTCCAGGCCAATCCTGGAGGGTTGGCAACCGGATTATCATGACTACCTTACCAGTAGATCATGACTGGTTTCCAACTTTATAAATGTTGGCAGAACATGGATACTAGTCTGTAATGCCAACACAACCAAAGCAGAAGCAAAGTGTGTTTTTTTTAATTCCCCCTTCGCAAAGAGCAAAAAATAAATCAATTATTTCAGCCCTCTCTAGCCTCATATGAAAAACCAGATGAGATACTAAAGGGCCCACTCCCATGAAGTCAAAACCAGATGAGATACTAAAGGGCCCACTCCCATGAAGTCAAAACCAGATGAGATACTAAAGGGCCCACTCCCATGAAGTCAAAACCAGATGAGATACTAAAGGGCCCACTCCCATGAAGTCAAAACCAGATGAGATACTAAAGGGCCCACTCCCATGAAGTCAAAACCAGATGAGATACTAAAGGGCCCACTCCCATGAAGTCAAAACCAGATGAGATACTAAAGGGCCCACTCCCATGAAGTCAAAACCAGATGAGATACTAAAGGGCCCACTCCCATGAAGTCAAAACCAGATGAGATACTAAAGGGCCCACTCCCATGAAGTCAAAACCAGATGAGATACTAAAGGGCCCACTCCCATGAAGTCAAAACCAGATGAGATACTAAAGGGCCCACTCCCATGAAGTCAAAACCAGATGAGATACTAAAGGGCCCACTCCCATGAAGTCAAAACCAGATGAGATACTAAAGGGCCCACTCCCATGAAGTCAAAACCAGATGAGATACTAAAGGGCCCACTCCCATGAAGTCAAAACCAGATGAGATACTAAAGGGCCCACTCCCATGAAGTCAAAACCAGATGAGATACTAAAGGGCCCACTCCCATGAAGTCAAAACCAGATGAGATACTAAAGGGCCCACTCCCATGAAGTCAAAACCAGATGAGATACTAAAGGGCCCACTCCCATGAAGTCAAAACCAGATGAGATACTAAAGGGCCCACTCCCATGAAGTCAAAACCAGATGAGATACTAAAGGGCCCACTCCCATGAAGTCAAAACCAGATGAGATACTAAAGGGCCCACTCCCATGAAGTCAAAACCAGATGAGATACTAAAGGGCCCACTCCCATGAAGTCAAAACCAGATGAGATACTAAAGGGCCCACTCCCATGAAGTCAAAACCAGATGAGATACTAAAGGGCCCACTCCCATGAAGTCAAAACCAGATGAGATACTAAAGGGCCCACTCCCATGAAGTCAAAACCAGATGAGATACTAAAGGGCCCACTCCCATGAAGTCAAAACCAGATGAGATACTAAAGGGCCCACTCCCATGAAGTCAAAACCAGATGAGATACTAAAGGGCCCACTCCCATGAAGTCAAAACCAGATGAGATACTAAAGGGCCCACTCCCATGAAGTCAAAACCAGATGAGATACTAAAGGGCCCACTCCCATGAAGTCAAAACCTTCAGAAGAGGAGTCAGCAGTCCCTTTTCAAAACCTCACTCTTCTAAAGTCACCAACATTGTGAGGCTTGAGCTAAGAACCTAAGATTGCAAATGCTCTTTTGCAAAGTGAACATAAAACGTTTCACTTTGGAAAATGAAGAAAGTGAGTCTTGCTCTTAATGAGTGGATGTTAATAAGCTTGTTAGTAGTTCAATGCTTTTCCAAACTTTCACCTGTTTTGGTAAATGAATTTCACTCCAATCATGTTGCTATCATAGACAGATATCCAGAAAACTTGTAGGATTCACTCATTTTTGCTTAAAAACATTGTTACAATCCATGTTGAGACCGATATTTTAAAAAGGAATTTCAAGCTTCCAGTTAATAACACAAGATTTCACATTCTAAAACTTTAACTGTAACAAAAGACTAAAAGCACTATTGACTAAACACTATCTCTCTATGCAACTTATACTTTAAAGCACTGAACAGAACTTTCCCCTTTTTACTTTTAAGCACAACCTGAAAAACACATTTCACAGATATACATTACACTGTCCTTTAAATAGACATTCAATTCTCACAGAACCAGTACAAAGTGATTCTTAGCTGCTGAGGATTTATTTCTGTTCTTTTCCTTTCTCAGCCTGGTAACTTATAATCTCAGAACTGTCTTTAACAGTGAGGTTTATTCCTAGAGATTCTTCCTCTAGCGCAAGATATGCAAATCTTCCAGCTTCATTTTAACTCCTCACAAATTTGTTCTTTCCAACCTGAGTGCAAGCTCTGACCTGCGTTCTTATGCGGTGAACCTTAGAGACTTTTGGCCTTTAGCTGCTCTCTTTCCCAGATCCTGGCAGACTAACCCTATCTGTGACTTTCTTGGATACCTTAGAAACCCTCCCCTTCTCCAAGCCAATCTCCATGGTAATATGAATCACATGAGCCTTGCATCCAGGTAGAAATGCTGATTAGCTATCCTTGAGACCTCAATTCTATTCTATCATAGAATTAAATGAACCTTAAAGCATAACAGTTTACATCCTGACATTCTCAGCATCTGCTTGGGACTTTGGTGACTAGCAGTCTCACCCACTGTAAACACAGGTGCTGCTGCCATTGTCTCCAAGTGTGAACACCTTACACCTTCATTTCAGCAAACAACCTGAGCCTTATTTAATTTTTAACAGCCCCCTCACCCAGGCTTTTGGTCAGGCAGATGTCAGAACCCATCACATGACCTTCATCCCTTCATTTTACCCTAAATTAAAGACAAAACATAACAATCTTATAAATACATAATTATAACAGTACAATCTATTAAAACACACTCTGTTCTGAACAAAAGAAAGGCTTACACTTATATAGCAATTTCAGACATCTCAAAGTGCTTTACAGTCAGTAAGATACTTTTTGAACTGTAGTCATTGTTGTAATGTAGGAAATTTTGTAGCCAATTTGCACACAGCAAACTCCCATAAACACCAATATGATAATGACCAGATGATCTGTTTTTATGATGTATAAGTATTATGAATAAATATTGGCCAGGACAATGGAGATGCCCAGGATGCACTGCAAACAGCAAAAATGAAAGTTGTTGAGCTATCTTTCCATGTTTCACAGCTATACAGCAAAGTGTTGAGTTCACGCCTCATAAACCAGTACCTTTGTCCTAAGAGTCAATTTAATGTTATTCCGTGCATGTTTTGAGAGTCAGCCAAAGGTGGTAGCCGCTCTCCCTATGTGTGTATCGAGTTCTGAATCAAAGGACAGATTGTCTGTCACTGTGGACCCGAGGTAGCAGCATTTGCTAACCACTTCCACGGGGTGTTATTTAGTGTGTGAGGGTGGAGACGTGATGCCCTGTCCCATAGTCATGATTTTCTTGACATTTGTTGTAAGGGAGAACACGTTACAGACATGGGAGAGACAATCCACGAGTCTTCGTAGCTGAGTTTCCACGTGAGTAACTAGCACGGCATCATAAGAGTAGACAGATGCAAAGTAGTCATTTAGTATCTCAACCACGCCTTCTGCCTCCATGCATAAATCCCATTTTTGATCCCTAATCGACCTATTTTCCTATCTATGTGCCTAAAGAAGTCTTTGGATTCCCTTTTATGTTGGCTGCTTGTTTTTTCTCATACTCTCTTTTTGCTTCCCTTATTCTTTTTCATTTCCCCTCTGAAATTTTTATATTCAGCCTGGTTCTCACTTGTATAATCAACCTGACATCTGTCACACACACTGTTCCTTTGCTTCATCTTACTCTCTATTTCTTTCAACATCCAGGGAACTCTGACTTTGTTTGTCCTACCTGTCCCCCTCATAGGAATGTACCTTGACTACTCCCGAATTATGTTCTCTTTAAAGACAACCCTTTGCTCCATTACAGTTTTGTCTGCTAATCTTTGTTTCCATTTTACCTGGCTCGCCCCACTGAAATTTTCCCTCCCCCCCCATTTAATTATTCTTATTCTGGATTGTTCCTTGTCCTTTCTCATAGCTAACCCAAACTCTAAAATGTTATAATCACTGTCCACTGAATCCTCCCCTAATGATTCTTGATCCAATTCATTCCCCAGGAACCAGATCCAGCAATGCCTCCTTCCTCATTGGACTGGAAACAAAGATTTAGAAATTCTCCTGAACACTCTTCAGAAGCCCTTCGTCTCTCTTTGCCCTTTACTCTATTACTAGTACAGGGCATATTGGGATAACTAAAGCCCTCCATCACAACTACTCAACAGTCATTGCACCTCTCTGTAATTTCCTTGCAAATTTGTTCCTCTATATCTGTCCCACTAATTGGTGGTCTATATAATACACCCAAAAGTGTAATTGTACTTTTATTGTTCCAAATTGTAAGCAAATGGATTCTGTCCCTGACATCTCTAGGACAAGCCTCTCTTTCCTGCATTGCAATAGTCTCTTTAATCTCCAGCATTGTAATATTCTCCTTAATTATCTTACATCAGGAGATTGCAGACCCTGATAATTATTCTACATTAATTTTTTCTTTCCTTGAAAACATCAAGCAAGGGCCAATGACCTTCTTGCAGAATAGCCCCGAGGTTGAAAAGAGGGGGAGGGAAGATAAAGTAAATCAAGGAGTAGCTATTAGATGATGCCCAGCCTATGTTTTTACGATTGTCATAGGTCAGAATACAGAGAAAGGCTAGAAGTTCCATTGTTTTGCAGTCCTAAGGAAGAAAAAGAGGAGAAAGGTAGATACAATAGATCTTTATTACAACGCATGGTGCCAGGACATCTTAAAAACAGGAGAGGAAAATTGAAGGACAAGCCTTCTTTCAATGTTGTAAACCTCAAGGTATTCACAAATCAGGTCTTAGATTAATAAATATGCACAATAATATCAACAGTGTGCATTTATATAGCACATTTAATGCAGTGAAAATGTCCCAAGGTGTTTCAAAGAAGTGCAATCAAACAAAAATTAACCCCGGCCAAAGAAGCAGGTATTAAGGCAAAAGTTGGTCAAAGAGGTAGGTTTTAAGTAGCCTTCTAGAGAATTAGAGAGAGAGGGAGTTCCAGTGCTTAGAGTCTAGACGCCTGAAGGCACAGCCACCGAGGGTGGCGCGAAAGAAATGCGGGGTGCACAAAAGAGGAACGCAGATTTCTTCGAGGGTTGTAAGGCTGGTGGAGGTTACAGGTAGGAATGGAGCAATTTGAGCAGGAGGGTGAGAATTTTAAAATTGTCGCATTAATGAATCAGGAGCCAATATAGATCAGTGAAAACGTAGCTGATGGGTGAATGTAATTTGGGTCAAGTTAAGATACGAGCAACAGAATTTTGGATGAGCTCAAGTTTATGGAGGGTGGAAGATGGGTTGCCAGCCAGGAGAATATTAAGATAGACAAGTCTAGAGGTAACAAAATCAGGAATAAAGATTTAAGCAGCAGACTCAGAAATATATTTATTGTTTTTGGACAGTGCATACCATGAAAGTCAAAGGTACCAAAGAAATAACAGTTACTCAAGATGTAAAAATTGTTTATGGTGAATTAGTACTTTGTACTTAATCCAAAAGCATAATCTCTCCTTTCTTCTTCCAAAGTGATGAAGAGACTAAACACACAGGGTCAGTACAAGAATGTCCAACATCATAATTTTGACAATGGTAATATCATTTGGAATTCTTTCAAACACCCAGTCTGGATCAAAACCGCCAATTCTCAAAAAGTTAGTTATCAAAATATATGAGGTTGTTTTGAAAGTCAGAAAGGTCCTTCAGTTCTCAAAGGATAAACAGGGCATTGTTGCTTCACTGAGCTTTCAGGCTCCATCAGCTCCTTGAATAACTGGAAATAGCCTGCTCTAAACACCCTCCTCAGACAATACCACATGGGCTTCTTGGGAAGATTTGTCCTTTGCCAGATGCTGGACTCACAGCATCACAAATTTACTGCTTCCAGGATTCTTGCCTTAGTTTTTGTCCCTTTTAAATCATTTGGAGCACATTCTCACTGTGCATTACTTATTAGGCCAGTCTTTCTGTCTAATGCACCTCGGGAATGCTCAAAGGGGAGGAAGGAGACCCAAGAGACCACCCCTCTGTCTTCTTTACACATTACATCAATATTTCTTGCTTTTCCTCCAAGGTCAGTGTGAGCATCGGGTAGGTGAGGCAATGAAACACAAGGACATAACCAGCCCTTCTTACTAAACAAAACAAAAACAAAAACAAAAATACCTGGAAAAACTCAGCAGGTCTGGCAGCATCGGTGGAGAGGAGCACAGTTGACGTTTCGAGTCCTCATGACCCTTCAACAGAACTCATCTGTTGAAGGGTCATGAGGACTCGAAACATCAACTGTGCTCCTCTCCACCGATGCTGCCAGACCTGCTGAGTTTTTCCAGGTATTTTTGTTTCTGTTTTGGATTTCCAGCATCCGCAGTTCTTTGCTTTTACCTTCTTACTAAACATCCTCCAACAATGCTTGAAGTGTGCCCATTTTTAGGGGCACCTAGAAGTGGGCTTTAGCAGGTGCAACCTGGTCCTCTTTGGCTGGATTTCTATGCAATATCATCTCAGAATCATCACAACCTATTCTCCATGAACTTGAGGCATCCAAAACTCTGCTGCCCATGTCTTAACTTGCAGTAAGTCCTGTCCCTCTATCAGTCCTGTGCTCACTCACCTACATTGGCTCCCAGTCCAGCAACGTCTTGATTTGAAAATTCTCATCCTTGTTTTCAACTCCCTCCATGGCCTTGCTCCTCCCTAACTCTGTAATTTCCTCCAACACCCCCCACCGCCTGCAAGATATCTGCGCTCTACCAATTCTGGCTTCTTGTTCAACTACAGTTTTAATTTCTCCATCATTGGAAGTCATGCCTTCAGTTGCCTAAGCTCCAAGCTCTGGAACACCCTCCCAACACCTCTCCCCATCTCTACTTCACTTCCCTCCTTTAAGATACACCTTAAATATTCCCCTCTTTGACCAAGATTTTGGTCATCTGTCCATCTCATGTAGCTCGGTGTCATATTTTGTTTTATAATGCTCCTGTGAAGTGCCGTGGAACATTTCAATACATTAAAGGCGCTATATAAGTTCAAGCTGTTGTTGTTCTGCCTCCTTGTTTCCTTTCATCTCCCACCTCTCCAAAAGACCAGCCTATCCAACTCACCGGGCCTCTAATCTCCCTTTCCTCTCTCAGATACTTGAATGCGTTGCCATCTCAAATCTCTCCAATTGAACTTTCGCTCTATTTGTAGAATCAAGACAGCACTGGGTAAAGTCACAAATTATATTCTCTATGATGATGACTGTGGTGTATCATCTTCCTTGCTGCCTTCAGCTCCAACCCTCTGAGATATCTGTGCTCCCCCAGTTCCAGCCATCTGACGCATCCCCTATTTTAATTGTTCCACCAGTGGTGCTACCAAGACACTCTTGGTGATGGACATGGAAGTCCCCCACCCAGAGTATATTCTGTGCCCTTCCCACCTTCAGTGCTTCCTCCAAGTGGTGTTCAACTCTTCATCCACCCTTCTTAAACTTCAAAATGATGTTCCACTTCATAAAGTAGGAATCCAGAATTAATAATAATGACGTCTTCTTCAACTCAGTTACTTCTTTAACAAAGTCACTAAAAACTATTCAATCTTTATCTCTATAAAAAGGGTTAATTGGATACACAGACAAATCAACTCTTCCCCAGTGAATTTATATAGTCAATGACCAGGAGATGGCACTCATGGTAAGTCAATTCAAACTGTCTTGTGTGCAAGACCAGTGAAATGAAACATTAGTACCAGTGAAATCAAATGTAGTTTCAAAAAAAAGCACTGGCAAAACCCAACACAGCGAATTTCAATTTACTGTCAGATGACTCTTAAGAAAGCTGCCGAGTAACACTGGAATTATGGGTTAGTTGGAATCTAGAGATTGAACCAGTGTTTTCTTTAAATTTAACACTGGACATGGAGGTCTGAGTTACAGATTATACATGATAAATGAGAACCCCATCCATAGCTGCAATGAGCAGATAATTAGAACATTTCAAGCAAGGAAGGAATTGGATTTTTTTTCTCCCTATAGTGTAGTAGATATGGTTAATAAAATCCTATCAGAAGCAGCTAATGTGAAGTAATAAAGGAAAATGTTGGTTAACAAGCAGCATCAGAAGTTATAAAGATTAGTTATCGACAGAGGTGATCAAATAATCTTTGGAACTCCTCTTCTCCCACAGTCTCACTGTCCTGGAAATCCACAGAATGCAAGTGGCCAGTGTTGGAGTCTAATAGGATTAGATATTCAATCCTAAAGCAATTTTCTCTCTCCACAGATGCTGCCTGACCTGCAGAGTATTTCCAGAAACTTCTGTTTACATTTCAGATTTCTGCAGCATTTTCTTTTTGCTGACAGTAATTTTGCTGCATATGCATCTTTCTTTGTTCTCCCCATACTATTTCAGCTGCTTAATTGCCATCCATTTCCAGCTCACAGCTGAGTATGAGGATGGCTCTTGTTATTCATTAACCTAACGGGTGGGGGAAAACATGCCGTCCAAATTTCAACCCCCAGAATAAAAACAGCAAAAATCACATGTAAATCAGCACCCTTTGTTACTTTTAACACGACTTTTAATAATCCACAGTTAGCACCGAGTAACATATCGCTCTTTCGCATGGTTGCTGGCTTCTGGTACACGTGGCCTATTGTAGAAACATGCTCTGGCAATGCTTCTTAGTCAAACAAAACAAACTTCATTCATACAAGAACTTCCGTGGCTGCTTGTATTTAACCAGCCCCTCATATTTTCCTAGGAAACCCCTCCCTAGAACTTATTCCCCCATGCTAGCCACACATTGGTTGATAAATCACGTGACCCCCTACTCAGTTGAACTGATCTTAAAGTGACAGTCATCACACCTATCTTGTCTAGAGAGACTGTAGTCTTACTCTGGTGCTTACTTTAAATGAGCTTATTAACACTGTATATAAGATAGTTTATAGAGTAGGTATGTCTCTCCTGAGTAGAGAGAGTTTCACCCTCTCGAGAGGGAGTCTGGCACATGACTTGCTGATGTCACTGATACATCACTCGTTAGTATAGTTATTCTATTAACCCATTACACTGCAATCGCTAGCAATTTCTAGTCTTAAATTTCGAATGTGCTCCTCGGATATCTATAGGGTGTTTTATTTATACCATAAGCTTAATATACAGAAATTGAGCCAATGGTAAATACACTTTTGGATATTTTTGCACTTACCAAAGTAATGAATATTAATGCTGGAGAATGGAACACTAACCCCAATTTCCCCTTCCGACCCCTCCCAGTCACTCGCATCAGATGTGCCAAAAGTCAGGTCTAGGAGGTCTTTTTCTGAAAAGGCTGGATGCGAAAAAATTAATTTCACAGCAACACTCCTTCACTCCTCTCCGCCCACAACCCAATCCAGCCACCAACAACAGGGTGCTAAAGGTGTTGGCAAAACCTGGAAGCATGTCACAACCTGGCCCTCTCAGTTAAACAGCAAAACTGAACACAGGAAACAAAATAAACGAGTTTAGCAAAATGTGAGTAAACTTCCCCCAAAAGTGTTTGTTCCTGCTACCTGCCTTGCTAACCTAAAGTGACAAATACATTCATGAAAACAAGGATAATGGTAGGCTTCATCCACAAGATAGGTGTGATTGTCCAGTCAATAAACCAAGCTTCACTGAGATAGAGAGAGCCTCAAATAATTCAACGGTGATTGGAAGTGGCATTATTGGTGATGACAACAAGTGACAACATCAATTACTCAAAAATACTGGAGGTACAAATGATGACAAGTAAATGAGGAAAAAAAGCTACAAATGTTTTAAATCTGAAGGAGGGTCATATTGGACATTCACTCAAAACATTGGCCGGGATTTTCCATACCCGCGTGGCATCAGGCATGTTCGGTGGCATGAGCAGACAATATGGCGCGATGGGTTTCACAACGGTGTGAAACCGGTTGGTGATCGCCCGCTTTTCCTGCCTCCGGACATCGGGAACCTCGATGTAGTACATCAGTATATCATCATTAGGCCTGCCCGCCAGAATCGTCCACCCCACCGCCCCCCCCGCTAGATCATCCGCCCAGATTGGCGGGAAAACACGCCGTGTTTCACAACAGCACATAAACGACGTGCAACTGGTGGGCTGCACTTTGCTCTGGACTTCGAGGTTTGTTTGCTTACCTTGCTTCGGGCAGCACTCGGAGTCATTAGCGCCAGGCTTCACAGGCAGCACCACATCACTTTTAGGGGGGCTCTCGGCAGGTCTCAACCTACCAGATCAGCCTTACGTGGGTGGTTTCTCTATGGCTGCAGGGCAAGTTCTTGCTTGGTGAAGGGGGAGAAATGGCCTCAGGCAAGGGAAGAGGCTGCAGGGCGAGGGCTGTGCTGGGGAAGGACGGGAACCCAGGGTGTGTGTGGGGGCACAAGTTGATCTGTGCAAGCGGCCTCAAGATGGTGAGGGTTGAGGAGGCAGTCTCCAGAGGAGATGAAGCCAGATGGACATGTGAGGGTGTGTGTATGAGAATGGGTGGTGATGTCCCTTGAGCTGGCAGTGGGTGAGATGCCAGTGAATGTGTGATGGGCTTGAGTATGTGAGTTTAGAGTGATGAGATGGTTGCCTTACCCTGGCTGCATTCATCCTCTAACTCCATTGGATGCCAACGTCTTCTGTGCAGCATTGGCACTGATCACCATTGGCACCGCCTCACAAGCTTGGTTGGTCACGCCACTGCTTATCCTGCGGCCAGAGCAGGGGGGGTGGGGGAGGGTAGAGGACATTGTGGGAGGCCTCTACGGCGTCCAAAAGGCATTCCAGTGAAGCGTCACTAAACCCGGGGGCGGCAGTCTTTTTGCCTTTCATGAACATCTTCCCTGCAGTAGTCGTGGGCTGGAAGCGCTGAGAGTTATATGCACGCTGGATTTTAAATATGTGCCTGGCTTGATGAAGTGGCGAGGGTGATGGAGTGGCAGGTAAATGAGAGCCCGCCCGCCACCAAAACGACATGTTTCCCGGGAATGCATAACTAATGCAGCGGGTTTAGGACAAAACGGCTTGAAAACCAGTAATTGCGGCCAGCGGGCAAAACATCATTTTACCCACCCGCTACCGGACTTAGTGAAAATCTGGGATGCTTCCGCCCATTGACTCTGTTTCTGTCTCCACAGATGCTGCCAGACCTGCTGAGTTTTTCCGGCACTTTCTGGTTATACCGAAAATATTAACCTTTCGTTTACAAATGCTGAAGAACCAACAGGGATTTTTTTCAGCATTTTCTGTTTTAAGGCACAAGAGCAGAGTCAAGACCACCCAATATGAAGTACAGAGAAAAAAAAAAGTTCAAAAAATAGTTTAAGAGAATAAAATCTCCGTTCACATGTCTCTTTTCTATGTTTTTAATGATAGCTATTCATTTAACAGGGGAAATTATTAAATTAATAGAACATTTAAATGAACAACAACATTGTAGATTTATTCAGTTCAGTGTGGTACATCCATCATACAGTGTGTTAAATTCTTTTCACAATCAGCTCTTTCTACACATACTTTTGTCTCAGTGTAAAAATTGCCTCATAACCATTTCAATTATCTTTCTGAGTCTTTTTCACCCAATCAAGTGATAGGGCTCGAGCACTTTTGATAATCACTCGAGGAAGCACTTTTGTTTAGGTATGAAAACTGCCTGATATGATGCTAATGCTCAAGCTATGCAATGCACTTAGCATATACCCATGCTTTAAAAAGGCACACAAACATCTTTGTAACAAAAGAACAACAACAACTTACATATGTATAGCATCCTTAACTTGATGAAATGTCCCAAGGCTTCACAGGAGTATATTATAAAACAAAGTACGACACCAAGTCATGTAACAAGATATTAGATCAGATGACCAAACTTTCGGTCAAAGAGGTAGGTTTTCAGTGTTAAAGGAGGAAAGTAAGGTCAGAGCGGTGCGAGGTGTAGGTGCACAGCTTAGGCGGTCAAGCTTTTCCTCTTCTTCTCCTGTACCTCAGGGCCGAGCATGACTTTCTTCCACTCCGGGGTTGTGGGTGCTGAGGTGATTAAAAAGTCTAACACTGGATCCGCCCACTCTGCCAGAACTGGGCAGGTAGTGTTTGATGAGGCGGGTGGGGTGGGGTGCTCGAATTTTGGTACGCTCTTTCCGCTTGGCCTCCACCTGGGCCTGCCGGAGACGTTCGAAATGGTTGGCACCTTCGCGGATGCTTCTTCTCCGGTTTGGACAGTCTTGAGCGAGAGATTCCAACAAATCAGTAGGGGTGTTGCATTTTTTCAGGGAGGTTTTGAGGACATCCCTGAAACATTTCCTCTGCCCACCTGGTAACTGCCTGCCATGATGAAGATCAGAGTAGGGAGCTTGTTTTGGGAGTCCTGTATCAGGCATGCAGAAAAAGTGGCCCGTCCAACATAGCTGATTAACCACCTTGGTACTGGGGATGTTGGCCTGAGAGAGGACACTGATATTGGAGCACCTATCCTGCCATTGAATTTGTAGGATTTTGGGGAGGCATCGCTGGTAATATTTCTGCATGGATTTGAGGTGCCAGCTGTATGTTGTCCATGTCTCTGACGCATACAGGAAGGTAGGTAGCACTACAGCCCTGTAGACCATGAGCTTGGTGCCATGTTTGAGATCTTTGTCATCAAACTCTTGTTTCCTCAGACAGCCAAAGGCTGCATGGGCACACAGGAGGCGATGTTGAGTTTCATCATTGATGCCTGCCCTTGCTGAGAGGAGGCTCTCAAGGAGTGCTCCAATGGTTCACCGTGGGCCTTGATAATGGCACAGCCGCCAGTGATGGAGCAACTAACTTCAGGGGTACTCAAGAGGTTAGAATTAGAGGAGCGCAGATATTTCAGAAGGTTACCCAACTGATTCCTGGGATGGCAGGACTGACATATGAGGAGAGATTGAGTCAGTTAGGATTATATTCACTGGAGTTCAGAAGAATGAGGGGGGATCTCATAGAAACCTATAAAATTCTAACAGGACTAGACAGGGTAGATGCAGGAAGGATATTCCCGATGGTGGGGGAGTCCAGAACCAGGGGTCACAGTCTGAGGATATGGGGTAGACTATTTAGGATTGAGATGAGGAGAAATTTCTTCACCCAGAGAGTGGTGAGCCTGTGGAATTCGTTACCACAAAAAGTAGTTGAGAGCAAAACATTGTATATTTTCAAGAAGGAGTTAGATATAGCTCCTGGGGCGAAAGGGATCAAAGGATATGGGGAGAAAGCGGGAGCAGGCTATTGAGTTGGATGATCAACCATGGTCATAGTGAATGGTGGAGCAGGCTCGAAGGGCCGAATGGTCTACTCCTGCTCCTAGTTTCTATGTTATGGGGCTGGAGGAGGTTACAGAAAGAGGGAGAGGCGAGGCCATGGAGGGATTTGAAATCAAGGATGAGAATTTTAAAATCAAGACATTGCTTGACTGGGAGCCAATGTAGGTCAATGTGCACAGGGGCGACGGGACTCTGCAAGTTAAGACACAGCAGCAGAGTTTTGAATGATCTCAAGTTTACTGAGATTAGAATGTGGGAGACCAGCGAGGAGGGCATTGGGATAGTGGAGTGTAGAGGTAATGAAGGCATGATGAGCTGAGACAGGGGCAAAGTCGGGTGATGTTACTACGATAGAAGCTTTGGGGTTAATTTTAACTTCACTCTCGAGGCAGGAACCCCACAGGATCAGGTGGAAGGTCATTCACCTGAATCATTAACTCTGTTTCTCTCTCCACTGACAATGCCTGACTTCCTGAGTATTTCAGATATTGTTATTTCAGATTTACAGCATCCATAGTATTTGGATCAGGTTTACTCCCCGCTCAATATGTTGACTCCCATAAGTTTCCCAGTTAAAATTGCTTCGTCTCTCTTTGTGAATAATGGAAACTGCCTATAAAAAAGCTTCTTTTTGTTACTGAGGTAAAAGTAATTGTAATGCTGAATGGGCCAAATGTTTCTCAGGTTCCCCAGAGTGAAATTGCTAAACAGTTTGGTGTTTCGCAGCCTTTTTAAAAAAATGATTTGCTATATTGCACTGAAATGTTCATGAAGCAAATTACATATGGATATGCTTTCAGTTAACCATAGCAACTGTGCGGCCTGTAATTATGGCAATCCAGTTTGCATTCCGTTGAGAACCTTTTCACAGACTTGTTACCACAGTCAACACTGATAAAAAGAATAGAATGATTGAGTGAACAAAATGACTTGCCAACCTCATTTCTCATTTGACAGTCTTCATCTGCATCATCAAAGGGTAGAAAATTAAAATAAGCAGTATTGTACTAATCAATGCGACCCAACACTCTACACCCATGGCTAAAAAGAAGCTTTGGGGTAGAATTTTCCATAGGGTTTCTCCAGGCCTCTTGTTGTGACTTCAGTAGAAACCCCAGAAAATTACAAAACCAGCTGTTTCTATCCATTTATATGGCTTTTGTATTGATCTTCCACTGGAGAACACATAAATTCCAGGAGATTGACTTTGTTTCTTTGGACCTTATGCTTTACTTCAAAAATGTCCACCCATTTTTGTCCAGCCGAGATATTTTCTCTCCATTCCAAGAAATGGAGGATCTGCATTTATACAGTGTCTTTCGCCTCCTCAGTTTGACCCACATTGCTTTCCAACCATGGAATTACCTTTCAAGTGTTGCCATTGATGTTGTGTGGGCAAATATGGCAGCCAGTTTCTACACAGCAAATTCCCACAGACGGCAAGGAGTTAAATGATCCCTTATTCTGTTTTTGGTGTTGCTGATTGAGAGATGAGTCCAGGAAATCAGGACAAATCCTGGTTCTTCCTCGAATAATGCCATGTGATCACTTACATCTAGCTCAACAGGCAGATCATTTTAAAGTCTTATTTGAAAGATGGCACCTCCAAGAAGGGTTCCGAAGAAGAGCCATTTTGGACTTGAAAAGTTAACTCTGTTTCTCTCGCCACAGATGCTGCCAGAATTGCTGAGTTTCTCCAGCACTCTGTTTTTATTCTAAGTCTGGCACATTTTTTGACAGCATATGACTCTCAAAAGGACTAATTAGCATTAGCATTAGTAATTAGTAGTTGTTCTCGTTTACAAAAACCTTGATGCCAATCATTCATTCTAGCCACACAGCAGAATTTTCTGAACAAGAACAAAACAAAACTGGAGATGTTATATTCAGACCAAGAGTCTCCGGATATCTGTGAACACTCCATTCAAAGCTCTGGACTGCATAGCCAACTACCAGAAATATTTTGTTCTAACTCATTTTTTAAAAAACCTCTACAGGACATTTTTCAAAAAGTTTGAAGTAATTACTACAATAGGAGCCCCTCTCAAAATCACAACATTTTTAATCTCAGATTTATTTCAGTTGAAAGTTAACTAGCCACATTTGCTTTTCAAAAGTGATGTGTGTAAATACCGATTAAAAGGTAAACACCATCATAGGCTGTTTGGGACGAACATATGGACTAGGAGCAGGAGAAGCCATTCGGCCCCTCGAGCCAAATCTGCTCCACCATTCAATTAGATCATGGTTGATATGAATGTGGCCTCAACTCTACATTCTGCGTACCGCAGATAAACTTTGACTCCCTTATTAATCAAGAATCTATCTACCTCTGCCTTAAAAATATTCAACAACCCTGCCTCCACCGTTCTTTGGGGAAGAGAGTTCCAAAGACTCATGTCCCTCTGAAAAAAAATTCTCCTCATCTCCGTCTTAAATGGGAGACTCCTTATTTTTAAACTGTGTCCCCTAGTTCTAGTCTCTCCCACAAGGGGAAACATCTTTTCAGCATCCACCTTGTCAAGTCCCCACAGGGTCTTATATATTTCAATAATGTCATCTCTCATTCTTCAAACTCCAATGGCCCAGCCTGCGCAACCTTTCTTCATAAAATAACACCCCCCATCCTAGGTATCAATAAACAACGACATGCCGTTTGCCTTCCTAGTCACTTGCTGTACCTGCATACCAACTTTTTGTGATTCGTGCACCAGGACACCCAGATCCCTCCTTAACTCAGAGTTCTTCAATCTCTCTCCATTTAAATAATATACTGCTTTTATTTTTAAATTCTTCCTGCCAAAGTGGACAAGTTCACATTTTCACACATTAAACTCCATATGCCAAATTTTTGCCCACTCACTTAACCTATCTATCTCCCTTTGCGGACTTTTATGTCCTCTTAGTTTATTTTCCTACCTGTCAACCATACATTCAGTCCCTTCATTCAAGTCATTGATATAAATAATAAATAGTTGAGAGCTCAGCACTGATCCCTATAGCGCCCCACTCGTCACATCTTGCCAATCTGAAAATGACCCATTTATGCCTATTCTCTGTTGTTTCCCCGCTGTACCTTCTATGTACTACAGATTGATGTAGCTAACTGCCATTATGGTAAATAAGTTGACTGTAGCCATTTGCACTCAGAGGGATATGGAATGGGGCCTGACTAGGGGTAGACCGTGAGGTAGGTCTAGGCTGAGATTTTGGGACTGTGTGCAGAAAGCCTTAACCATTTATTTCCTTTGTTTGTGGGATGTGGGTAAGGCTGGCAAAGCTTCATTTATTGGCCAGCCCAAGTAGCCCTGAAAAGGGGATGGTGGGCCCTCCCATTGAGCAACTGGCCTTTATGCTGATGGTCCTCCATGGTGATGTTAGTGGGGAAATTTAATGGACAACTACAAGAATTGACAGAGAAGGAATCATATGGCAGAGACAACTAGCCTGGATTTGAAAGGTGACTGACTGACTAGTCACCACTTACTTCAGGCTTTTCTTTGATGGACTGAGTCATCAGCTCCTTGACCAGTCTGTTAACATCAATAACAGAATTATAATTCTTGCCAATCTGCTATTAAAACAATTAGAGATTATTTTAAAAAGGGATATTAGCAAGTTAAACCCCCATTAAAATAGCAGACACAGGAATTTAATAGGAATATATGACCGCATTTCTTACAGATATCACACAGCACAGTTTTAACCCTTGCAGCATGAAACATTATTGACTCCTTGATGGCTTAATACTAACCTGCATAGCATAGCAATGCTCCAGCTCAGCAGAGTACCACTCTTTTCCTCTCATTAACTTGTTTTCATATAAAGCTGAGCTGTATTGTCAAGACAATACAGTATATTGTCACATTCTCAAGAACGTGAGATTAGTTGATATATAAACTTGAACACAGATATTTCAATCA
The DNA here is from genome assembly GCF_964194155.1 of Cetorhinus maximus. NCBI lineage: Eukaryota > Metazoa > Chordata > Chondrichthyes > Lamniformes > Cetorhinidae > Cetorhinus > Cetorhinus maximus. The sequence goes on along the minus strand of NC_135886.1, from coordinate 3,017,258 downwards.
AATACTTCCAACTACAATTGTTACAGCGTATGGACAATCTTAGCACAAGGTTACAATGGGAACAATGTTACCAGGGAGGCGGAAGTCCAGAACTGTGATTTGACGGTTGCCAATCCCAATGGAGGATAAGATCATAGGAAATCAGCGAAGCACACATATTTTAATCTTCCGGAGCCTTCCGGATCTTTTGTCTGAGTTTTTCCAGCATTTTCTGTTTTTATTTCAGATTTCCGGCATCCGCAATATTTTGCTTCTATTTTAATCTCTGCTTATTAGTGCAGAAATTGCGTATTGCTGAAAAAGGACATTTTGAAGAAGCTTTTCATTTTGCACTCACCAGGACGATTGCAAGAACACCAATGTCAGGGGAACCAACAACTTTATACTGTATGAGAAGAGAATGGTTGATTGGTTGGCAAGTGGACTCTGATTGGTTGAAGGGTTGCCATGGAGATTGCACCAGTTAATGGTGACTGACAGTTAAATGCCAAGCATTGTTTGAAATTTAAACGAGGCAGCTTAACTCTGATTGGTCAAGGCATTGCCCTGAAGAATAAACCACACCGCACCTCACCGCTTCATCACACCGGGCACCACACTTAAAGTCCAGCTGCACACACACCTCTCAATGCTTCCAACCCAGGACTGCTGCAAATAAGACATGACCCTGAAAGGCAAGAGGGCTGCAGTCCCCAGGTTGAGTGACACGTCCCTCAAGTGCCTTTTGGATGCTGGGGAGGCTCGCCGTGATATCCTCTACCCCAGCTCTGACCGCAGGAGGGGCAACATTACCACTCCAGCTTGGTAGGTGGTGGCAGTGGTGATCAGTGCCAATGCTGCACAGAAGAGGTTGGCCATCCAATGCAGATAGAGGATGAATGATTTCATACATGCAGCCAGGGTAAGGCAACCATCTCATCACTCTAAACTCTCACACTCAAGCCCATCACACATTCACAGGCATCTCACTCACTGCCAGCTCAAGGGACATCGCCACCCATTCTCACACACAGATCCTTACATGTCCATCTGACCTCATCTCGTCTGGATGCTGCCTCCTCAGCCCTCGGCATCTTGAGGCCACTTGCACAGATCAGCATGTGCCCCCACACACACCCTGGGATACCCCCCTTCCCCAGTGCATCCCTTGTCCTGCAGCCTCTTCCCTTGCCTATGGCCACTTCTCCCCCTTCCCCAAGCAAGCCCTAGTCCTGTAGCTGTATAAAGCCACCCCCGCCTTATGGCTGGTCTGGTAGGTAAAGACCTGCCCCTGAGCCCCCCTAAAAGTGATGTGGTGCTGTCTGCAAAGCCTGGCGCTGATGACTGTGAGTGCTGCCTGAAGCCAGGTAGACAAACAAACCTCGAAGTCCCGAGCAAAGTGCAGTTCGCCAGCTGCATGTCACTTATGTGCAGTTGTGGAATACGTTGGCGTGGGCGGACGATCCAGCATGGGGTGATGTGTCCGGCGGGCTAGCCTTATAATGATATGCAGATGTATTACAATGACGGGCTGAGCGGACGATCGCAAACTGGTTTCACGATGTCGTGAAACCGATTTTTTGACTTCTCGCCTTATTGTCTGATCACAGCGCCAAGCACGCCCAACGCCAACAGACACAGAAAATTCCACCCTAACTGCACCCCCTGATGTGTACAAGCCATTGCCCAATCTTTACTGAACAGAAAAGATACAGTGCAACCCTAAGAGCCATGAGCTATATCTTTGCTTAAGAAGAAATCCACACTGTTATACCACATCTTGTAAGTGCAAAGATCACAGGGAGGTTCCAGGGTGGCATCTGATGGCACATTGATGTGACTAACCATCCTCCACAAAGGCTGTCTGCAAAGAAAATCAGAGGCCATTTTCATGCATTTTCTATAAGCCTGACAGAGAGGTTTAAAAATATTTCCCTTGCATTTCTCCTCTGCCTGTAAGTAAACAATCAACTGCTTGAGTTGACAAATGGCCAAAGGCTTCAGTTGTTTAAAGTGACTTTGGTGTTATTATGAATTAAGAACATACAAAATAGGAGCAGAAGTAGGCAATTCGGCCCCTCGAGCCTGCTCCACCATTCAATAAGATCACAGCTGACCTGTTTGTGTTGAGTTCCACATTCCCATCTACCCCTGATAACCTTCAATTCCCTTGCCTGACAAGAATCTATCTAACTCTGCCTTAAAAATATTCAGTGACCCCCCCTCCACCACCTTCTGAGGCAGAGAATTCCAAAGTTGCACAAGCCTCTGAGAGAAAATATTTCTCCTCATCTCTGTCCTATAAGGGCAACCCCTAATTTTAAAACGGTGCCATCTAGTTCGGGACTCACCCACACAAGGAATCATCCTTCCCACATCCACCTTGTCAAGACCATGGAGGATCTTATATGCTTCAATTAAGTTACCCCACACTCTTCTAAACTCCAGCAGAAACAACCCCAGCTTGCGCAAATATTCTCCTTATCTAAGATGGTGTTAACATCAACAAGAGTGTTTCTGTGGTTTCAAACAGACTGAGCTTGTGGCTGTGAAAGGGTTTATAAAAGTCGCCATAGAAAAATAATGGGGTAAAATCTCGTTCTCGTTTATAAGGAATGTGCGAGGATAGAATTGTATGCACCAAACTTTCAAACATCACCAGCACCATAACTCAAAATCAAACAAACCATTGTGAAACCCAAGTGTAAGGTCAGCTCATTTTTCTCCCATAAGGGGCTTTGCATGAACATACACCATCCTGCCCATTCCAGCAACTGTCAGAACCAGGACAGCCATTCCAGTTATCTGCATTTTGTACTCCCAACCACTTTTTAAAAACTTCCATCACTATGCAATTGTGGAGACAATAATAATTACCAATTAAACCTCTTTTAATTAATTGCAAATTTTAACTGTAACTATGCTTCTTCATGCTAGTACTGGGTTTAGCCACAAAAAGACCACTTCCACAACCAAAAAATTGCATTCATATAGCACCTTTCACTTAGGTCCCAAGTATCACATCTTAGGCTGAAAGAACAACACTCAAATTCACAGATTTAACTGCCGGTGTCACATCATTTAATCAGCTATGCTGGCTAACTTCTCAACACATGCTACCTGACCTTCAACTCCCCAGGTCAGGTGGCCCATATGCAATAAAGAGTGTACCTTACTGTACCTTATCTGAGTATCATATAGTATATAATACTCAAAGCCCACACGCACAGTCAGCTATCATCAGGACATCCCTCCTTTATTAGACCAAAAAAAAGTCCATGATTTTTTTGCTTGGTGAATGCAGCTCAGTCTCCACCCCTTACTAAATATACTGCAATAAATTTTGCAAACAGACTTAACAAATCATTATTTTGCTAACTCACTGAGTAAGTTAATTTCTTCAATTATGAATGTCAGGTAAATTCAGTGCCTCACAGTCCAATATAGTTTCAGTCTTTTGTTCAGTATTTCACTTTTGGGAACTGCTATTTCCAATTTCATGTTCTGTCGCTAAATCACATGAAATCTTCATAGCGCTTTGGTGGTCTCTTCTCATGCCGTGGTCTGCCAGCTGTCTCAGGACCTCTGGTCATCGTGCAGGGTTAAGAAGTGTCATTGGCCCTTCAATGTTTTTCCCCCTGGACAGCAAGCTGTCTGCCAGACAACAGCATCACTGGCTTGCTGAATGTCAGCTTCACCTCAGCCCCTACATGTGGTTCATCTGCTGCTGTGGCTTTGTCACTATGAAACTTTTTGGACACGTGAAGAATTTCTGCCATACAGTACTCCTTCAGGCGACTGCATAGCCACACGGTTTTCCTTCTTGGTGATGACAGTGTACGGCTTGGGGTAAAATGGTGTCTCCATCTTAGTCGGACTCTGTCATCTCGGCAGTACTTCATCACCTGGCATCACATCAGATTGTCTAGATCCCCTTCTGTGGTCTGGTATAATACTTTGCAGCTCCCTTTTGCTCTGCTTCATGATCTTGAACCTCCTGATCAACACTGATGTCCCTCAGCTCTGGTATCTTGGTGCGTTTTATGCATACAAATAGCAGCTCAACTGGACTCTTTCCCATCGTAGTGTGCGGAGTTACTCTATACATAGCCACATGTGACAGCAACGCTTCCTTCCAATCTTTGCCCTCAGCCTGAGAAATCCTCATTTGTTTCTCTAAGGATTGGTTTTGACGTTCCATTTCCCCATTTGCCTGTGGCCATTTAGGAGTCAATCTGTGATGGTGAATGCCTGTGACTTGCATGTAAAATTTTTGCAAAGGTCTGTGAAATTAATTTTGGCCCATTATCTGAATACAGAGTGACCAGTCGACCGTGCCTTGCAAATATTTCAGTTGATGCAGACCTCATTTACTCTGCTGTTGTAGACTTCATCACAACACACTCATTGTAATGACTGTCGTAGTCAATCATCACTGGCATGGAGTCTCTTAATGGAAGTTGGTCTAAGAAGTCAACTGCTACATACTGCCATGGTCCAGTCAGTAACAGTGTGCTGCGTACTGGTTCTGGTGGATTGGGCCTACTGACAAGTTGACATCCATGACATGTTTTGACAAACTGCTCCATAACTTTCTCCATCCCTGGCCACCATACTTTGTTCCATAAGGTTTTGCTTAGTACAAACCACTCCCAAGTGACCCTCATGACATTACAAGTCTACTGCCTCTGAAAACACACTTCCCAATTGTGCACAGTTCACCTTGTATAGCAATGTACACCTTGAATGGGCAATTCTCCCAGTTTCCAGCTTGGATTCTCTATCTGATGTTATCCAATTCTGGATCTTTGACTGGCTGTCTTTCAATCTCTCTTGTTATGATTGCTCTGGGTGTGGCATGAACGACCACAAACCACATGAACAATTCAGCTCCCTTCTTTAGTGAGGATCTGTGAATTTGATCCTCCCTCAGTACTTGTAGCAGCGGGTCAGTGATGTTCATCTTTCCAGAATGTGAATCACCTTGTACTTGTACTGCTGGAGTCCCAAAACCCCATCTTTCAATTCGGGCACATGGTTTGGATTTAGGAGAATAAATCACCTCCAATGGTTTGTCATCCATCACCAATTCAAACTCAATGCATGGAAACTTTCACATGCCCACCTTAATCCTAAGGCCTCTTTCTCCATCTGAGAATATCTCCTCTCCACATCAGTCCAAGATCAGCTCGCACAGGCAATGTTTCTCAAGCCTTCAGCAATTATTTGCACCAGCACTGCTCCTAATCTTACTGGAGTAGCATCTGCTATAACTTTCATTCATGCATTTGAATAATAGCATTCATTCTTTCTGGTCAACTTCCTCAATGGATCAGCCAGGGTAGCGAATTTTGGGCTATACCTCGGACAATAGTTCACAAGTCCCAGAAAACTTCTCACTTCGCTGGCATTGGTTCATGTGCCTCTGCTATTGCTTCTATCTTGTTTGTAGCTGGATTGAGTTCACTAATCATGAGTTTATACCCCATGAACGTTAGCTCTGTCACACCCAGCAGGCACTTACCATAGATCCCGCTGACTGCAATCTAGCCAATACTAATCTCAGCTTCTCATTATGGTCCCTTCTATTGGCTCAATGAATAATGATGACATCTGAGATATTGGTAGTTCCTGGGATCACCTTGTGGATTTTATGTTGGTAAATTTCTGGATCCTCATTGATGCCAAAATAGCAATCCCTTGTATCGGTAAAGTCCACAATGATTGACAGAGGTTGCCACTTTCCTTGAATCAGGATGAAGTTCCAGCTGCAGGTATCCCCACTTTAAACCTAATTTGGAAAATACCTTACTTGTTGAGAACCCTTGAAAGATTTCGTCCACAAGTACCTGGATTCTGTTCTGCCACTCGGTTAACCTCAATTTTTGTCATGTCAGTGGCAGAGGTGGGACCAAGTTTCATGCGGTGAAATTGTCCATCCATTGTTTCCAGTGCTACTGCTATTTTCAAAGTGTCACCCTATGTTAAATCACATCCTCTTTCCAGCAGGTTACACCTCAACCTATCCGGCTTGCGATGTTGGACCACCTGATCCATTACCTGGTTATTCAGATCTGTCGCAACATAATTGCATCCATCAGATGACAGCCTCAAACGGGTCACATATGAGGCTACTGCTTCCCCTCTTTCTGTCTCATCTGACAGAAAGCATGCCTTTGGAATGTGGCATTTGGTGTCACCACACAATGGTCCTCCAAAGCTTTCACTGCACATCCACAATTCATCTTTTCTCCCATGGCAGGCAATGGCACCCACATTGAACAACAACAAGGCCCATCACTGTGCTTTCTGCACCACCATCGCACTGTCCAAAAACATACTGCGACTGTCAGCATACGCTCCAAACTCCTCCAGCCACATTTTCCACGTCATGGGGAGATGATGGTGTAGTGGTAATGTCACTGGGCTAATAATCCAGAGGCCCAGGTAATTCTCTGGGGACATGGGTTCAAATCCCACCACGGCAGTTGGTGGAATTTAAATGCATTAATAAATTCTGGAATTAAAAGCTAGTCTCAGTTATAGTGACCATGAAGCCATTGTCGACTGTTGTAAAAACACATCTGGGTTCACTAATGCCCTTTAGCGAAGGAACTCTGCCATCCTTGCCCGGTCTAACCAACACGTGACTCCAGACTCACAGCAATGTGGTTGACACTTACAAGCCCTTTGAAATGGCCTCTAAGCCATTCAGTTATATCAAACCGCTACAAAGCCTAAAAAAAGGAACAAAACCGGATGGACCATCCCATGGCACACCAAGCTCTGTCAACCCTGCAAAGTCCTCTTTACTAATGTCTGGGGGCTTATGCCAAAATTGGGAGAGCTGTCCCACAAACTAGTCAAGCAACAGTCTGACATAGTCAGACTTACATACAGTCATACCTTACAGACAATGTCCCACTCATCAGCATTCCTGGGTATGTCCTGTCCCACCAACAGGACAGATCCACCGGTGGAGATGGCATAGTGGTATACAGTCAAGGGGGAGTTGCCCTGGGAGTCCTCAATATTTACTCCAGGCCTCATGGCATCAGGTCAAACATAGACAAGGAAACCTCCTGCTGGTTACCATCTCCTCCCACACCACCATCCCCACCTCTGCTGCTGAATCAATACTCCTCCATGTTGAACACTACTTGAAAGATGCACTGAGGGTGACAAGGGCATAGAATGTACTCTGGGTGTGAGACTTCAATGTCCATCACCAAGAGTGGATTGGTGGCACCACAACTGGGCAAGTTGTAAAGGACAGACAGCATGTGGTCAGGGAGCCAACAAGAGGGAAAGTCCTACTTGATCTCATCCTCACTAATCTACCTGTCGCAGATGCAGCTGTACATGACAGTATCGGTAGGAGTGACCACCTCACAGTCCTTGTGAAGAGGAAGTCCCGTCTTCACATTGAGGGTACTCTCCATCATGTGTGGCATGACCACCATCCTAAATGGGATAGATTTCGAACAGACCTAGCACCTTGAGCCAAATTTTGTTCTCACCCAAAGGTACAAACACAAGTATTTTCCAGCAGGCCTCTCTAAATTGCAGCCAGGAATCTGAACCCAATTCTAGTGCGTGACCCAGTGACACTCCTATGGTCACCCTGCCTGAGATCAGTTAACTCAACACAATTCTGTAGATCGACGTTGAGCCATCAGAATCTGAGGGCGTGGTTTAGCTGCACACTGCTTTTATTTGCTCAGTGTTCCAGGCAGGTGCCTCCTAATTTTTAGTCATCCCCTTCAGGTCTTGTTAAGATGTGTTTAAATTACGTGTTGGAAGTCTGTAGCTTCAATTTACAACTTTTTGACTCAGAGGTGACATAGCTACCAACTGAGCCAAGGTTGACACTATACTCACATCTGAAGAATGGCCCTGTCAGTGAAGTTCCAGAGCATTGGTAATGTCTGCAGATCCCAATCTCAGCGTGAGTCACTGCCTTTCAGAAAGGTGGGGAAGAAAAGTAGGAAGAAAGGTTTCTATACAAATAAGTACAATGAAGATAAGTATCAATTATGATCAAAATAAACAATTTGTCAGTCTTGTTCTGTGTCTTCCAATAAATAATGCAGATAAAGTAGATAGATAAAAGGCGTGCCACTTAATCCTACAACTAACATTGTACAATCCCACTTCAAGGTGGCTGGTTTTGAATTTAACCTCTTGCTGTCCAAATATAACCAAATTGTTCTATTCAACTCTTTCGAGTACAATCACAGTTCCCCTTTAATCACATTTTGGTTTAATGTTTGTAAGTTTCCTTTAAACTTTGTCCTTGGTTTTACAGCTGACCTGACTTAGAGGCTGTGCCTGATTTATCCCTTATTGTGTTAATTTAGTTTATTGTTTTGACTCGAAAAGAGTTATAATCACAGTTCTTGGTTTCCAGGAGTGGGACGTGAACCCACAACCCTCTGATTCAAAGGCGAGGGTGCTATGAACTGAGCCACAGCTGACACCTCTAAATTGTTCTATTCAAGTGAACTGAAATGGAAGTACACCTGATTAACTTCAGCCAGTGTTACAACTAAATGGTGTGTCCTGCTGACTAAGTGCAGGCAAGGGACTTGAGGTAACTGATTATGTATATCTCAATCTGTAGTGAACAAATAAATTAACTAGAAGGAGGTCATTTCAGATATTTAGTACACCTGATGTTCATTAAGTTGGGATAAAGTGCTTATTGCTGCAGAAAAAGGCCAGTGTGTTGGGGGTTTTTTCTTAATGCTTACCCAACAAGATGTTAATCCTTCTTCTAGGTTTATCGTATGCAACCGCTACCAACATTCCACATCACCAAATGCAACATTACCCAATCTATCACTAAGTACAGACTGCCTCAGATCAAAACAGTACAGCTATTTTGAAGAAGTCACAAGTCTTTCCCAACACACGAATCAACCAGAATTGCAGTCATCATGTCTACCTGAGCAGAAATTAAGGAGCCCCACCTTGCCTGTGGTTCGACTGAAGGTATATTAAATTGCAAGCAAGAAACCACAAAGACAAACAAAGCTACAAAAATATCAGGTCGTTAGCTGAAGTACAAACTGCCTGTTTTATTTTTTCCATTTCATCATAACAGCAAACCTTCATTACAACTGAATGCTCCTAATCATGGACAGGTTGCTTTCACCAGGTTGCGAGTGAAGGAGAATTTTTCAAGCATTTAAAGTTTAAAGCTTGCATTATATGGTTAAAAATATTGAACTTTAAAAGGTGAACAACTTTGATTGCTGTGAGGATTGCAGCTGGAAAATTGAGGACTGAAAAAATTCATTTATAACTAAGTGATTTAGACTCCAAATATTTAGGTTTGCTTGCCAAATTTGATAAACAACTGTCTCACTTTGGATAAAAAAATATAAATGTTCAAATTGGACTAACTTGTGACACTACCAGAAACGATCACTAGGAGGGTTTTGATAGAGTAAGGAGAAACTATTTCCACTGGCATAAATCTTGGTAACCAGAGGACACAGATTTAAGGTATTTGGCAAAAGAATTGGAGGGGAGATGAAGAGAACTGTTTTTACACAATTAATTTTATGATCTGGAAAGGGCTGCCCGAAGGAAACCAGATCCAACCTTCAAAAGGGAATTGGATATAGACTTGAAAAGTGAAAATTTACAAGGTGATAGTGAAAGAGCAGGAGAATGGAACTAATTAGGTAGTTCTTTAAAACAGCTGAAACTGGCATGATGGGCTGAATGGCCTCCTGCACCGTATGATTTTATGATTAGGATATATGGATTTCTACTACTGTCACCGGGTTTGGAACAGAGCCATTACTTTAGTTCTTTAAAAGATCCAAGAGCAGGAGATGCCTAAGGGCTAAGAGATTATAAGATTATATACTAAGGTGGGGTGCCAATATTTGTCTTTTATTGTCCATGAAAAGTGGAGCTTGACATTAATATTAGAGAAGTTTCAATACATACTAAGTTAGTACCTCATCAGTTGGAGGTGCATTGGAATGTTCACAGTACATGAAGTGTATGTTAGGATATTACTTTTTAAAAGTAAGTATACAAGCTAGGGGCATTGGATATGTAAGCTTAGAAATAAATCCAAAAATAAAATATGAAAAAGTGCCGATAAAGGTTGTTGCCATTTCTTTAGGCTAGCTAGAAGATATTTGTGCTTCTCTGATACCCCTAGAAGTTAATCCATTGAGTGGCTGAATCTTTTAGACCAGTAAGGGCCCATGGTTAAAGGCCAGGCCTATGCTCGGTTAGCTGAGTAAAACAGAGGCAACAGCAGGGACACTACAATTGGCTGCAGTGCCCTTAGGAATAAAATCAAGCCAGGTTCTCACTCCTAATCATTACCTAGCGATCCCTGCTGGAAATGTGTACATGTTTATGTGTGGACATAAATGAGGACAAAATTGAGTTCAGCTCTGACCATGAGCAAATGCCCTGCCAACACCCTGTGTGAAGAGTCTGACGTACAGCCTTGGTTCAAGCATGGAGAAAAAAACTGAACTCCCGAGGTGAGGTGAGAGTGACTGCCCTTGACATCAAGGCAGCATTTGACCAAGTGTGGCTTCAAGGAGCCCTAGCGAAACTGGAGTCAATGGAAATCAGGGGAAAACTCTCTGTTGATTGAAGTCATACCCAGCACAAAGGAAGGTGGTTGTGGTTGTTGGAGGTCAGTCATCTTACCTCCAGGACATCACTGCAGGAGTTCCTCAGGGTAGTGTCCTAGACCCAACCATCTTCAGCTGCTTCATCAGTGACCTTCCTTCCATCATAAGGACAGAAGTGGGGATGTTCGCTGATGATTGCACAATGTTCAACACCATTCGCAACTCCTCAGATACTGAAGCAGTCCATGTCCAAATGCAGAAAGACCTGGACAATATCCAGTGTTGGGCTGACAAGTGGCAAGTAACATTCATGCCACACAGGTGCCAGGCAAAGACCATATCCAACAAGAGAAAATCTAACCATTGCCCCTTGACATTCAATGGCATAACCATCACTGAATCCCCCACTTTCAACATCCTGGGGGTTATTATTGACCAGAAACTGAACTGGACTAGCCATATAAATACTGTGGCTGCAAAAGTAGGTCAGAGGCTAGGAATCTTGCATCAAGTAACTCACCTCCTGACTCCCCAAAGCCTGTCCGCCATCTACAAGGCACAAGTCAGGAGTGTGATGGAATACTCCCCACACTTGCCTGGATGAGTGCAGCTCCAACACTTAAGAAGCTTGACACCGTCCAGGACAAAGCAGCCCGCTCGATTGGCACCCCATTGACAAACGCCACCAACGAGAGCACTGTAGAAATCCAGCTTCACTGTGTTGAAGGTATGGATCAGTGGCACACGGGAGTGGTAAAGGCGATGGACGGAATCGTCCCAGATTTGCACAAAGTGCAGTAGCGGGCGGGAATAAAGTAATTTTACCCGTCTGCCACAACGGCGGGTTTTCACACCATATCGTCCCATTTCCATCTCATTAATTATGTAGTTACAGGACACACTGTCTCGCTGGCGGGCAGCCTTCGATTTGCCCACAATGCCGTTACCTCACCCCTTCCTCACTCCGGGCGCCATATTTAAACTGCAGCCGCGCGCACACTTCTCAATGCTTGCAGCCCAGGACTGCTCCGGTGAAGACATGGCCCCAAGTGCCAAGAAGAGTGCAGCCCCCCAATTCAATGATGCATCCCTGGGATTCCTTCTGGATGCCGTGGAGGCCCCTTGCGATGTCCTCTACCCCTGCTCTGGCCGCAGGAGGCCCATCAGTCTCACCAGTCTGGCTTGGGACATGGTGGCAGAGGTGGTCAGTGCCAATGCTGCACACAAGAGGTTGGCCATCCAGTGCAGAAAACAGATGAAAGATCTCATCCATCCTGCCAGGGTAAAGCAGCCCTCCCATCACTCTAAACTTACACACACACAAGCCCATCAGACATTCACTGGCATCTAACTCACTGCCGGCTCAAGGGACATCACCACTCACTCTCTCACACACCCTCACATCTCCATCTGGCCTCATCTCCTCTGGAGACTGCCTCCTCAGCTCTCACCATCTTGAGGCCACTTGTACAGATCAACGTGTCCCCACGCACACCCTGGGATAACCCCTTCCCCAGTACAGCCCTCGCCCTGCAGCCTCTTCCCTTACCTGAGGCCACTTCTCCCACTTCCCCACGCGAGCCCTAGCCCTGCAGCCGTTGAAAAGCCACCCCCTGGTCTGGTAGGTAGAGACCTGCCCATGAGCCCCCCTAAAAGTGATGTGGTGCTGTCTGTGAATCCTGGTGCTGATGACTGTGAGTGCTGCCCGAAGCGAGGTAGGCAAACAAACCTCGAAGTCCCGAGTGGAGTGCAGGTCACCGGGTGCACGTCACTTATATCCAGTTGTGAAACATGTCGGCGTAATATGCAGAGATGATCCAGTGTGGGGGATGATTCTGGTGAGGAAGGCTTATAATGGGATGCTAAAGTGTTGAAATTAGATTCCTGACATGTGGCAGTGGGAAACACGGCCCAACATTAACAGGTGGAGCGGACAATCGCAAACTGGTTTCACGGCAGCATGAAATTGATTTTTGGCCTTCTCGCCATATTGTCATCCCCACCCCTCCCCATCCCACCCGCCATGATGCCCGACGCCAATGGGTCCAGAATATTCTGGCTGATGTTTCAGAGAGAAAAGAAGTGGTCAAGATGATTGATTGCAAATGGCAGAAGAAGTTGAGCTGTGGGTTGAGCAATACACAAGATGCCCTAACTGCTGGCCTCAGCTTCAGGTCCCACCAAGCCTAGCCTAAATCAATCAAAGCAGGCATAGGATCTACCTTTGCAGCCATTTGTCATAGTTTCCTATGTGGCTCTTGCCTCTGAGTGAGACAGTTGTGGGTACAAGTCCCACTTTAGGACTTGAGCTCAAAAATCAAGGCTGACACTCCAATACTCGAGGAAGTGCTGCACTGTCAGAAATGCCATTTTTCAAATTAGACATTAAGCTGAGGCCGTGTCTGCCCTCTCAGTTGGACATAAAAGAATCAATGGCACTATTTTAATGAAGGACAGGGGAGCTATCCCTGGTTTTTTGGTCAATATTTATCCCTCAACCAACATGACACAAGCAGATTATGCATTATCACGTTGCTGTTTGTGGGAGCTTGCTGTGTGCAATTTAGCTGCCACGTTTCCTACATTAGAACAGTGACTACACTTCAAAATGTACTTCATTAGCTATAAAGCACTTTGGAACATCCTGTAGTTGTGAAAGGCACTATCTAAATGCACATTTTTTTTGTTTTTATTTTACGTCACTTAAAAAATAGAAAAATAAAGTCTGTGCACTACAGAAATCTCCACCTCAATTAGGAATAACAGGTATCTGGGAATGAATGACAAGGCAATAAGGCTAATTAATGGCTACAGATGATATCTTAAACCACAAGAGTGAAGCATCTGAAATTGATGTTGTAATCTGAAACCTGAAATTAAATTACCATCTCAAAGTCAGTCCCTGCTGGGGTCTTGTTTTACAGTATAGCTTGTTTCACTTGCTTATCACATTTTGAAGATCCTCCTGCTAGGTGTGCTCTGTGCCTCCATGGCTGTTGGATCATTTCACAACCTTAATGAGTAATGACGTTCATTAAAGGATATTAATGCCTTGCGATATTGACAGAAGAGTATTCAGAAGATTAATTGCATGAGAGCTCACCAGAGTGCAGTACACTCCACGCAAATTACACACACTTAAAATAACGCTCTGGATAAGACTCTTCAATACTCATGGTGGGGGGAATCTACCCCCTTCCCACTCAAAGTTAAAATAAATCTACAAATCTGGAATATGATGTATGGAGTAGCATATACTTCCCAATGATTAAGGTTGTTAACATTGGTCATGATAACGTAATGATGTTAATTTCCATAGCTCCACATTGTCCTCGGCACTTTCCAATTCTCGGCACAGCTATTTGGGCCCAGTGGCCAGTTTCTATGTTATAACTCTTATGTCCTCACTATGATAGTCCAACTCAACTACATCCCTGTTGAGGCGATTAGTGGGGTGGAGGGATTCTATCTCATTTCATCAAAATAAGATAGAATATCATTCCACTTTTTTGAGGGTTAAATATGTTAGCTAAGTTAAATTGTAATCTAATACCTTCATGGTATTAATACTTGATCGCCAGTATCTCATTGTTAATTCGCCCAATTGTACTTACAAACATAGCTATCTGATTTTGTTTCACCCAATGCTGGGTTCAGATTGAAACATGTAGCCAATGTGAGCGCCAATCCTGGTCAGGCCTGGATGTAAAGCTCCCTCTACTTGGCTGCAAAAAAGAACTTCAACAGCCAAACTTGGATAGATGCATACTATTGTACAAATGTGGCTATCCTGTTTTCTGGAACAGTCATCCTTGGGGAGACAGGGAGTATAGGGAAGCAGAGGGAAAGGGATAAAAGAGGGAATGGCTGCATAATTCTGAGGTGCCGAGGGATCTAGGTGTATTAGTACATGAGTCACAAAAAGTTAGTATGCAGGTACAGCAAGTAATTAAGGAGGATAGTGGAACACTATCCTTTATTACCAGAGGGATTGAACATAAAAGTAAGGATGTTATGCTTCAGTTGTACAGGGCATTGGTGAGACCGCATCTCGAATACTGTGTACAGTTTTGGTCTCCTTATTTAAGGAAGGATGTAAACACGTTGGAGGTGGTTTAGTAGATTGATACCTGGAATGAGTGGGTTGTCTTATGAGGAAAGGTTGGACAGACTGGGCTTGTTTCCACTGGAGTTTAGAAGAGTGAGGGGTGATTTGATTGAAATATACAAGATCCTCAACGGCCTTGATAAGGCGGACGTGGAAAGGATGTTTCCTCTTGTGGGTGAGTTCAGAACTAGGGGGCACAGTTTTAAAATAAGGGGTCACCCTTTTAGGACAGAGAGGAGGAGAATTTTTTTCTCTCAGAGGGTTGTTAGACTTTGGAACTCTCTGCCTCAGAAGGTGGTGGAGGCGGGGTCACTGAATATTTTTAAGGCAGAGGTAGATAGATTCTTGTTAGGGAAAGGGAATCAAAGGTTATCGGGGTTAGATGGGAATGTGGAAATCGAAATACAAGATCAGCCATGATCTTATTGAATGGTGAAGCAGGCTCGAGGGGCTGAATGGTCTACTCCTGTTCCTATTTCTTGTGTTGTCTTGAGCAGAAAAGAAAGAGAGGGAAGAGAAGAGCAAGAGGGAGAAGAAGTAATAGCAAAAGCTAGAGGGAGGAAAACAAAGCAAGCGAATGAAGAATAAAAAACTTACAAAGGAGAAGTGGAAAGTGCTAAAGAATCAAGAGAGTGTGGAAAGAATTGGAGAGATGAGGGCAATAGTGAAACGAAGAGGGAAGAGGAAATGACATGAAAGGAGATGAGTGTGAAAGCGAGGAAGTGAACAGAAAATGGTGAAAGCGAAAGTGAAAAGGGAAGAACAATAACAAATTGGAGAAGGAGGCAGCAAGAGACTAAAGGAGAAGGGACAGTAAGAGGGGAAAAGAGGGGAGAGTAAGAGGGAAAAGGAAACCCAGCTAGGGAGAAAAGGAGGCAGCAAGAGGGCAACATAGAGGACAGTAAGAGGAGAGAACCAAAACATGAAAGATGAATCGATGGCTCAGAGGGAGGAAGAGAAGGTGTGGAGAGAGGAGAAGAGGGAGAAGACAGAGCAAGAGGAAGCATCTCGTTCTTCTGCATTTGGGTTTGACTCAGTCCTGTGTGTTAGAACCTAATAGATAATAATAACAACTTAACATTTATATCACACCTTTAATGTAGGAAATCCCAATATGTGTCACAAGTAAATAACAAGACAAAAATAGACTTCACCCCAAAGAAAGAGATATTAGGAAGGATGACTAAAAGCTTGGTCAAAGAGGTGGAATTTTAGGAGGATTTTCACAGAAGAGAGTCGGAGCAGGTTAGGTGGGGAGTTCCAGAGCCTAGGGTCTAGGCAGCTGAAGGCTGCCAAAGGTGGGCAAAAGGAAGGGGAAGGCACAAGAGGCCAGAGGTGGAAGACTATGAAGCTCTTTAGGAGCAGTTGGAGGTGTGAAGGGGTACAGTGAATGGGCCAAAACAGTAGCCCAGGGGGTAAATGTTAAATCAGTGGAAGTAGCCAGTCTTTGTGATGACGATGAGTTGGGATTAGAACGCCAGCTCATGTTCGAATAGGAGACAGAGGTTATAAACAGTCTGGTTCAACCTGAGACAAGGGCCAGGGAGGGGAATGGAATCGTTGGTGAAGGAACAAAGTGTGTGGTGGGAACCAAAGCTGATGATTTCAGTCTTCCCAGTGTTTATTTAAAGGGTTGTGTTCAAATGCATTCAAACACCTAATTCCCCATCTCAATGTAAAATGTTATCAGAATGTTACACAAATAAACACATTACAAAATATTGAAATTATGTCTGATTTACTATTGAAACCCCAACTATTGAAAAAGAGGCATCATCTTTAATCTAAAGCATTTAGCAAATCTCTTGCCAATCGGAGGAGTTAGTGAACACCCAGAATATCTGTGTGTCATTTATGTCACAAGGAAATGATGGTGCATTTGTTTTCACTCATTCATGGGATGTGAGCGTTGCTGGCTATGAGCATCATTGGCAAGGCCAGCATTTATTGCCCGTTCCTAATTGCCCTTGAGAAGGTGGTGGTGAGCCACCTTCTTGAACCACTGCAATCCATGTGGTGTAGGTATAGCCACAGTGCTGTTATGAATAGAGTGACCACTGGCGGAGGTCAGGAATACCAGGCAAAGATTTCAACCACTGACCTGTCAACCCCCACGTATGCATACATGCAAAAATGCTACAAGCTTAAGGTCTGCCAATATTAAAACAAGCACAGCACAGAGCACTGCTGCTAGTGTATTAGTCAATTTATTGATTAGATATTAATAATAATTACCAATAATAATTGTATTAATAACTAATATATGTGGTATAGTAGCAGTCGTGATCTACCTAAGGGCAGGTCCTCTGCTAATTTCTCCACGCCTCACAGTCTTGCGCTTTCCTCT
This sequence comes from Cetorhinus maximus, assembly GCF_964194155.1. Lineage (NCBI taxonomy): Eukaryota > Metazoa > Chordata > Chondrichthyes > Lamniformes > Cetorhinidae > Cetorhinus > Cetorhinus maximus. Next base: position 3,000,211 of record NC_135886.1, on the reverse strand, counting down.
TTAGTTGCTTGTAAGAGCCTCCCTTGTACAATTTCAATGAGCAATATGACTGGGGAAAAGAATAATGAGGTAGTTTACCATTGTCTTTCTCATGTGTGCTTGAGGGAAACACAAGTCCTTTTCCTGAAGGACCCTCCACCTGTAAGTTGCAGTATAATGGGTTATTGTTAAATATTGGGTTATTTTAAATATGTAAATATATAAGCCCGTAACTCCCACGCTCCCCGGCGTCGGATTCAGGAGGGACCCCAAAGATGCGCTGGGGAATTGTCTGGCAAGTTCCCAGGCAAGGGTTTGCAAGGCAATTGCCCAGAAGTGTTAACTCCTTCTGGACAATTGTTCTGCGCTGGGAACCATCTGAAAATGCAATTTAAATCACAAACTTCAGATGGTTCTGCCGGGGTTATACCAATTGTTACCCAGAAAAAGTTAGAAGAATTAGAACCTCTTCTAACTTTTAGGTAACTATTGTAAAGACCCAGACCGACCCCACGGGACTCCCCCACACCCACGCACCCCCCCCCCACAGGACTCCGCCCATCCAATCCCCCCACCTCCGACAACCCTACCCCCTCCAACACTGACCTCAGCCCCCCCCCTGACCTCGGATCCCCCGCACACCCGACTTCAGACCCCCACCTCCCCACCCCGACCCCGGACACACAACCCCCACCTCCCACCCCGACTTTGGACACCTCCCCAACCTCGACCCACCCCTAAGACCTCGGACCCTCCGACCTCCGGACACCCCCGCCAGACCTCGGACACCCCGACCTCCTGATCCCCAACCCCCAAATCCTATCCGCTTACCTTAGACACTTACCTTCGCCCTGTCAATTTCATGGCCCTTTAAACTTATCTGCTTTACGGCAGCAAGTGCTGTAAAAAAGAGGCGTGGCCTCCTTGAATACGCTGGAGCTATACTTCGCCTGCGAGGATTCTTTTGATGCAGGCCCCAAACAGCTCCGGTGAACGGAAGTGACAAGACAATTTTCAAGAACAGGTAAGTGTGCATTTATTTATTTTAATTTCTGCAGGCCAGCACATTCCGACGCTAGTCGGAAATTACAGCCCGTAATTTACATCATGGAAGTTGTAAGATCACATGACAACAGCGCATGAAGAGAGATAGTTCCATGTAGAGCCTCGCGCTGAGTCTGTATTGTAAATAGCTAGACTAATGTTCAAGAAAAGGTAAAGTTTACCAACAGCCTAGCCTCCAACATGTAAATCCAGATTCACAGCTACCACATCTGAGACCGACAATGACAATAACAGATAAGCAGCCATTGCCCCTAAAGGTTCCAACTCTTTTGCTATCACCACAAAAATTTTGCTTGTTCAGCCATTGAACATGACTCATAACCCTGAGCATAGGACCTTTACCTGGGCTTGGGGAAACTCACAAAAGGGCAGGGACGACCATTCCCTGGGGTCTCAAATTACCCTGCTACCCTGATATGTAGTATAATAACCAATAAACATAGTATAATACTGACCTGGAAATGATTTTGAATGACTGACATCTGTATTAGCCAATGAGGCTGGGAGGACAACATCACCTAACATTGAGGGTGACATCATAAGGATACAGGACAGGTCAAAAAGGATCTTTTTTCACAGGCACACGCGCCGATCTCAATGATCATGATCCGACATTTGACCAATGAGGCTGGTAGGGTGACCATTTGGAACTGCACAGCCTCTCTAATTGGTTGATTTTGATATCATTCATTTTTGAATTGCTTCCAGGTTGGTTGGTGGGTGCCCATGAGTGAATGAACCTTCCCTCAGGCTGGACCGCGGTGTTGCTAACAGACTGAGCATCCAAATACCACACGCAAGGGTGGCCTGTGCCGGAAAGGGGGCAGATGCACTGAAATCCAGACTATCCAGTATAAAATCGGGCATCTGGTCACACTAGTTAGGGAGGGAGTTCCAGGATTTTGCACCAGCCACAGTGAAGGATGAACGATATAGTTACAAATCAGGAGATGTGAGACTTGGAGGGGAACTTGCCGGTGCTGACATCTGCATGTGTCACCTGCCCTTGTTTTGTTACAATTTTACACCATGTGCATTTAAAAACAAACAGAGAAAACATTTCTTTGTGAAGGTGGTGCACTTTTAGAATCTAATCATAGTTACATATGTTCTGAAACAATGGCATAGTTCAGCAGAGCAACCCAGAAACATAGTCAAGAGTTCTTCTTATCTGAGTCCATCTAACAAGGATTCAGACCCTCCAACAGTTATAACCTAGAGTCGTTAGGAGTAATAAACCCCCTCAAAGCTGCAGATGGAAATGGTGCTACTAATATTTCTCCCCTCCCTCAAATGTAAATAAACTGCTGTACTAGAACTGGGGTACATGATCTGTAAGAATCAGTAATATAGAATAGAGATTGACTGCAATGCTTGAATGGTCATTGATCTGGAAATGAGAACCCAGGTTCATTTTAACTGGAATAAATCACGCAATCCTGCATTTGTTAAGTGGAAACATTAATGTTGAATGGAAATAACAGCAAAGAAAGTTTGATGTAACAAAGCACTTGCCAGAATAGAGTTTGCAATAATGAGATTCTACTCTACAAAGGAAGAGAACAAGAGCAACTGCTGAAACTTTATTGAAGAAAGAAAGATACAAAGCAAACTGGACACCGTTAATTGCGACAGAATCATTATCTTGTTGGGGTTGATTGATGGGCAATTGCCCCACTAATAAAGAAAAAGGCATGTCAAGTCACTCAGAGGCAAAACTAATTAGTAGAGAAATAAAGCAGAAAGGTGCCACTCACATTTTATCACCCTGAGGAAAGACAAGTGATAGAAGCAGCGTGTGTGACCAGCATTCATCCAGCTGTTTCCCTGGCTGTCACAGATGGTAACAATTGCCTTCATTAGGATTTGTCAATGTTTAAAGAGTTTGAATGAACCCCTTTCACCATAGTCTTTGTATGCCTGTTAACTCTGCATGTCTATTAAGTGCATACCAAAGAAAAGTGGGAATAATTTGCGTCGATTCTGGAAAGTAAGATATAAGGAGAATTATCATTGAACCAATTATTAGCCTAGCACAAACTGTAGCCGTCTTACTCAAACCCTTGCTGATATATCACCACCTTAATATCACACCTGTTGGTGTTGTGGTTGCCCTCATTAGGTGAAAAGTGATATGCAACACATCTATAATAAGGGTACATTCAAAGCTGATAGTCCTGTCACACGTTGTGCTTCTGTTTCACCTTCTACCCGAGCTACACTCCTCAAATTAAAAATTGAGTTTGCCCTGCATATGTCTCCCTTTCCATTTCATGAATCTCTCAGTGCCACATCATGGATCTACAGCAACCAGTGTTAGCGAGGAAATTCAGACATCCTTTCCATTGGGTCATCTGAAGCACCAAGGAAGCTATTCATTCGGTCAGTGCTGTCTCTCTACATTTCCAAGTTAATTGGGGGACATCAGAAATTCAAATCCGGTATTGTGATGTACTTCATTGCTGAATGAAATTCAGAAAATTCCATTTTCCTCCTCTTCACTTTAGCCTCCATTTCTGCACCCCATTTCTTTCCTTCTCTACTTATCTCTGTATTTGTTTTCATTTACTTGATGTTCTTCACATCTCACCTGTTCTGTTTCTCTTCTTTTTGCACCATCTTTTTTGCCTCTAACGCTCATTTCTGTTCAACTCTTGTGTCCCCATCATCCATCTCTTCTCTTACCGCTATTCTCCGACTAACTTTCTTACCTCTGTGCCTTTTACCTGTTTGTCTGCCTTATTCGCTTTTCGTCTCTATTTCCATCTGATTTTTGCTTCTGCCTGCCTCTCCTTTCTGATTCATACCAGACACTGTAGAGAACTCTCCCTTTCAAAATAGCGTCATGGGATCCACCCACAGGGGTCTCGGTTTAATGTCTCATCTGAAATACTGCATCTCCGAGAATGGAGCACTCGTTCAATACTGTATTGTAGCTTCAGCCCAGTTTAAGTGCTCAAGCCTCGATGCGGGTTAAATCAGAGGAAAGGTGGTGAGATTTACTGTCATCTGGTTCCATTTTTAGAACCTAAAGTTTTTCCTCCCTCAAAAGTGAAGCATCTTATATATTTTCCTGTGGATTCATTGCTAACCTTTCATCAGTACAACAGGGAACATCAGTGGGGTGGAACTGGTCTTCGCAAATCAGCAACCAGTTTTGATTCAATAGTAACCTTCAAAAGGAATTGGTTAGATACCTGAAGAAATAAATACTGCAGGGGTTATGGAGGAAGAGCGAGAGTGTGGGACTAACTGGATTGCTCTTTGAGAGAGCCAGTACTGATCAGTGGGCTGAATGACTCCTCTTGCCTGCTGCATGATTCTACAACGTGCCAGATTTTCGTACACTGAATGGGCCACCAATTCGCTCTGAGTCAGTTTCACGCTGCTGATGAAGACTGATATTACACTTGCCACGGACAGCCAAACGGAGTGGATGCCCGGGAAAGCTGGTGTTAAGAGGAACTTGTCTGAGGCAGTGATGTCAAGGAAGCTCACATATTTTGGACACATGATGAGAACAGTGTGGGGGGAGTGTTTGGAAAAAGAATTAATGCAAGGCAAGCCACCTGGAAAATGTTCACAAGGAATACCCAAGATGGCATGGGTGGATAACATCGATACGTGGACTGGTCTCTCTACGGGACAGGCAGTGAGGGCAGAAGAGAATAGAAATCAGTGGAGAAAGATTGTTCATAGTGCAGCCAAGCCTCAGAATAAAGACGGATGAAAACAGACAGACAGATGAAGACCAGTTCTCCCTTCACCCAGAGCTCAAGCCATAATCCCAACTCCTCATCCCACTCTCATTCTATCCCCATTCTGGAATTCAGCAAAATATGGGAACCTTAGCAATTATAAGGTGGTACAGCTCTGATATCTATGGAAAGAATACACCAAGTACAGTAAGTTGGACTTTGCTTAACAGTGAATTACAACATTGCTACAGAACGTACTAGGAAAATTTACATCTTCTGACACTTGAGTAAATGATGAGAAACTCACACATTATTGTACTATATTAAACAGGCTATTGGCTGCATCAGGTTATTGAATTGCATCTATTTTATTTACCAAGTGCTGTACCTTTAGGCTATTTTGTTCGATACAATGCTAACAGTGCAAACAGACAAACAGGTTAGGGAAGTATATTAAGACCTGAATGCAGGATTTCACTGGTAAAAAAAATCAAGATGCTGGACAAGAATCTTTTCAAACTCTGTCAGAAGGTTGAGATGTTTTATACAGTCCAGTTGAAGCCTGCTCCCCGAGCTCCAAGAACACCAGGTGCAACTGTAAAGTGCTTGTCCAAAGCTCTCTTGGAATCCGAATTATTCAGTCAATTGCTCAGGCTGAAGGAGGATGTTAATTGTTCACTTTACGAGGAAGCTGCTCCATTGGAAGAACAAAAGATGTGACTGTCTCCAAAGGAGTTGGTGTTGAACAGGTGAAGGTTGTTCAATAAAAAGAAATAAGTGGTTAAAAAGGCACACATTTTGAAGGCTCTTTATTAAGCAGAACAAGATTTATTGGTTTTCCACCGCATGACTTCTCCCATGTTCTGCCCACAATCTAGTCAGTCAATCCAGCCTCTGTTAAGGTACACATTGTCCTAATGACACTGTTGTGGAACACTGGTGCACAATAACTCTGGGGTTGGGGCAATTGTGTGGGGCAAGTGGGGAATATAATTCCTTGTTGTTCCAGGAACGAGAGACCTTTACAGAATGCTGATGCCAGTTTGAGTTCATTTATTCAGCATCTCTGCAAATGACAACAACAAGTTGCATTCACATAGCATCTTTAACATGGTAAAACATCCCAAGGCACTTCACAGGAACATTATCAAACAAAATTTGACACCAAGCAATCTAAGGAGATATTAGGACAGGTGACCAAACGCTTGGTCAAAGAGGTAGGTTATAAGGGGGAGGCTTAAAGGAGAGAGAGTTAAAAGGGTGGAAAGATTTGGGAAGAGAATTCCAGAGCTTAATACCTCAGCAGCCGAAGGTATGGCTGCCAGTTGTTAGGAAGATATAATAATTTTCATAATGTTATTTGGAATTTATTGTAAAGTAGATTAATAGTGGGGTTTGTGTCTATGTATGTGTTTGTGTCTGTGTGTGGGGTACTTAACTGAATTAGAGGCAGCTGGTCTAAAGGCTTTGATATAAAAAGAGAAGCTAGATTTGAAATGCTAAATAGGTAAACATGGGTGAAGTTTTAGAATGTGAAGCGTAAAATGAATATTTGCATCTTTAAATAAACCACAGTAGCTTGAATTCAAAAGAGGGGGTGAAATGTTACACCTAGCCAGGGGAAGTTAAGAAACAGTGTGCTTATTTTTCTCAAAGATTACTGGTAAAATTGGCACTGTGATAGCTTTTATTATTAGAGAGGTAAAGCCCAAAGACATAGTGAAACAATGGGAATTTGCATTCAAATGGGGAAAAATGCTTAAAGGAGAGAAGGCTGTGTGCAAGGGAAGACATTCTAAGATCTAACGAGTATGAAAAGCCTCCAGCCTCTGTGCCCAAACTGCTGTCTACAAGAACTGAAGTTAAGAAAACTCACTTTGAATTCGACAGTTCGGGGTATCATGTTACTTTGCCTGGGTCTTTAAAAACCTATGTGTTTTTACTGTTGCCTTAACAGAGGTGTAACTGGGAGTTGGATTAATTAGGGGAGCTAGGAGTTATCATAGTAGTAATTTGTAGGCCTGTGTATGTGCTTAAAATTATTTATTTTATTAATAAATGTTTAATTTAGTTTTGTAAAAACCCTCTGAGACTTGGTGGCCTTAGACTCAGTGGCCTTCTTTATACTGATTACAAGGCACATATCTCAAAATAAATATACAAATTGTGAAACAGTTGTGGCAGTTGTTTCAAGTTTCCCTTTGGAATTTGAGCAGCTCAGTATTTACCATCTGCTGTGCCATAACACAGCAATGGAGTGATTAAAATCAGGGATACACAAAAGGGCAGAATTGAAGGAGCCCAGATATCGTGAAGGATTGGAGGGCTGGAGAGGTTGCAGAGACAGGGAGGGGTGGAAGGATTTGGACACAAGAATGAGAATTTTAAAACCAAGGTGTTGCTAGACCGGAAGTCAATCTAAGTCAGCAAGAACAGGGGTTATGGGAGAAATATTTTAGTTTTATTCCTGTCGGCAGCAAGCGCCATAGCAACAGTTTCAGAAGCACGGTTATTGCCCTTGAATGTAATCAGTTTGTCTTACAGATGAAGAGTCTAAAAATGCCGACATTTAGAGAAAGTATTTTAATAAATACAAACAGGACAGAAATCGTATGTACAGTAACAGACTCTCCAATCTCACTGTGATATCATAAATGGCCTGAGAACAATCTTTGGTAAAGTTCTACAATGGCATCATTCAGCAAGTATTCCTAGGAGAGAAGCAAGCTGAGAGGAAGATTGAATTGGTTTTCTGTGCTGGATTTGCTTTCATTATTTTGCCTGAGTATCGAAAATGGGCTTGACGGAAAAGGAATATCAGACAGGGAGCACCACACATTGTGAATGGAGCCACCTTCCACTTAAATGGGTGGAAGGTAAATTGTGAAGGTTCTGCAACTAGCATGTGACACTCCCTGGTGGATTTTCCTGTCTGTGGTCTGCCCAGATGATGCCCATAGTCCAGGGGTAAAGCAGAATCCTACTGCATATGTCAGGGAATGTCCAAATTGTTAGACAATAAAAAGACCAAGGCTCACCTGGTTTATTTCCTACCAGTCTAGTATTCGCACGATACAATGAGAATGGAGTTGCTGACTAATCAATCTCTATCAATTAGACCCAGACATAACATGAGGAGAACCCTGGTGGTTGAGAGCTTTGGGAACTACAGGTCCTAAGTCCCCAGGTCCTTTCAAGCATGCTTCACTTACCATATGTCATGTCTCAAATAACTCATAACCCAAAATGTTACTTTGTGTATAATGGGAAATTAGGGGAGATTTTTCTCATGAACACATTTCATTAGGATTTATGTAGATATAGCAAACGTAGAAAATCTTCTCACTATGGTTACTATATCACCACAGAGCAACTGGATGGAATTCACTCTCCGATGACTGGCCTGTAAGTCAATGCACCACCTTAACAGCAGTGTTGAAACCGGGGCGTTGAAACAGGACACTTCTTCACTTAATCTTGTTTCACTTCACCGCCCGCATTGTAGCACTGCAATAAAACTCGAACCTTGGATGGTGCTCATATATCTACAGGCAATCTGACAAATGGGTAGTTCCTGATTAATACACCTGGGTGACCCCTGTGTAAGAAATGGGCTCTCTTCAGGACAGTGAACATCTGGTTTGTAGGTTGTCCAGATTTCACGGCTGTCAACTGGAATCATTCATCCTAGCTCATGCCCTGGAGCAAAAAGTCGTACAGAATAGTTTTGTGGCGTTGAAAGCAAGAATTTCGAGCTATTTCTTGAGATGGAGTCAAGTGTGCAGCTAAAACTGCGACATTCCCTTCCTTGCTTGCATGGGTTTTGAGAATCCGGCCTTGGAAACTAGATCCTTCCAAAATCTGGGCATGATCCCAGAGAAAAGCCACAGGACACACACCTAATCGGGTTGATGGCAGGACCATGGCAAACTGAACCGCTGGCCTCATTAGGATAATGTTCACCAATTCTGGGCATCAGAGGCAGCTCAGTGGTCACAGGTGGGCAGCAAGACTGACTGAGGCCAAACTACCTGAATCTGAATCACAGTGCGGTGTAGAAGGAGGCCATTCGGCCCATGGTGTCTGCACCGGCCCTCAGAGCATTTTAACTTAATGCCACTCTCCTGCCTTTTCTCCATAACCCTGCACATTATCTAAATAGAAACAATCATCTAATGCCCTAATGTAAGCCAATAGATCCTTTATATCTGCCAAAGAGATTGGGGGGGCTTTAATTCAATAGCACATCGGCCAACATTGCAGCATTTCCTCAGCACTGCACTGGAACGACAGCCTAGATTTTGTACCCAAATCCCTGGAGTGAGACTAGAACTGACAACCTTCTGACTCAGCAGCGAGCGTGCTACCCCTGAGCAATTCCTAACACGTCATGTTCAAGGAAGAGGGGGTTTAAGAAGGATGGGCCATGTGAGCCGAATGGATGATGACCACATCCCCAAAGACATGCTCTATTGTGAACTTGCTATGGGCCTGAGACCAACAGGTTGCCCACGTCTGCAATACAAGGATGTCTGCAAGCGAGACTTCAAGTTGGCTTGGATCGGAGTTGATACATGGGAAGCCCTGGCTGCTGACCAGAGTGCCTAGAGACAAGCAGTCAGAAAGGACATGGAAAAAGCAGAGGACTAAAGAAAAATCAGATCAGCGGAAGTGAGAACCCAACCAGAAAAAAACATCAGTCCACCTCTGGCCAACGCTTTTCATCCATGCCAACCACAGAAGGGACTGTCACTCAAAAATCGGCCTCCACAGCCATAACAGACAATGCTCAATACAGAAGTGACATACACCCTGGGCACAGTCCATCGTCTCTTCAGACAGGTGTATGCCATAACAGTTAGTATATTAAATCTCCCCATAATCTCTCGGCCTTAAGGAGAACATCCCAGTTTCTCTATTTGTTCCACTAGAGAGTATTAGAATCTCAAGTATTCAGTCGGTGGCAATAGGTCACACGGACCAGAAGGTTTCAGGTTCAATCGCTGGATAGCACCAAGAGTCAACTCGGCAAGTTTAGTAGCGTCTTTACCTCTGAGTCATAATTTTGTCAGCTCAAATCCCAAGTCGGAGCGTAAACACACAATCCAGGATAACATTTCAATGCCGTCCTGAAGGAATGCTGCCTTGTCACCCTTCAGATGACCTATTAAACTAAGGCCTTGCCTGCATGTTCCTGGAGCGTAGCACTATTTAAAGGAGAACAGGGAGTTTAATGCTGTTTCAAGTAACCAGCTAACTGATCATTCATCCCATTGCTATTGCTATTGCTATTTGTGGGATCTTACTGTGTGATTGTACTTCAAATTCATTGTATGTGAAGTATTTTGGGACATTCCTTCGGGATTGGATGCAATTTAGGAACAGGAGTAGGTCATTATAACCCCACAAGCCTGTGAAATCACAGCTGATCTGTATCTTAACTTCATTCACCTGCCTTGGCGCCATAAATATAGATATAAGTTCTACCTTTCAGCGTCAATAAGCTAGATATGGAAAGGAATAATCTGGTAGGTTTCATATCAGTATTGCATGGATAGTGGATGGAATTGGACTGTCTCTGATGCTCCCACTACTTAAATAATCCATCAACATTCACTGTTTGACCATGACTGTGAAACCATTGTTGATTGTCGTAAAGACCCACTTGGTTCACTAATGCCGTTTAGGGAAGGAAATCTGCTGTCCTTACCTGGTCTGGTCTACATGTGGCTCCAGACCCACAGCAAGGTGGTTAAAAATGCCCTCTGAACAAGGGCAATTAGGGATGGGCAATAAATGCAACCTAGCCAGCTACACCCACATCCCCTGAATGTATAAAATAAAATTGCTGCCCTTAAACAGAATGGCTTGCTAGGGCATTTAAGAGTCAACTACATTGATGTGGGTCCAGAGTCACATGTAGGTCAGACCAGGTAAGAATTGCAGATTTCCTTCCCTAAAGAACATTAGTGAACCAGATGGATCATTACAACAATAGCTGTCATACTCACCATCCCTGAGACTAGCTTTATATTCCAGATTTATTATCCAGCTGCCATGGTGGGATTTAAACCCATGTCCCCAGAGAACTCACCTGGGTCTTTAGATTACTAGCCCAGTGACATCAGCACTGCACCACTGTCCCCCTGTAGAGTCATTCGGAAAGAAAATATCTACTTGGGTACAAGTGAGTTCCCAGCTCCAGGGTGAACAATCACCTTTTGGGAGGGAATTGTAAAATAAATTTAAATACTAAAGCCTTCAGTAGCTGATCCACGGAAGGCAACTACTGGGGCAGAATTTTCCCGTTGGTGTGTGGGGTCGGGCCCCGCACGACGACTCATAAAATGAGGCGCGGTGACATCGGGCGAGCGTCCCGGCATCACCGTGCACCATCGCAATATTTCACTGGGCAGGCGCACAATGATCTCCAATGCGCAGCTACCGTTAATTAACGGGCCACTTAAGGCCCTGGAGGCACCAATTGACGGCGATTTTCTGGGGCCCGTGCGATTTCCAGGTTGTTGCACGGGCGCAATGGGCAGGCGGGAAGGACACATTTGTATAAATCTCATCCACGGACAGAATAAGAGGGGTCGGTGGGGTCGCCAATGTGCTCTGTCAAATATTTAATTCGGAAAGTTGCCTGTGTGAGCAGAAATACTTCAAAACTCATACCAGCTGCTTGGACAGGACTCACAACCTTCAAGTCAGGACTCTACAGTGAAAATCCTTTTCGGGGCCTGCAGGAAGTCTTCCCTTAGCCTGGGAATGGGAGCTGAACTCTCCACTGGAGACAGCTCCTCTGAGGAGGAAGGGAGGGCCAGAAGAGGGAGGAGGCCAGGAGTGAACATTCAGCCTCCAGGGGAGCTACTTTGAGAGGAGAGGCGCAGGCACAAGGGGCGCAGGGCCAACAGGAAGTCCAAGACGGAAGGGGCTGCAGAAGGTGCCACTATCCTGCTGCCAGGGTTTACAGGCGGCAAAGCAGCTACCTCAATATGACTGAGGTGCAGTGCCGAAGGAGGGTCCGCCTCTCAAGGGAGACAGTCACCTCCATTTGTCAGATGATCGGCCCTGAGATCTCCGCAAACTGTGTGGGTGGACACCCCATGCCAGTGGCCCTGAAGGTCACAGCTGCCCTCAACTCCTATGCCTCCAGCTCCTTCCAGGGCTCGGTGGGTGATCTTTGTGGTGTCTCCCAATCAGCTGTCCATACTTGTATCAAGCAGGTTACAGACGCTCTGTTCAGATGGGCATTGACCTTCATCCACTACCATTGGGACCAGGTCACCCAGACACAGTGAGCCAGAGGCTTCGCGGCCATTGCTGGCTTCCCCCACGTCCAGGGTGCTATAGACTGTACACATGTGGCCATCAAGGCGCCAGCAGGTGAGCCCGGTGCCTTCATCAACAGGAAGGGCTTCCACTCCATGAACGTGCAGATAGTATGTGATCACAGGATGCTGATTCTACAAGTCTGTGCAAGGTACCCAGACAGCTCCCATGACGCCTACATCCTCAGACACTCCCAGGTACCGGGGCTCTTCAGTGCTCCAGCCCGGCTGGATGGTTGGCTGCTGGGTGACAAGGGCTATCCCCTCAGAAGGTGGCTCAAGACGTCTCTCCGCCATCCAAGAACAGAAGCTGAGCAGCGCTACAATAGGAGCCACGGCACCACAAGGGCTGTGGTGGAGAGAGCCATCGGGCTTCTCAAGACGCGCTTCCGATGCCTGGACCGCTCAGGGAGCGCACTCCAATTCCCCCCCAGATCGTGTGCCGCTGATAGTGGTTGCATGCTGCACTCTCCACACTCTGGCACTGGAAAGGGGGGACGCAGTGGACGATGAGGATGTCGACGCAGTGGCTGCGGCTGCACATGATGAATCCAGCAGTGAGTCCAAGGATGAGCACGCACAGGGAAATGCTGAGGGGGTAGACGCTGACCCGGGCATACTCCACGGAGGCAGGGACACCCGGAAGGCTTTAATCCATGAATCTTCTGCTAGAACACCACAGATGGACCTCCAACAAAAGCCTGTGCTGCAGACTCCATACTCGATACCTGAGTGCTAAATCTGCCTGGATAAGAACATTAACTAAGGGCCTTGTCAATAAAGCTCAATGTGACACAACCCACTCATAACATCATCCACCTGCAGAGAAAAAGAGACACCCTCAGCCATGGTCACATGTCTAAATTTAACGATATAACAAAATGAACTTAAGGAAACAAAATGACAAAGGTGTTAAACACCACACCAACTAATCATGACCTCATTGTGGGGGCAACACAAAAGCACTAGTGAGAAACCCGTGGTGTGCCTAATGTGCCTTATGCTTTCGTTTTCCGGTGCTACGTCTTGGTGCTGCCCCCTCGCTGGCACTGGCATCTGAACCAGCCTGCAGACTCTGCTGTCCTGTTGGCCTCGATGACCTTGGCGGTCGTTCTCTGGCCCATGGAGCCTGTGCTGGGCCCGCCTGGGAGGGAGCGGCCAGTTCCACAGCTGGCACCTCCCCAGTCGTCGCAGACTCATCAGATGATACGGTCATTGGCAGAGAGGCGGAGGAGCTGCCGCCCTCATCCGGAGCGCCCTGAAAGGTGCCCGCAGAGACGACAGGCAGCTGCTGCGCCGATGTGAGGGCACTTCAGACCTCCCTGCTCACCATAGATAGATGGGCACTGAGCTGGGAAACTTGGTGCCCAGACCATCTCCCACACTGGCACTGACCAGCTGAGGTCAATACCGATGTAAGGGCTTGCTGGTCCGAGCGCATCCCCGGGAAGCCCTGATTGGTCTCCCTGGAGGAGCCTCTCCACGAGAAAACATGGTGCTCGGCCATGAAGCTCATTGCATCGGCGATGGTCCTCGTGAACTCACCCACCACAGAGACCAAGCCAAGCATAGCCTCATGTATCTCAGCCTGGTCCTCCCGCACACCCTGCTGGACTTCCAGCGTTTGCTGCCTCATGGATGACTCCAGAGACACATCATCAGGCACCGACTGAGCATGTGCCTGGTCCCCTGCAGTCCTCCGACTGCTGGCGCCATGGGCACTCTCTGTCTCTGCCAGCTCCTCCAATGACTGTGAAGTGCCCTCACTGCTGTGCCCCGGGACATTAGCCGATGATCTAACTCCCACCGAGGTGCTAGTATCTGCGCTGGTGCCTGCCTGGCAGAGATGGTGTGACACTGGTAGGTCAGAGACTTCAGGGCCCTGAGGTGTGAGAGGGGGCCCCTGTGTCTCCTCCTCCTGGCCCTGCTCCGCTGATGCTGAAAGGAAGAACAAGGACATTTGATTAGTTAACATGGAAACAATGTCAATGTGTTTCCCTGTCCCCCGGATCATTATCCGCTCATCCTTCCATAAGCAATGGTCAAGCCATGTTGCAAACTTCAATCACTGAACATTCAGCATTGCCATGGTTGCTGGGACACTAATGGTGACCTCACTGCTGGGCAAACATACCTGACCGTGGCACCCCAGCCTCACCGACACCGGTGGACCTGGACGCATGGCACCTCTCCAGATCGAGGGCCTCCTGCTTGAACCAGGTAATGATGGCCAACTGGGCCAGCCCTCCGCCAGTCCTCACCGGCTCGGCGGCATTATGTGCATTCTTCTCCTGAAAAGGAGCAAAGAGTATTGGTTAGTGCTACTTGTACCTGGAATCTCTTTGCTGCTGTCCCACCCCAGCCAGAGTGGGACATTGCAGGGCTCCAGTGCCTCCTCGCCCCACACACACATAAAGATGCTAGGCCTGTCCCCCCACTTGGCCAAATGCTGCCTACATCACATTAGGCACCACGCTGTCCAACCTTTCAAAGCAAGAAGGTACAAGCACGTGGAGCACAGAGGGCAGCAGATCGATCGGTGCCAACGCCACATTGAAGCTCCCCTCCCAGCGTCATCACCCTGACTTTGACATGTCCTGGAATTCCAGCACTGCGCCCAGGTGCAGCTCCTCCAGGTTACCCCCAAAACAGTCATGTGGGTCTCAGTGTACCACATGTTGTGGGTGCAGAACCCAACTCTCCACCACCCTCTCAGGGTGACCTCAGCATGGGCAATATCTGCTGGCCCACCAGGCGAATGACACATTGAATGTCAATGATTTATTGCAGTCACTACACTCAGAGTTTGGGGGGCGGGGTTGGGGGGCGTGGGGGGTGGGGGGTGGGGGTGGTGGGGGGTGCGGGGTGCTGCAGTCAGCAGGGAAAGCCTACCTGCTGGGTTAAGTGACCAATGGCAAAATGTTCCTCACCCTTCCAGAGCGCAAAAGGTCGTTGAAGCACTTGCGACACTGGATCCAGGTGCACCGCACCACATCGCAGGAGCTCACCACCTCCCACACGGCCCACCCGACTCTGCCCCTGTACTTTAATTACCATCCACTGCCAAGAATAGACAGGAAGACAAGGTGAAATATAACAATGGAAGTTTATGGAAATGGCAAATACTTTGCACTCAGACCCAATGACGTCAATTTTAAAATGAATTCCTCCAATTTTATTTTTATTTAGGGGGTTGGCAAAATTTTGCAATTTTGCCCCAGCACAATCCAAAGGCAATATTTGTTATTGAAAGACAGTAACATAATGGGTTAATAAAATCTGTGCCTGTTTTCAGGACAAGTCACCCTGATAGGACAGGAAGGAAATGCCAAAAGAGAAGTTTACCCCTTTTTTTGTAACTAGCTGAGGATGTTAGGGGTGATCTGGGAGGTGAAGACAGTTGATCCAGTCTCTTGATATCAACTGGAAGTGTGTAGCATGGGTGGACTTAATGATAGAGAATAACTTCAACCAAAAAAATATCCATTTTTCGGGTTCCTCAGGCAGAGAAAGAATTTAGCTATGGTGCTCATTCATAATCATCCTCATTAAAAAATCAATTACAGTCGGCAAGTGAATGAAGCCTCTTATTATGTTGCCAGGAGCATCAGCAAGTTTTTCTTTTGCATTACTGGAAATAATTCCTTAACAAATGGGGAACTAGAGTGTGTAGAAGCACTGTGTGGGATGTTGAACCTGAGGCTGGGTCATAGGCTATGTCTTACTGGCCATAGCATTTCCCTGTCAACACCACTGCAGAGTCCAAAGACCACCCAGTAACATTCAAAGTCAAATAGAGAGAATGGCTCAGTGAGTTTATCCAGCGAATCGCTGAGCTGTCCAGGTCCCAGATAGGGTCCCTGACCTGTGTAGCTGCAAGAGGATTCGTCTCAGCACCCTGTGTTATGAGGTAAAATTTCTCTGGCTTCAGATTAGTGTACAGCAACCCCTGCTGAAAGTGTTCAGTGTGGATTGAAAATGGTGGTTCAGGACTGAGCTGAGAGTTTATGTCTGTGATGGATGTTAAATCCTGTGATGGGCATCCAGCCCTGTGATGGGCATCCAGCCCTGTGATGGGGGTCCAGTCCTGTGAGGCGGTGGTGGGGGGGAGGGCAGTGGGGGGAAAGGTTCAGTCCTGTGATGGGGGTTCAGTAAAGGAGGGTTCAGTCCTGTAAGGAGCGGGGGGTGGGTGGTTCAGTCCTGTGATGGAAGTATAGTCCTGCGTTGCACCACAAGATCAGATTGCATCTGGAAAGTCACTGCCAAAGCTTCCTGCAGAACAATGACCACTTGTTCAGGATGTTGCCAACTCTGCTTGGGCATATTCCTGGAGATTTCATCACATGATTTCCAACCACCCGACTCAGTAAAATTGCTTTTTTTCCATCTTCAATACACTTTTAACAAATTTTAAAAATGGTCAAAGGAAATGGAAGGAAAAACAATTTCTATGAATGCCTGAGTGAGTTTTCTCCCAGGTTGATAGTTAGTTGCAACAGTGCTCAGGACATTAATGTTTAACTCTTGGAGACTCAAGAACGATCCTGGAGGGTTGGAAAACCTACTTTTGCAAGGTGCCACAGGACATCTGCCACCAACAAAACAGCACCTTGATGAGAAGTGAAGCCCTATAGGAAAGAACAACTTGCATTTGTATTACGTTTTCCACGACCACCAGACATCCCAAAGTGCTTTGCAGCCAATGAAGTACTTTTTGACGTGTAGTCACTGTTGTAATGTAGGAAACGTGGCAGTCAATTTTCACACAGCAAACTCCCGCAAGCAGCAATATATTCACCAGATAATCTGTTTTTTGTGACATCGATTGAGAAATAAGTGTTGACCAGGACAACGGATTAGCTCCCCTGCTCTTCCTCGAAATTGTGCCATGGCACATTTCACATCCACTCAAACAGGCAGATGGAGCTTAATGTCTCAGCTGAAAGACGGCACCTCTGACAGTGCAGCACTCCTGTCAGCCTAGATTTTCTATGCTCAAGCCCTGGAGTGGGACTTGACCTTGGAATTTTGTGACTCAAAGGTGAGGATGCTATTGGGAAAGGAGAGAGTGGGGGTGGAAAAATCAATTGAGGCTTTACAATTTTCTGAAGGGCTGATCTTGTATGAAGACTATGGAATGTAGCTAGGCAAATATTATACTGTAGCCCTAATGCACAGCAGTGAAGTATGGGTACAATGAGGTAATGGTTATACTATTGGGAAAGTAATCCAGGCAATATCGCCATGGTTTTACCGGATTCTGGGAGGTAGGGAGGCCAGTAAAATTGCGGGGAGCTGGGTCGTATCAGCTTCCTGGTGCAATCCTGCCGCTGGGGCATTTTACCGCCGGTCAGACCAGATCAGAGAGGCTGTTCGCCCCAAGGAGTGAAGGCCCAATTCGGGGCCAGTTTATGGACCCCTTGATATTTTGCAGGCAGCGGGACAAATCCCTGGCCATGTGCAAAAAACTGCCAGCTAAATAGAGGCAGCCTCCCTGCCGCAATCTGAGGGCACATGGCTCCAAAAACAGGACTGCGGCCAGGGAAAGGCAGTCCCTGGGGCACCAGCAACCTCCCCGGAGGGGTTTGCCCTCTGACCCTCGGCCCGGTGAATTCCTTTTTTTGTTACCTCATGGAGTCTCCAGGTCTCCTGCATTCCTCAGCAGTGACCACCTCTCCCAGTGGCGATGCTGAGGCTTCAGAGCTGCCGCCCTGTGATTGGGCCAGCAGCAACAGGAGCCCACCCGCGGTCCTCAATTGGACGGCTGGCCCACAGGCTGCCAGTTAGGAGGCTGCCTGTTGTAAAGTTGCCGAGCAGGTTCCGCCGTCGTAAAGTGCGGGCCCACTTTTTATCCGGGCATCAGGATCCTGCTGCCCCTCCAAATTCAGTCCTACGGGTTCAAATCTCACCATGGCAGTCCGAGAATTTGAAATCAGCTTTAAAAGGCAATTCAGTTCTGGAACAAGTGACAATGAAGCTGTTGAACTGTGGTTAAAAACCCAATTGGTTCGCTCATGCCCTTAAGTCCTTTAGGGAAGGAAACTCACTGTTCTTGTCTGTTGTGGCCGATAGGTGACTCCCAATCCCGTGCCTGCTCGGCTGTACATTTTCAGCAACTACTCATTTGTGTCAAAACCGCTACAAAAATATCCAAAAAGGTGTCAGGCTAGCACCTTGTCAAGGTTTCTAGAGATGGGCAATAAATGCTAGTCTTGATAATGTTGACCACATCTTGAAAATGAATTAATTAGTAGCCACCATTCAGTTGAAACAAGCAAGGGTCTTACTTACAGACTCTCACTAATCCATTCTAGTCCTTCATCTTTCCTGCTAGTCTTTGTCTTTCTGAAAACACAGTTATTACCATATCAAAGTGGGTAGGCTACAAAGCTGAACAAATATAGATTGCAATTAAACAGAGCAGCTCAATGTCTTTTGCTATTATAATGCTATGAACCGCATCTCATGCATGCAGAACATTGCAAAACAATGGCCTGGCACGTGGAAGCCTACCCTCCACTGTGAGGTGGTAGGCTGTGAGTTTTCACTGGAAACTCTCGCGGACATCACTCTTTATCTCAGCCAAATTTCGGCGCAGAGCTGTTAAGCAGAGCTTAACCGGCTTCGACGCAGGGAGATGGGGGGGAAGATCAGAGGGAGGATCATCCTGACGGTACTTGCCAAACTCCCTGCAGCCAGTTGCAGATGTTACTGGCATGGGAATGGTAACAGATTGCCGATCTGGCTTCTTGGCTGGGGATAGTGTTTAGCATGAGGTGAATGGGAACAGGAAGGGAAAAGAAATATCTTAAAGATGGAAAGTTACTCTCAAAAGGAAAAAAGCACTGCATTTTTCCAGCAATATTGTATGATATAAATTGTAAATCAATATGTTTCGGGATCATTACATAATGTTCAACAACTAATAGCATGGTAATTAAGTAACAGTGATTGAAGCCGGCATTCAATGTAATAGCAGGTACTGAGCATCTGTCTACATCTGAAAATTTGGGTCCAGAATAAAGCGACACTAAAGAAGCGTTATAAACTGCACCATGGCTTTAGCCTGGTGATTCATGGTATACATGGATTTTTCACTAAAAATATGCACAATCAAGTCTAGAAAACCCTAACACACAAAAAAAAAGCAAGATGTTAATCATTCGCAAGAACAAACTCCTCATCATCAATTTCACTGCCAATTTACGTGCAAGTTTTGTCTAGCAGCTTATCACTATCCCTGAACTGAGCAGCTTGAAAGGAGGATTCAAGGGAAAATGTTAGTCAAAAAAAGCATGTAAAACTATCCCTCTATAACTTGGCCAGCAGTTATACAATTATAAATGAAAAGATGTTATAAGAAGAAAGGTTTGGAAATAATCAGCCACCTCTTGTTTTTTAACCGAGACACAATGTTCGCAGAAGTGGAAATAATTTATGATCATGTTTTTTAAACTGTAAAACTAGGTCAGTTCTCCCTGGCCTGTAATGCTGAACAACAACCCATGTAAACTCAGTACAGTGGAACAATGGCACGCTCCTTAACAGAAGGGCATTCAGAATCTGTTTAGATTAAGCCTCTGCTCCTCATTAATATGTATGGTATTAAACCAATTCTGGTGTCAGGGACATCAACACAATTACTGAACGTGTATAAATTACGCCAGTACACATTTTAGTGGAAGGATTACAGAAAAGCCAGAGAAAAATAATTCTAAAGGGACACTTCAATTCAAAGATGAATTTAACTCAAACTCTCAAACCTGTCAGTCATCACTTTTATGAAGGATTGTTATGTTTAGCATCCCTTCTTCTATGTTCATCAAACTCATACAATGATCACTTTTTTATATCGCAATGTAACCCCTAAGCCTATTTTTCTAGTTGACAGTCTCATAAATGAAACAGGTTTTCTCTTCAGAATCTTTTATGGGTTTAGGAGTAAATTTCAATGCACGAGTCTTAAACCAAAAGCGTCAAAAGCATTTTTGAGTCAATAATTCTGCAATTCTTCTTTGCGGATTGGAAGCATATATTAACACCAGTAGGTCAGGGGTCACCTCGCAAGATCTGGGCCAAGATACAGCGCAACACGGACTAGTTAATGGTGTCAGAATGCCTGTAGGCTAGAGCTGTCAGGGTCTCAATGGAAGAGCTTTTTTTAAAAACACATGGGCACAACTTATATTTTAAAAAAACAACCTTTTTCGTTAGACTTACAGACCATTGCATGAAAACAATTGTGAGTTTTCTTAAGCAAAAACAGATTTGTACCTCAAACATGTTCCACCCTTCACAGGAAAACTGTAACATCTTCAAAAAAGCATTTATATTTTTGATTCAGTAATTAAAGGGACAAAAGATAATCTTTGCACTATCATCGTCTTTGAGTAATATTATCAAAGGTACTGGAAACTTGAGGCAAAGCTGAGGGATGTGCCAAGAACCAGCTACCGGTATGTGGATCAAATGATTAAACTCTACCTTCAAGGCATTTTTAACTTCTTTTACCTGAGCATGGTTGAGTTTCAAAAGTAACCTAATTACAATCCAAACAAAAACAGTTGCATGTCTCTATGATCAGACACACACCAACTTTGAATTTAAATGCCTTTTGGGAAAGAAAGGAATTGATTTTATAGACCACATACACTCCTGTCAAAGTCAACCTCATGATTGTTGGCCTAAAGAAACTGTAATTTTTCATATACTTCGTGTGAATGTCAGCTCTAGATTTGCAGGGATCAAAACCCCAAAATTTCAGAACCAAAGAATCACAGTGTCTTTACAGTGCAGAAGGAGGCCATTCAACCCATCGAGTCTGCACTTGGCTCTCTGAAAGAGCATTCCACCTGGCCCCACTCCCCTGCCTTATCCCCGTAACCTTGCACATTCTCTCTCTTCCGGTG
The DNA here is from genome assembly GCF_964194155.1 of Cetorhinus maximus. Taxonomy (NCBI): domain Eukaryota; kingdom Metazoa; phylum Chordata; class Chondrichthyes; order Lamniformes; family Cetorhinidae; genus Cetorhinus; species Cetorhinus maximus. The sequence continues at coordinate 2,979,226 of NC_135886.1, read as the reverse complement.
GCAATCCAATTCTCTTTTGAATACCTCGATCCAACCTCCCTCCACCACCCTTTCAGGAAGTTTGTTCCAGACTCCAACCACCCTCTGGCTGAACAAATTTTTCCTCATATCACATTTACTCCTTTTGCCAATTATTTTGAATCTGTGCCCTCCAGCTCTTGATATTCTCTTGAGTGGGAACAGTTTCTCACTATTTCCACTGCCCATACCCTTCAGGGTCTTGAATACCTCTGTCACGTCTCCTCTCAGCCTTCTTTTCTCCAAGGAAAACATTCCCAACCTCACCAATCTTTCCTCACAGTTACAGTCCTTCACCCTAGGAATCATGCTTGCCAATCCTAAAGAGGTTAATGATTCAATTTAATTGTTAACATATTGGCCGGGGTTTTCTGCGCCTGCCGGCATTTGGTATGTTTGGACGATATGGTACGATCGGTTTCACGGCAGTGTGAAACCAGTTTGCGATCGTCCGTTCAGCCCGCTGATTGCGGGTCAGGTTTCCCGCCATCGGACGTTGGGAACCTCATTATAATACATCTGTATATCGTTATTAGGCCAGCCCACCAATATCGTCCCCCCATCCACTGGATCCTCCGTCCATGTTGGCAGAAAAGCACGTCGATGTGTTTCACAACAGCATATGAAAGGCATGCACTTAGCAGGCTGCACGTTGAGGGGAACTCGGAGCTGAGTACACAACAACAATGTGCAGCGCTCGCCAGGATCGCCTTTTGGACTTCAAGCTTGAGGTGCGTTGGGTGGGGAGGGGGAGGCGCAAGGGCTTTCTTGTGGTTGAGACGACTTGTTGGGGGGGAGGTGTCAAGGGCAGCCCTGCCATTGAAGCGACTTGTAGGTTGGTGGGAGGGCAAGGGCTGCCTTGCGGTGGGATATAGCGCATAAGCATTCTGGGTGGGGGGGTAGTGTGGGTGAGGGAAGTGGCCACGCATTAGGGGCACCTTATATAAAGTGGCCATTCCTCTGCAACTGAGACAGTTCAAGTGCAGCCATTGATATGATTGGAGTCGGGCATTTCACTTATCTGTCCACTCAAGCAATGCAGAGGCATCAAAGTGGCACCAAGCACTCCAGAGCTTTTCACCCCCCATCCTCCACACCCCTGGCACAGACTGCAAAGTCATGAGCGTTTTTGTGAACTGCGTAAGTGTTGTACGATTGCACATGTTGTACAATCTCCTTGCTAAACCTGGCCTTGGAGCAGTCACTGGTGGAGACGCTCACAGTTCCTTGCAAAATCATCTTCCTGGTTTGGACCAGCCTCCCTGATGGTTCAAGCTAACAGTGCAGCCTTGCAGTGTGGGTTAGGAGAATGCCTGTGCCTGAGCTGAGAGCACAGCCTGCAGTCCAATGGGCAAAGCTGCTGCCAATTGGTCAGGTGGAATGGGGCGGATGTAGGTGAGGTTTTGGGCAGCCATGCAGCACATTAATCTCTGGCCATCCAAGTAGTGGTCAGCACTTTCCGGGAAGCATGAAGGGGCCTTCAGACTTAACCAGGGCAGGTTCTTAGTACACCCATGTGTCTCTCTCTTTCACCCTGCAGGAGGAGTACATCAGGAGCTTGGAGCCTGGTGAATTAGCTGTATGCCTGATGGCCTACAAAGAGCAATAAATCTTGGACAAGCCACCAGGAAAATTCCCTTACTCCTCTACAAATAGTGCCATGAGATCTTACATGTCAACCTGAATGGGAAAATGGGGCCTCAGTTTAATGTCTCCTCTGAAAGACAGCACCTCTGACAATGTTGCACTCACTCAACACTGCCTAGAGTAACCTGGTCAGCCAACATTGTTCAAATCTTGAAATCTGGCATGAATCCACGCCTTCTGACTCAGAGAGTGCTACCACTGAGTTAAACTAACATATAATACAAAGAAGTTAGGCCTCTGCAGTGTCAGCCACAGCTAGTTGGTAGCATGTTCACCTCTGACTAAGAAGGTCGTGCTCCAAGTCCCACTCCAGAAATTTGAACCTGAAAATCTTGGCTGACATGCCAGAGCAGAACTGAGGGACTGCTGTCTTTTAGATGAGATATTCATCTCAGACCCTGTCTGTCCTCTCAGGTAAACATAAAAAATCCTCTAGCACTATTCCGAAAAGAGCAGGGGAGTAATCCCTGGGGTCCTAACCAATATTCATCCCTGCATCAACATCATTAAATATAAACACAAATGATCTAGAGATCATCACATGCCTACGTGTGGGAGCTTGCTGTGTGCAATTTGGCTGCTGTGTTTCCTACATTACGAGAGTGACGACATTCCAAAAGTGCTTCATTTGTTGTGAAGCGCTTTGGAACGTCCTGAGGTTGTAAAAGGCACTACATAACTGCAAGTCTTTCTGTCTTTCATTGCAGGAGTATAGTTAATGGTTTATAAGCTGTGCCACAAAGAGGGTTAAACTTTTTGCAAATCCTGTAGTCACATAAACAATTGAACTCTAGAGGGGCTCGTGGTGCTGAACTGCATTAATATATTGAATTTACATTAATACCTCTATGTATTTATATTCTATCTGAATCTGAACACAATTTCCATCAGTTTATAACAGTGTCAAAGTAGAATCTCAATGGACTGAAACGCTGATATAAGCGTTTTTTGATATTTTGATATTTTTCTTATCAATTTTTAACATCATAATTCAGCATGGTCACCTCACAAAGTTAAAACCCAAAAGGACTGAACTTTGGCCGCATTTACAAAATAATTGTAATATCTATTAAAAAATGACAGTAATGCTACAGTTAGCTTTGGATCCTTGTCATGACGCGGCAGGTGATGTGTGCCAGGTGGATCGAATCCAAGGGAAACACAATCCTGCTATCACCACGGTTTGGAGTGTGTATTTATTTCGAGGTGCGTGCCCTGAATTCAGTAAAAGACTTTAGAGATTGTTTAGAAAAATAATTTAAACGTTTATTAACGAAAGAAAAGACTTCAAGCACATGCAAAGGACCATAATAACTCCTAACCCCAAATTAACCTGGTTTCCAGTTACACCCCCATTAAGGCAAAGTAAAAAATATAGGTTTAAACAGATCCAGGCGAGTCACCACAAATACCCTGGACAGTAGAATTCAAAGTGGCTTTTCCCAGCTTCAGTTTCTGTAGACAGCAGCTTAATGCACAAATACTGGAGGCTTTTCACACTTCTGGTAGAACTTACAATGCCTTCCCTGACACATCACTCATTCTTCTTTATACATGTTTCTCCCTTTTAATGGAAATTCCATTTTTCCCATTTGTTTTTGGAAATTTACCTTTCTCATAGGGCAGCATTTCCACCCCCCCCCCCCAACCCCCCCCCACCCCCGTCCGGGGGGGGGGGGGGGGGGGTTGTGCAGGAGCGGGCGCGAGCGGGTAGGTTCCTGATTGGCACCCCTGGTTGGGGGCGTGCCGCCATTTTACATGGCCCAGTGTGACCCAAGCGCTACGCGCTCCCTATGCGGGCAGGGAGGGGATTCCCTGAGCAAAGTGCTGCCTCAGGGAGATCAGTGTTACTTCTAAAAAAATAATAAATGATGAGAAAAATTTTATTGGCATGTCCCCTCGTGTGACACTGTCACATGAACTGGGACATGTCAATTACTTTTATTAAAACTGTTACACAAGTTTTAAATCCCTGATGAAACCTCATCCCGCCCGTGGATGAGGTTTCATGTTTTTTCTGAAGGCCACCTGGGCTCTTCGCCTGCCCGCCAACCTTAAGGTTGGACGGGCAGCTCCTTTAACTGTTTTAATTACTTTTCAATATGCCTTAATAGGCCCTTGACAGTTTGGCCGGCTCGGCTGTGTGCCCGCCGAATTGAAAATTTAAATGACGCGAGGTGACGTCAGGGTGCCCGCCCAACGTCACCGAGCGTCATTTTACGCGTTGGTGAGTGGGCCCCACCCCCGCTTGCTGAAGGGAGAATTCTGCCCATAATATAAATCTATTGGTGCTAATGTTCTCAGTAACCTTTGGGAAAAATAAACACACTGCTTGGCCTAGCTTATCTGGCTAGGCATAGCATCCGACCATCTCTTTGAAATTCAAACTACACTGGTTTATCTAAAAATGTAAATTCTCCTCATCTCACATTCTAAAACTTCAGCCATATTTACCTATTTAGCGTTTCAAACCTAGCTTCTTTTCATAAGTCAAAGCCTCCAGACCAGCTGTCTCTAATTCAATTAAATCCCACACGAAAAATTATCCAAACCCCACTATTAACCTACTTTTACAATAAATCACAATAATATTATGAGAATTATTATACTTTCGTGACATCCCCCCACCCTCCTCCCTACAGGAAAATGAACCGTCATAATTTAAAATGACGGCTTCATTTTCTTAACCCATCTTACACTATCTCCTATACTTACCTATATACTCACACTATAACATTACCAGATGCATGCATTAACATAACAATATACATATACAAATCCTTAATATCAACAGAAATCATTCCAGTCCAATGTCCAGTCTTTAAATGTCCAATTTCCCTTTGAGCTTTAAACCCTCGACAACACATCTGCAATTAGATTTTCTCAAACAGCCACATGTATAACCGGTAGATTAAATGGTTGCAGTAATAAACACCATTTAAATAGCCTTGCACTTTGGTCTCGAAATTTGTCCAGAAATTTGTCCAGAAATTTTAAAGAATTGCGGTCTGTATAAGCAATTGTTTCTGACGAATTGTTTGCAACATAAACCTCGAAATGCTGCAACACTAACTCCAGACCCAGAGTCTCCTTTTCGATCATTGAATATCTTCTCTGTTTTACATTCAACTTCCGTGAAAAACACCCTATCGGCTTCTCAATTCCAGTGTCATCTTATTGCAACAATACAGCCCCAATGCCTATGCTGCTTGTGTCAATGGCCAACTTAAATTGCTCGGCATAACAAGGTACTACCAAAACAGGTGTTGTAGTCAATACAATTTTCAAACAGTCAAATGCCTTCTGACACTCCTGTGTCCATTCAAATTTCTTGTTCTTTTTTAATAGTTCAGTCAATGGAGCAACCACACTGCTAAAGTTTGATAAAAATTTCTGGTAAAACCCACTAATGCCCAGAAATCTCAAAACTTCTCATTTTGTTGTAGGCGCTGGGAAATCCACGATAACTTCGACTTTCACATCTCTCGGAGCCACCTTACCATGTCCAATGGTATGGCCTAGATATGTAACTTGCGCATTTGCAAATTCACTTTTTGCCAAGTTCATCACCAAATTAGCTCCTTGTAGTTGATTAAATAATTCTTCCAGATGTTGTAAATGCTCCTCCCACGTTTGATTGAAAACTACCAAGTCGTCAATATAAGGAGCACAATTCCTCAGTCCTGCAATTATTTTGTTTGTCAGTCTTTGAAATGTTGCAGGTGCATTTTTCGTACTAAATGGCATGACTTTAAACTGATATAGTCCATCTGGTGTCACAAAGGCCGAAATCTCCTTTGCCCTCTCCAATAATGGTGCTTGCCAATATCCTCTCAGCAAGTCAATTTTTGTGATAAACTTTGATTGTCCCACTTTCTCAATGCAATGTTCCAACTGTGGTATAGGATATGAATCTGTTTTTGTCACTGCATTCACCTTTCGATAGTCCGCACACAGTCTTTGGGCAGGATTTTCTACACCCGCCCGCCGCCACGATCTTCCGGTCCTGCCGCAAGTCAATGGACTCCTGGCTGGGGCGCCGCCTCGCCCACAGTGGGTCCCACTCACAAGGGGGCCAGAAAATCCTGGTCTTTGTGTTTATTCGGTTTCGGTACCATCGCAATAGGCGATCCCCAGTTACTGCAACTAGACTCAATGATGTCATTTTGAAACATGAATTCAATTTCTTTCTGTACTTGTGATATATTTGCTGGATTTAACCTGTAAGGATGTTGCCTAATTGAAGATGAAACTTCTGCACTCACATCATGTGTAGATCAATTTGTCCTCCCCAGCTTATTCCCACAAGTAGCTTTTTGTGACTTCAATAGCTTCTCCAAATCACTTTGACACTTGTCTGGAAGGTAACTCAACATTACATTTAAATTTTCAAATACCCCCTCATTATCCAATTTTATTAGAGGAAAATCAATTTCAGAATTCTTCATCTCTACTTCTTTCTCCTTATCCACCACACTAATGCCTCCTTTTGGTCCTCTTCCTGTCAAAGTACTCTTTAAGCATATTTACATGACACACCCAATGCTTTTTCTTCTTTCTGGAGTATTTATTAAATAATTTACTCCACTCAGTTTCTTTTCAATCCACTAAACTTGCCTTTAATGAGTCACTAGAACTGGTAATAGAACTAACACCTTTCCCCCAACAACAAAACTATGAGCTGTAGCCTTCTATCTGCCTCCACTTTCATCATTTGCTGTGATATCTTGTTCTTGAGCTAACTCACATGCTCTGTCCAATCTTTCTCTGAAGTTTGATACATAATCCAGGATAATAGTTTCTGAATTTTGACCCATCAATTTCTCATGAATCAATTTCAGTGGTCCCCTTACCTCAAGGTCATAGGCTAATTCAACAGGACTAAATCCACTCGATTAGGAACATCCCTAATAGCAAATAACAAGAATGGAATTCCCCTGCACCAATCCTGTGGATAGTCCTGACCAAACACCCTCATCACAGTTTTTAAAATTTGATGCCATCTTTCCAAAGCCCTGTGTGATTCAGGATGGTAAGCTGTTGACTTAAACTGTTTTAACCCCAAACTGTCCATTACTTCCTTAAACAGCTGTGACATGAAATTTGAACCCTGATCTGATTGTATTTCTTTTGATAAACCATATCTTGTAAAAAAAAATTAGTCAACTCTTCCACAATTCTCTTTGTTGTAATATTCCTCAAAGGTATTGCTTCAGGAAACCTTGTAGACATGCCCATTATCGCCAGTAAGCACTGATTTCCACTTTTAGTCTGAGGAAGGGGTCCTACACAATCAGTCTTGACCCTAGTAAAATGTTCTTCAAATGCTTGAATTGGAATTAAAAGTTCCAGCTTAATCACTGCTTATGGCTTCCCTATCACCTGACATGTGTGACATGTTCTACAGAATTTGACTACATCTCTATGTGATCCATGCCAAAAAAAATTTTTTGTATTTCCGCATGTGTCTTCCTAATTCCTAAATGTCCCCCCGTTGGAATTTCATGAGCTATTCTTAGTACCTCATTTCTATATCCAAATGGTATAACAATCTGATTTACTTCCATCCAGTTTTCATCTGCTGAAACTTGATACAGCCGTCAATTTCTCATTAACACATTAACCTTAAGGTAATAACATTCTGGAATACATGCTGCCTCTGTTTCTGAGTAAGCTGTTTTATTTGTGGATCCTTCTTCTGTAATTCTACCAACTGCCTTGAGCTAAATACCTCAGATGCATTCTCCTCCAATCTGTCTTCCAGAACAACCTTATTAAAGAAAGTGTCAGATAATTGAATTTCAACACCTTCTCCCTGCCTTTTAACTTTCCGTGCTTCCTATTTCAACCTCTGAACTTGTGATCTTATTACCACACAATTTGGAAACAATCCAGGATGCTTCTTCTGCAACACTTCTGTTGGAAACACCTCTACAGGCTGCTCAGGTACCATAGGCATCACCCACATCTGTGACCCAGCTATATCATTATCTAAGAAAATTGGACCCCAGCAATGGACAATTTTTCCATTACTCCAACAATCACCTCACCTGTTTTACACTTACTCTTTAAATTTACCTTCCATGAAAGAAAAGGTTTAGCATTTCCATGAACCCCACTTGTTATCACCTGTTCCTCAATATTCCCTCTGAACAAAAAATATCACTATCCCACAACGTTAAGGATTGACTAGCCCCCGTGTCTCTTAAAATTTTAATATATCTACCTATTCCACCCTGTACGCATGGAAAGACTTCGCCTTCACATACAAAATCTTTAAACATTTCTGCAACATGCTCCTCAGAACTCCCTTGGGTAAATTGTGAACACATTCCCACATCTTTGCCTATCACTGATTCTTCCTGATTTACCTGTATGCAAACCACTGGTTGTTCCTATGCCTGAACCTCTGAATCCACAGTACTTTTAGTCCCAGAACTTTTCTGCATAATTCCAATACATTTTCCCTGTAATTTCCAACATACTGACTTGGTGTGCCCAACTTTATTACAATGAAAACACTTCAATTTTCGAGTGTCACTTCTACCCTCAGCACCTTCCTTTTTAATCTGAGAAAGAACTTCCTGGGAATTTCCTACTCCTTGTCTTCCCCTGACTACCCACCTTCCCTTCACCTTCCCACTTTCTATCCTTCTCTGATTTAAAAGGGTGACGAGAAAGGTTTAGATCTATGAACTAACTCATAATCATCAGCTATTTATGCTGCTTGTCTTATCATTTTAACCCTCTGTTCCCTCTGCATTGTTCTCATTATTGAAGGAATTGAATCTTTAAATTCTTCCAAAAGAATTACTTCTCTAAGAGCTGCATATGTTGTCTCTATCTTTAATGCTCATATCCATTGGTCAAAATTATTTTGTTTTACTCTCTCAAACTCAGTAAAAGTTTGCCCAGGCTGGTTTCTCCTATTCCTAAATTTCTGCCTGGATACCTCAGAAACCAACTCATATGCACTCACAAAAGCCTTTTTTACCACACCATAGTCCACTGACATTTATTCTGACAGTGAAGCATAAATCTCATGTGTTCTACACACTAACCTAGATTGTAACAACAATGTCCTGTTTTCTTGCAGCCATTTCATCTGTTTAGCCACCTTCTCAAATGAAATGAAAAACGCCTCCACATCTCTTTCTTCAAACCTTGGAAGGGCTTGCACAAATTTAAACATCTGTCCCCTGGGTTTTAGGTTAACAGATTTTTCATCATCACGACTTTCCTCAGCATCTGAGATCTCTTTTTTAAAGTCCAGTTTTTTAAGTTGGTACTCTCTGTCCCTTTCCTTCTCTTTCTCCTCCATTGTTAATTTTCCCCTCTGGAGATCAAATTTTCACATTCCCATTTCTTTGTGAAATAATCTCCCTTTTCCCCTTTCACATTTCCCTTTTTTCCCTGCTGCCTCTGGTTCCAGTTTTTTGCAGGTCCTTTGCTCATTCAAATTCAAGCCTCCTCATTTCTAACTGAAGTCTCACTACCTCCAGCTGTGAATCACTAGTGTCAGGTATCACTTTCAACGTTTAATGCTGTGCTATCGCTTCAGCTATGCCTGCTTTCTTTGCCCCTATAGGTAACCTCAACTGCAACTTATCCACCAACTCTGTTAACCTACCCTTAGGTACTTTTTGTAACCCAATCAGAGTTACATCTTCTGCTTTCAAAAAGGTTCTAGCCATGGATACAGCCATTATTGCAGTCTCACCACTTAAAAATCCCTCACACCAACTCCTGAATTCAAAGTGCACCTCGTAATCATAAGCTTAAGATTCACTAACTCCAAACCAATCAAGGAATTTCAAATATCCTGGACGAGCCCCTAATTTATTATGACGTGGCAGATGATGTGTGCCAGGTGGATCAAATCCACAAGGGAAACACGACCTTGCTATCACAATGGTTTTGCAATTTGTATTTATTTTGAGATGCATGCCCTGACTTCAGTAGTAACAAGTCCACCAGGACTTCAGAGATTTTTTAGAAAAATAAATAAATATTTATTAACAAAAGAAAAGATTTCAAGTACATACAAAGGTCTAGAAATTACTACTATAATAACTCCTAACCCCTACTTAATCTGGCTTCCAGTTACACCCCCGTTAAGGCAGCTGTAAAAAAAGTAGATTAAAACAGATGTCTTTGGAACTTTACCTCTCTCATAATATAAATCTATTCACGGTGCTAATGTTCTCAGTAACCTTTGGGAAAAATAAACACACTGCTTGACCTAGCTTCTCTGGCTAGGCATAGCATCCTTCCATCTCTTTGAAATTCAGAGTACCCTGGTTTATCAAAAAATGCAAATTCTCCTCACCTCACATTCTAAAACTTCAGCCCTATTTACCTATTTAACATTTCAAACCTAGCTTCTTTTGATGAGTCAAACCCTCCAGACCAGCTGTCTGCAATTCAATTAAACACCACCCCCCCCCCCACACACACACACACACACACACACACACATAAAAACTACCCAAACCACACTATTAACCCACTTTTACAATAAATCACAATAATATTATGAAAATTATTATACTTTCGTGACAGTCCCTCAAAGTCCATTTCTCGTCCAAAAACTCTGCTATCTGTATCCTAACTTGCACCAAGTCCTGTTCATCCATCACCTCTCTGTTCACTGATCTACCTTCACGCCCAGTCTTGCAACACCTTAATATTAACATTAGCTGCCTTATTTTCAAATCCTTCCATAGCTTGACCCCTCCTTATCTTTTTTTAATTCATTCATGGGATGTGAGCATCACTGGCTAGGCCAACATTTATTACCTATCCCTAATTGCCCTTGAGACTGTGATGGTGCCATTTCATAGGGCATTTTTAAGAGTCAGCCACCTTGCTGTGGGTCTGGAGTCGCATATAGGCTGGACCAGGTAAGGATGGCAGATTTCCTTCTCTAAAGGGCATTAGTGAACCAGATGGGTTTTTATGACAATCGACAATGGTTTCATGGTCATCATCAGCTTTTTAATTCCAATTTTGTTTTTTTGAATTTGAATTTCACCAGCTGCCACTGCACCAACACCACCTCCTATCTTTGTAACATCCTCCAGCCCTACTACCTTCTGAAATCTCAGCATTCCCACCAATGCTGACCTCTTGCACGGTCCCGTCAGTTGTTCTCCTATTGATGGCTGTTCCTTCAGCTGCCTGTCTCCGAGGCCTGGAACTCTTTCCCTAAAACCGGAATTTTCCGGCAGCCCCCCCACCCCTCCCCCGCTCTCCGTTCCCCAGCAGCAGTGCAGCAAGACATTCAAACTTTTAGTCACTTTGGCGGGAATGGAAGATCTTGCCAGTGGGAGGGGCCAGAAAATTCCGCCCTATGTTTCTCCACCTCGCTATCTCTCTCTCCCCTCCTTTGATGGATTCTCCTGTCACTTCAACAGATGAGAGTTCAGCAAGAAGACTAATTGTTCGCTGAGAAGGTGGGTGTCATCTCATTAGTGATGTTAAACCAAATCTTGATTTATAGATCTGATTGGAAATATTGCATATTAAGTCACTGTTGGAGGGGTGGCTGGAGATACTGGCTTTGTGGCACGCTCGCTTGGCCTGTAGGGACCTGATTCTGTTCTCCTCAAATAGCGAGATTGCTTGATGACACAGACTTCTCCATTTGGATCTGTCCACTGTCGTTTTTCCCATGTGATGAGGTCCAACTTACAGGCTCAGAGGTTGGCGTGCAGAATGTCTTTCTAACGGACTTTGGGACATCCTACGATGTGGGTTCCTGTGCTCACTGGCTGTAGAATATCACCTTTCTGGGAATCCTCCATGCAAACCACATGGCCCACCCAGTGAAGCTGAGCTCTGTGCAGTCAATAGCAGGTATACAGCACCTTGCAAAAACTACAATGTTAGGGATTTTGTCCTGCCCCTTGATCTTCAAATGGATCTTAAGCAGCAAAGGTTGAACACATCTCATAGCCATAAAGAAGTGATATGAGACCATTGCCTGCTAGACTTTGATCTCTGAGACAAACTCCATTCTCTCTCCAAAGCCTCTCTCCTCCTTTAAGACAAAATCTACCATCTTGTCCAAGCTTTTGATCGTCAGTCGTTAATATTTCCTTATGTGGCTCGGTGTCAAATTTTGTTTCGTAGCATTCCTGTGAGCGCCATGTGGCATTTTACTATTTTAAAGTAGCTATGTAAATGCAAGTTGTCGTTGTTGTTGAAAACCTGGCACTGCGCAATTGAATTTCGAACCCAATGTCACCTGATTCATGTCAGCTGGTCTTTTGAGTTCTTACAATGAAATATTTTTGCAGTTAAATGAATGAATGAGGAAGAATCCTATTTGCCCCACAAAGAGTTTCATTGTATGTAAAGATTGACCAGTTGGATGAAATGGAGGAAGCACCACGTTCAAGTTCAGTGAAGGTAAACAATCAGGTCAATTTGAAGTCAATTTACAGAATGAAAAATGATCCAAAGCTCTCTAATCTGTATTCTTTATCTTTTCAGCCCGAGCTGAGACTGATTTGGGATAGTGATCCTTAGTCTGGTCATTTTCCATTGCCAAACTGGAATGAATTTTTTTTTTAAAAAGGAATTAAAATATTCCATCAGCACACACACTGAGTTAAGGCACTTCACAATGGCTAGTGACATTGGTTTCTCTTGCTCTGTAAGAGGCATTCTCCTTATTAACTAACTAGCCGCAGATTAGTGTTGGGATTGTCGATGTAAGTGAATAGATGTGGAACTGCTAATGAAGCTCCCCATAAAAAGCCTACCTATAGTTTGACATAACACCACGGGCAAAATTTTTAGCTTTGCGGGTGGGGGCACGCCTGACCCGCTTGAGCATGAAATGACGTGCATTGATGTCGGCCGAGCATGCGATAGTTCGGTCGGCGGGCACGCACCAGAGTTGGCAGCGCACCCGCCGTCAATTAAAAGGCCTGTTCAGGCCATTAAATAATCAATTAACTTAAATTTTTCACTGCCCATCCAACCTTACAGTTGTCGTGCAGGCGAAAAGGCCAAGCGGCCTTTGCAATTTTTTGGAAACATCATCCATGGGCGGGACGAGGTTTCCAAAAGCAAATAAAAATAAAATAAAAGTTTTAAAATTTAATTAATCACATGAGGGGACATGTTTTATTAAATTTTTATCTCCTTTATTTTCTTTTTTAAAAAAAGCTTCATCTCCCTGAGACAGCTCTTTGCCTCGGGGAGATTTTCAAGCGCTCACTCGTGTGCATGTGCCAAGTTTGTGCTCATCCCGCTCGCCCTCATCCCCACCTCCCCCACCCTCCCCGCCCACACGGGCAGTGCTTAGCGCTGCCGCTCGCGTCTCACACTGGCCGGGCCTTAACTGGCCCATTAGCATGAAATCACGGTCCGGCCCAGATCGCGGGTGGTGGTTGACTTCCCAACCGGCCCCCGCCTGCCCCCTGCCAAGCCCACCTGACATGGGCCAAATTCTGCCCCACACTGCATGAGTGGAGCCTCGAATGCACCAAAATTGAGGATTGTTGTGTCAAAGTTTTCAGAATAACAACAGGAAAAGAAGATCCAAAAATATTTTGTATTAAAACTAGCAGATTTTTAAATAAAATTTGTATACATTTGATAAAGATAAAGAAACAAAAACCCAAAGGAGGAGGATGGTACAGAGAGACTATTCCTTTCTGACGCTGTTCAGAAAGTTCTACTATTTCAGTTTCTCTCTGGCCTGGATTGATGCCATGTGATTTCTACAGTACTTCCTTTAGTTACAGTTTCTGCCCTTTCCTCCTTCCTCTCCTAAAGGCAGTGATCCATACCGCAAATAGTCTTGTGGGTGCCAAAATCCCCTCTGTCAATCCTCCCCAGTGACACTTGCAATGGGATAAGTTGAAGCTTGGAAATTCCGCCTCTTTTAAAAATTTGCTCCATTTTCCCATTGTACTTGAAGCCTAGCTTTGAACTAGAGGTTATCTAGCTTCTTGTATCTTTGTTTCTAATCACAGACTGGATGTCCATTCATGAAACCAAAACTATGCTTTATGTACAGTTAGCTGAGTAAAGCCAAGGCAACCTGTGGACATTGGCAAAGCTTCTGAAACAAATCAAAACTAACTCACTCCAATGAACCTTTATTCTACTTGACTTTCAAGTCAAATTTCAAAAACGTTCCCATTAAAGGCTTTGATATAAAGGTCCGTCAAAAGCACACATATTCGAGGAATTCTAATCTACCAGTGTTATGGGCAGGGTCAGGAGAGAGCAGAAACCCTTGTACCCTTTCCCTTAGTATCCATAGTCTGTACATTTCTTGAAAAGGAAGATGTGTATGTTCTTAGCCCTGGACTGTGTGTGGTCAGTTTAAATAGCAGCAGCAAGCTTTTGTGGGTTTAAATAAAGATGATTATTGATTTATGCATTCAACCAAAAGTCTAAATGCTACGTCACTCCTGCACACACACACACAAGAAAAATACAGTTCAAGAGAATAACGCACTTTACACATTGTAAATAAAAGAATAGTTTATAGTTCACGTGTTTGGCTCATCAAAGGAAAACAGTTGCTGCGGGCCAATTGAATGCGGCGTTTTCACTCTGAAAGGGTAGTTTAGGTGGGTTCAGTAGCTTGAGTCGTATATCAGGATTTTTGCAGGATTCCCTAGAATAGGTGGATGTTTAACAGATCTTGAAGGTAGTCACTTGTAGTTTTTCTTACCAGGAGGTCAAGTGTCTATTCTGGTGGACTTTGAAAAGAAACAGGCTGGGGAGACATTTAAGATATAACAGTCCCCTGGTTTTTAAAAAGGCATGAGTCTCACCGCTTTTGGCTGCTGCTGATATCCTGCACAGATAGTGTTCTTGTGTAGACTGACCAGGTTCTCTCTAGCTTTTGGAATAATAGGTTTGTTATCCAAAGACTGTTTCACTCAGGTGATCAATTGCCATTGTCCACCCAGATTAGTTTGGAAGTCTAAAGCCATTGTTACACAATGAGAGATAGATGGTGGCCATCCACGCCTACTTGTGGTTAACTGGTTTCAGCAGCTCTTTTGCTAAATTTAAAATTTGCGGAAATGAAGTCTGAAAATCTATTGACTTTGAGGTTTGGAAAAACCACAAACAATAGCAGGCATAAATTACATAGATGGATTTTGTTTGGGTATGTCCATTCAAGGGGAGACCACTGCCCAATGTTATTCAGTTAGGAACTTCCCAGAGGCTAGCGATACTTTTGAGTCTAGGCAGAAATTTCAGAAGCCAACAGACCCTTGGCAGCCATCTTAGCCACCTTGTCAGCATTCATTTTTTAAAAGGAAAGACAGCTCTAGAAAATTATACACTGAATGCAGCCCACGTTTAGAGTTATGGATAGGACATGCTTTCACTGGGCATGACAACCAGGGTGGGGTGGGGGTGGGTTTCTGATTGGGCAGCTGGTTCAAAGACCAGAAACTGCTCTGTAGAATGATATGCTGAGGAAGGGTGGGGAAGGCAGAATGAGGGGGTTTGTACATGAATGTGCCACATCACCAATCTTTTCAGCACTGACCAGTTCTCAATTGCAGCATTGTACCCAAGAGCAAAACACCACACTCCTACCGCTGACTTCTTCGGCCACTTCCAGCCACGCCTCTCTGAGGTTGCCTTCTTCTTCATGTCCCCATCAAAAAGAATCTCCCTGCAGACCCTTACAGCCCACAGCATGCTGTCCAGGGGTGTATCTGAGAATTGTGGTACTGCCTTTTCACATTGAGGCCTCATCTGTGCAGCTCCTGGCTTTGCCATGACACTTTAACAATCCTTGTAGGCTCCTCTAAATAGTTGAGTGGAAACAGACGGATATGCATCATCATAGCGCCCATCTCCTCTAATTGTTCGGGAAACCCAGAAGTCAGATGCAAATGTTGTGGCTGGGTTAAAAAGCCACTGACAAACGTGCAGCTGGAATTTTGGGGTTTTCTACATGCTTACAACATCCCCCACTGTGAACAGGTCTGAAGGTTAAAATTCAGCGCATAGAGTTCATCTCCTGACGTATCTAAAAGGAGTGTGTTAAAAAAAACAATGATCTAACAAAAAGAATTATTTCTGTCCATGTTCATAGAGCTTCCAAGACATTTGTCTCTATTCCTATATCTGGAAGTCCATTCTAAGTATTGATGACTCTTAGTATGAAGAAGAACTCACTAAATTTAAGATATCATTCAGGGATTCCACTGAAGTAGTACTCCTGATTTATCTTTACTATATCGTTGAATATTCCTCTTTACCTGTGGGTTGACTCTCTTCAACAATGAAGACCAGCATGTTTCTCCAACCTTTCCTGTCTGACACTAGAGATTAGCTATTTGTGGCTCTTGCCTACATTGCTTCCAATATAATACAGCGTTCGGACAATGTCAGTCTTCCTAGATGAATGAGACAAGATAAGGAAAATGGCTTGTCTCAGTTGCATTTATCTTACATTTGTGTCACGTGGGTAGTTACATTGCTGAGGGACTTGGACAAGAAGTGAGGCTTTTAATCACATCTTTACCAGTGCTTTATGTAACTGCCGAGATCGACGAATAACTTGATAATGGTTCAGATTTGTGGTTAATAATAACAGTGAGGATAAATTGGACAGCAACCTGCGGTGGCTGCACACGCACAGTTAAATGCACAGATAGGAATGTTGTCCTGCTCCTCCAGAAGACATGCGATAAACAGCCATCTCACTGTCATTTTACATGGGGTTCATTGGCAGGTTTCTGATGATAATTGAAACATCTCGCCTAAGATGTCACAAGCCTATGATTGTCAATGTCTTCTTTGTTGTCAGTGCCATTTTTCACAACCATAAAGGAACTTAGGCATTCTGCAAAGCACCAAGTGGAAAGGGGTGCATTGCAGTCTTGGATAGTGATTCCTGCTAGTTTAAAACCACCTCTGTACATACTAACCTAATAGCAGTGGGGACTGCAAACACATTTTTTATTATTCACCCCTCTGGCCATCCATTTACTCTGTCATCTTCATGTTCTGATATTTGAATATGCAGAAGATAAAAAAATCCTGTGCATTTCGTTCTGCTTTAATTATTTAGAGCCCATTATGTCTGCCTTTCTCTGTAATCTGCTTATCATGACCATCAGTTCACACAGTGCACCTTCACAAAAGCAACAAATGACAGAGCAAGAAGCAGAGGGATCCCATCACCCCGGTCAAAATTGGAAGTGACAAGAAAAGTGAGTCGCCGGCCCCCAGAGTGAAGCTGGAAAAGAGACGAAAACCGTAACCTTTCACCAAAATCGGAGTCTGTAGGGAAAAGGGTTACTGACCTGTCAGGGGGCCCTGTTTGGTGTGAGGCTCATTCACTTCGCTCTAAGACTGTCGCCTAATTTCAGTGCCTCACTTAACAATGAGGAATGGCTCCCTTGTGCTTAATTGGGTTCTCAGTCTGTCACACATCTGTAATCATTACTCCATTCTGGCATTTTCCCAGTGGGAGTTCACCTCGTGCTTTACTGAAACCTACAGGGGGAGGTTGCAGGGCCGGGGTGGGGGTGGGGGGGTTGGGTGCAGTGGGGACAATGCTGTTGTGGGGGACGTATCCACTGAGCTCTCAGTTAAAGTGATCTTTAGGTTAGTGGGAGGTTGCGCTGAGCTGCTGCTTATCCTTCACTCCATCTCAGTCCCAACTTCTGTCAAATAAGCAATACATCCAAGACAAGTATCACTTCTGGGTTATATATATCCAGCTGGAGAATTATTAGAAAGAGAAGAAATTCCACTGGAATTACAGTATGAGATTAGGTGCCACCTTTGGCTCAAGGGCAGATCTATCATCTCTTAAACCAGAAGGTTGTGGGTTCAAGCCCCATGCCAGAGATTTAAGCACATAATACTTCAATGCAGTTTTGACAGAGTATTCAACCGTCAGAGATGCTGCCTTTCACTTGAGACATTAAACTGAAGCCCATCCATTCTCTGAGGTGGCAATCTCATGAAGCTATTCAAAGAGCAGTTCCTGGAATCCTGGCCAACATTCAGCCCTCAAACTACACCACTAATACAGATTACCTGGTCATTCATTTCATTGGTATTTCTGGGATCTTGCTGTGCATATCTGCTGCCGTGTTCCCCCAATATTACAACCGTGACTACACTTCAGAAATACACGAGTGGCTGTGAAGCAGTTTCGGACACCGTGATGTCACGAAAGGCGCTACATAAATGCAAGTTTGGTCACTCTACCTGATAATGTGGCCCAGGTATCGTGGTGAAAATGGGCCCCTTTTGACCTAAAATTTCTCTGACACCAACACTCAGATTTTGAGGCCATGTCTGAGAGCAGCTGCAACCCCTGATGGGAACTGGAATTTGGGACAGAATGCAATACCACAATGATTTTTCCCCATGCAATCTGTCGCCTTGATTCCCACCAAGAGGACAGCAAGCTAGTCATCTGTCCTCTCTCCACAAACCCCTTTCCTCCCCGGCCACCCGGCCAAATGTTGAGGAAGCATCTGGAGGTTGTTTCCAGGCTACCCAAGAAATTGTGCCCAGTGCATCTTTATAGTTGAC
Organism: Cetorhinus maximus; assembly: GCF_964194155.1. NCBI lineage: Eukaryota > Metazoa > Chordata > Chondrichthyes > Lamniformes > Cetorhinidae > Cetorhinus > Cetorhinus maximus. The sequence continues at coordinate 2,961,010 of NC_135886.1, read as the reverse complement.
CGACTGATAGCTGGCATTGTGTTTTATTGGGGCCCTGGGAGAAGCCCAGAGAAAGGGTTATCGATCCCCTCGATTATTTTTGCAAATTGAGAAAAGTATTCCTTTTGGAGCAGATGGAAAAGTTAAGGGCTGATCACCTTCAGCCCAGAAAGAAGTGTCGAGCTCCAGCATCTGCTGGTAGATTGTGACAGGTGCATCGGAAACTCTCTTAAAGGTACAGGCAGCCCACCACAATCATGTCAAGAAGACTGTCCTTGGGACATCATGTACAGCATTCCTTCTTAACAAATTGGAATTCCGCCCCTTGGCCCATATGATTCCATGACATGATAAAAAGACAATGAGCAAAAGGTGAGAAAAATATATTTCCCTGCTCTTGAAAGTGGGGTTAGAAGTGACAAAATAACAAGTGTGTTAAACTGTTAAATCGAGCAAATGCAAGGCAGCAAAAATTGCAAGTTAACAGCTTTTTCCTATATAACTCCATTTACCAGCAGCAAGGGATCAGTCCATGCAGCTTCTGCAAAAGGTATGTCTTGCTAATGTGCTAGAAATTTTTTGACAGATTTACTAGGTTATGGAGGAGGGTAACGCACTAGTCATTGTCCACTTGGATTTTTGAAAAAAATCTTTTGAAAGGTATCTCACAATAGGTTACAAGATAGAATCATGTGGACTCAGTGGGAAATTGCTACATGGGTTCAGAATTGGCTGTTATCCCAAAGGAAGAAAGTTGCTGTTAGCGACAGTGGATTTGCTCGGAGACTGCTTACTATTGAAAACCTACAGAGATTCGTGTTAGGGCCATTGCTTTTTACCATCTTCATAAATGGTTGAGATATAGGTGTTCAGGGAATAGTCTGCAAGTTCATTGATTATACAAAATTTTGCACAAAAATTAGGATTGCGGGGATAATAAATTCCTGCAAGTAAACTTGGATGCTTTGGGGGAATGGGCTAAATCCTGGCAAATGATATTTAACTTTAGATAGGTACAGTGTTATGTATTTTGAAAGGCACAGCTGCAAATATATATACGTTTTACATGGAGCACAACTGAAATCAGTGGCGGGAGAAATCTTACTGTTAATAGTTCATAATTCTCTTTAGGATCATGACCATTGCCAAAAACAATAGCCAAAACAAGTAGGGTACTTGGTTATTTTAACAGGGCTCTTCAATATAAATCAAAGTGTACCATTATGTCCTAGAATACGACCTCAGTAAGACCACATTTGGAATACTGCAATGCATCTAGCTTTTTACTCTTCAGATAGTGGGTGTATGTGCATTGTTGGTAATGAATTATGACATTATTTTCTGTTAAGTGCACATATACACACACTACCTGGGGACTCAAAACCGTTTGCAGAATCAGGTCATGGGGAAAATCAAGAAATTGAGTGACAGTATAAATTGTGTCTGTGAGACTGCTTCACACTGAAGTGTTCTCAGCTGACATAGAAACACCTGCATCCTACGTTATTGAGGAGAAATTGGATTCTTAACAATCTGGGCTGGTATATAGCAGTGGCATAATGACTCTGGAATGAGAGAGAGGAAATAGCCCCTACTGCTGATTGCTATCCAAACCCTCCTTCTGGATGGATATTGAGTTATGATAGGACCTGAAGCTTCCAAAGTTGAATGGCCTGCTGACAGTAACTGTGTAGACCTACACATGAAGAAATGACACTTGGGCAAGACACCAGAGAATTGCACTTGTACGCTAACTCACCACTATCATGAGGGAGAGATACAAAGGAACATTTTCACTCCCTGAACATTTTACAGGTACAGTTCCATTTAATTCAAATGCATCCTCATTGGGCCCACAGAATTACTACAACCATTCAGGGCAAAAGAGTTGTAGTGTTTGACCCTATCAGAGATTGCTTATGTCTTACAACCACCTCCGTTTATTTGATCCCGTCAATCGCATTTTTATTGACACAGACATGCAACCTGTTTTTTAAAGTAAAAGGCAGACTCAGTCAACCTGAATTCTGAGCACTGAGGCTGCAGCCACATTGCACAACCATTGGGCTGCTCAGGGGTAAAATCAGTTTTGGGTGACAGGCAGCCCCTTATATACACTGCCTGAACGCAGGAGACAAATCAGTCAGGATGTAAACCAAGCAGCTGATTCGCTAGCACTAATTTTGACATCTCTGCCGCAAGATCCCCGAGAAAAGCAAATTCCATTTTACTACACTGGCAGGTAATAACATGTGAGGAACTTCCTTAGGATCAGACTATCGCCCAGCTCTCTCTATCTCCCTTTCTCTTAAAGCTATATTTGGCATATTTTATTTATGACAATAAATTGGCTGGTGTCGCTTTACAGATGATAAATATCTATTGTACTGCCCAGGCGAGAATCCAATTCATTTCAAATTAATTCAGATTAGATTCCATATAACCCTGCCATAAGGAATCAGATGTTACTTTAATGCATGAATGATTGCCTAATTTCCAGTCACTTTGTTCTGTAAGTCCCTAACCTGCTCAGCAGATGCTCCTACAGACACTTCAGCAAAGCCTTGGACTCAGCTTTTCCTTCTCTTTCAGGACTGTAACACCTAACACAACAGCAACAAAAAAAAATCATAAACAGTCCTACTTGATTAGAGAGTTCCAGTAAAATGATTAACTGAATTTATTTCCTTACATTTCTTGAAGAAGTAAAATTGCATGCAAAGAGAATAACATTTGATTTGAAAGGTGCTCTAGGGTATTGAAAAAAAGATTTGCATTTTTAAAACATCTTTCATGACCTTATGAAGCCCGAAATTGCTTTACAGCTAATTAGGTAATAACATAAGAAATAGAAGCAGGTGTAGACCGTTTGGCCCCTCGAGCCTGCTCCACCATTCAATAAGATCATGGCTGATCTGATCGTGACTTTAACTCCATTTTCCTGCCTGTCCGCACCCACTTCCCCATGACCTTTAACTTCCCTGTAAATCAAAAACCTCTCGAACTCAGCCTTGAATATATTCAATGAGACAGCCTCCACTGCTCTCTGTGGAAGAGAATTCCAAAGATTAACAACTCTCTGAGAGAAGAAATTCCTCCTCACCTCCGTCTTAATTGGGAGACCCCTTGTTTTGAAACTGTGCCCCCTAGTTCTAGATTCCCGCACAAAGGGGGCGATCGTCTTAGCATCTCTCACAGATTGTGGTGTTTAAGTCGACCCAGCATATAAGAAGACTCCATTTTCTCAGCCACAAAAGCCATGTGTTTGCAAATACTTGGCATATAAGTTGACACACCCCCTCCCCACTCTTTAACCACGACATGCTCTCCCCGCATTAGTAGTCAGCCTCCCTCAAATGGATGTTTTACTTATCAGTACCTTATAGCTGGGTGTAAGGGATCAAACTGGCAATACAGGCTGTGTTGTGAAGATGTGCAGGGGTCTAAAACATGCCCACGCAGAGCAGATCTTGCGTGGTGAATGCCAAAGATGGCGACGACTCATTCCACACCAGCAGTTCACATTTCTACTCAGCGTTTAAATAGACCCCTTTTTATGGAGGGATTTTTTTGAGGCTTCAAAGGTCGATTTATACACCGACATCTATGGTACCCTGTCAAACCCCTGTAGATTGTATTTTAATAATATTGCCTCTCATTCTTCTAAACGCCGATGAGTATTGGCCCAACCTACTGAACCATTCGTCATAAGGCAACCATTTCATCCCAGGAAAGGAAGTATTCCATTAAGCCTGGAAATGCCATTCCGTGATATTGGGCCAAATCTACCAGGGATCGTCGGATTCATGAAAATTGCCCAGGAAATTTCAACTTCTGATGGGCAATTTCTCTGCTCCCTAGGACCCTCCGCAAAAGTCTCTGACTCTGAGTTAGAGTCAGAGAGTTGGACAGTTCAGCGGTACAGATCTGGATAGTTACCCAGGAAATGTTAGACAGATTAAAACTTAGTCTAACACCTGGGTAATTACTGACCACCAGTCACCCCCTCTGAACCCCCCCCACCCGACCAACCCCTGACTCCCGACTACCTCTCCTGATGCCTATTTAACCAGCCCTGACCACCCAACTACCCCCAAACACCCGACAACCCCCCAACGGCCCATCTACCCCTTGACTAAACCTGACTACCCCCAACACACCTACTACCTCACCCGCTTACCCACCTACCCCCACCCACCTTATCAAGTTACTTACCTGCCCACTTACCCATCTTACTGACTTTAACCACTTATCCAACTACCCACTTACCCACCTACTCCCTGCTCACCGTATCCACTTACCCATCTACCCACAAACCCAGCTACTCTCCACTCACCTTATTCACCTACTCACTTACCCACAGTAACCACTTACCCACCTACCCATTCACTCACTCACCCACTCATCCATTCACTAACATTTAGAGGCAGGACCTTTAAACTTATCGTACTGCAGCTAGTGCCGTAAAAAGGGAGCGTGTCCAGTCTTCCCCTAACTCTAGTCTGCTCTGATGGAGTTCCCCAATGGGTGCTGCATTGCACATTTCTGGAATAGCTGGGCTCGGAAGGTTCTGGAAGAAATTCACAGCAGCATTGAATTGGGAGACTCTTCGAGCAGAGTGTCAATGTTTTTTTATTCATTCACAGGATGTGGCATCATTGGCTAGGTCAACATTTATTGCCTATCCCTAGTTGCCCTTGAGAAGGTGGTGGTGAGCTGCCTTCTTGAATTGCTGCAGTCCATGTGGTGTAGGTACACCCACAGTGCTGTTAGGGAGGGAGTTCCAGGATTTTGACCCAGCGACAGTGAAGGAATGGCGATATATTTCCAAGTCAGGATGGTGTGTGGCTTGGAGAGGAACTTCCAGGTGGTGGCGTTCCCATCTATCTGCTGCCCTTGTCGTTCTAGATGGTAGCGGTCGTGGGTTTGCAAGGTGCTGTCTATGGAAGCTTGGTGAGTTCCTGGAGTGCATCTTGTAGATGGTGCACACTGCTGCAACTGTGCGTCGGTGGTGGAGGGAGTGAATGTGTGTGGACGGGGTGTCAATCAAGCTTTGTCCTGGATGGTGTCCAGCTTCTTGAGTGTTGTTGGAACTGCAGTCATCCAGGCAAGTGGAGAGTATTCCATCACACTCCTGACTTGTGCCATGTAGTCCGGCTATCATTGCCACTGCTCAAAAGACCTAAGCCATCGTTGTACAAATACCTAATGGCTCAGCTTTTGCTGGAGTAGAGTGTTTTGTGGCATACCCTATTAATTTGACTTTTTCCTGCACATTTAGTTTTTAACATATTTTTCCACAAAGTTGCTGCAGATGTGAACCCATAATGACACAGCGAAGGCAACATTGGTGAACAATGTGACAGGGCATTTCCTTAACTATCCAGACGTAAGGATTGGGAAATAAACAGAGGAAACACGGAGAAAAAGGATGAATGAGAGTGGATGAATTCATTGTCAGATCAGGTACTAAAAGGGAAATAAAGAGTAAGAAAGATTGGATTAAGTGAGAGAGAGAGAGAAAAAGACAAGAGGGAAAAGTAAGAAAATATGACATTTTAAAAATCTCCAACATCAATTCACAACCTGGATGAATGACAGTCCATACTTGTAATTGGGAGGCCTTGAGGCACAGTGGGTAGAGTCCCTATGTCTGAGTCGGAAGCTTCAGGTTCGAGTCCCACCCTAGGACTTGATGACCAAGGAAGGTGCATTCATAACATGGACAAACAGGTTGAGCATCAACCTGCAAATCCTCCCAACACACACCGATGGTTGGCAATAAGAGTGGGAGAGATTCCTGGTCAGCCATGTGATGGAAACAATTTTGGAGCCTCTACCATCGCTATCCATAGCTCCAGGCTACAACACGTATCTAAAAGTGCATGATGCCACAGCAACTCAGACACCCTGAGTGAACTGTAACGCACCAGCACTTATAATGATTCATATTCTTGGCAAGAGAGGCTGATTGTTGGTCACTAACAATTATCATATCATTAAAAAAGTACTTACCCTCAGCCAAAAAGAGTGCAAAAGTGTGCTCATCAATCACCATAGTGGCTACAACAGTATCCATCTCCATTCTGATAGGCTTCTCATTCACTCTCAGGGTTACATAGGTAGACTCCGTTTTTCCTACCTTTAAATTACACAGCGAATAGATATCAGCATCTATTACTTCAAGCTTTTCAATGCTGATTATCTCATTGAGTTTTTGCGTCTGTCTGAAAATCTGCCTGAATCTATCATTACAATGTCTCATGAGGTATCCATTTCGATGGATATTCCAAAGTGGGAAACAGCCATCAATAGCAGTCAAATTAAAAGGGATAACTTAGCAGCAAAAACACGGCATAACAGTAACAGAGGTGGAAGCAGACAACCCTGTAATGAATCACAGTTTAAAAAGATCGAATGTTTCTTCTGCCATCAAAATGGATACCTCGTGAGACATTGTAAAGATAGATTCAGGCAGACTTTCAGGCAGATGCAAAAATTCAATGAGATAAACAGCATTGAAAAGCTTGAAGTAAGAGATGCTGATATCTATTCGCTGTATAATTTAAAGGTAGGAAGAACAGAGTCTACCTATGTAACCCTGAGAGTGAATGAGAAGCCTATCAGAATGGAGGTGGATACTGTTGTAGCCACTATGGTGATTGGTGAGCACACTTTTAAATACCTGAAACAGGGAGAACGTAAGCTGAATTTAGAAGAAACTGATGAAAAATTAAAAACTTACACAAGAGAAGACATACAAGTCAAGGGCGTATGTAAAGTCACAGTACACTACAGAGGTCAAACAGTGAAATTACCCTTAAAGGTAGTAGCAGACAAGGGACCTAGTCTCCTTGGATGAAACTGGCTGAAAGAAATTAAATTGGAATGGACTGAAATCTTCCAACTGAGAACTAATGGCCTATCACACCTACTGTAAAAATATGCCTCAGTTTTCAAGGGAGAACTTGGAAAAATTGAGGGGCTACAGGTAAAAATTCATGGAGATCCAGAGGCAACACCGAGATTTATGAAGGCAAGACCAGTACCTTATGCAATGCGGGATAAGGTAGATGCCGAACTGGACAGATTAGAAAAGCTGGGTGTGGTACAACCAGAACAATTTTCAGAGTGGGCAGTTCCTATTGTACCTGTTCTCAAACCTGACCGAAGAATTTGAATATGAGGGGATTACAAATTAACAGTTAATAAAGTGGCAAAATTGGATAGACACCCTATACCTAAAATTGAAGCTTAGTATGCTAAACTGACAGGTCAAAAGGCCTACACGAAGTTAGATATGAGTCATGCCTACCAACAATTGGAATTAAAGAAGGCAGCCTGGAAGCTTGTCACCGTAAATATATACAAGGGATTGTATCAATCCACCCGTTTACCATTTGGCATATCCTCTGCTTGCGCCATATTCCAAAGAACCATGGAAGGTTTACCACAGGGATTGCCCCATGTTGTAGTTTATTTGGAAGATGTTCTCGTGACAGGACCCACTGAAAAGGAGCATTTGATGAACTTGGAAGAAGTTTTGAAAAGTTTTTCGCAGGTTGGAGTGAGAGTGAAAAAGGAAAAGCGCACATTCCAGGCAAAAGAGGTAAATTACCTCGGTCACAGGTTGGTTCACAAGTCCTACATCCAGCTGAAGAAAAAGTAAAAGCCATTAAAGAAGCCCCAGTGCCGAGGAAAATACGTCCGAACTGAAATCATTCTTGGGGATGATCAATTACTATGGATGCTTCTTGCCTAACTTGTCGACAGAACTGGTACCACCTGTATTACTGGCTCAAGAAAAACCAGAGATGGTCTCGGCAAACACCACAAGAAAAAGCTTTCACAATAGTGAAACAGTTGTTACAATCATCTACACTTCTAGTACATTTTGACCCAAAAGAAGAGTTGATATTAACGCGAGACACATCTCCCTATGGAGTTGGAGCAGTGCTTTCCCATCGAATGGATGATGGATCAGAACGACCTATAGGATATATGTCGAGAATACTCAGCACTGCAGAGAAAAAGCACTCTTAAATTGAAAAAGACAGCCTGGCAATAATTTTCAGTGTTAAGAGGTTTCATAAATTCGTACATGGTTGTCATTTTACTATCATAACGGACAACAAGCCATTATTAGGATTATTCGGTGAAGACAAGGCTATACCCCCTATAGGCTCAGCAAGAGTACAAAGATGGGCATTGATCTTAGCAGCGTATGAGTATACTTTTATTCATAGACCCAGAAGTCAAATTGCAAACGCAGATGCACTCAGTTGTTTACCCTTGCAAGTAAAAGATGAGGATGTTCTAATTCCTCAGGCATTCGTCTTGTTATTGAACTTCCTGAACTCATCATCGATGTGTGCTAAACAAATCAAAGATTGGACAAACCAAGACACAGCCTTATCCAAAGTGAGAAATCAAGTTCTTCAAAATTGGTCACAAACACAAGAATCTAATGAAATGAAACTGTATTTCCAGAGCAGATATGAGATAACCAGCCAAGAAGGTATTTTATTGTGGGGAGCTCAAGTGATTGTTCCTCCAAAAGGACGGAAGCCATTGTTATCTGAACTTCACAGTTGCACATCCCGGAATTTCCAAAATGAAAGCAATAGCACGTAGCTATATGTGGTGGCCAGGAATGGATGGAGAAATAGAAAACTTATTGAGAAGCTGTATGCAGTGTCAACAAGCACAAAAATTACCTGCAACAGCCCCATTACACCCCTGGGAGTGGCCAGGAAGGCCATGGGTGTGAGCACACATCAACTATGTGGGACCTTTTATGGGAACAATGTTTCTACTTATCAATAGGTGCTCATTCAAAATGAATGGACATATACAAAGTGAGATCACCCACATCTTCAGCAACAATAGACAAACTACGAAAAAGTTTCGCTATAAATGAACTACCTGAAGTGCTAGTATCAGATAACGGAACAACGTGAAAAGTTTTGGAGAAGGACCAGCATGGTTGTTCGATGAAATAAGTGCTGTAACAGGACCTCTTTCCTACCCTGTGAAAGTCAAAGATCAAGTAATAAGGAGACATGTGGATCACATAAGAATAGGAGAAACCAAATACCCAGAAGTGACTCCACCAGTGTTCGAAACTGAATCAACATCTCCTGTTGAAAGGACTCAACAGTATATTTGAAGGGCTGAATGTACCTGAAAGAGTCGAAGAAGCAGATTTCCAGGTACCTACTGAAGAGCGAGATGCTCAGACAACTTCAGTAAGGGAGGTTCCAAATCAAACTTCAGAAGCTGTAGAGTTGAGACATTCTACACGCACAAGGGAACCCCCAGAGAGACTGACTTTGTAAATAATTGATCTGTGTAAATAACTTGATATACTGAAAAATTGTAAAATGTATTTTTCGGTAAAGGGGGAGGGATATAGTAATCTGATATATAATATACCTTTAAGACAAGAATTGTGATGTAAGGCTACATGATCTTAATACCCAAAAGCAGAGTAGCGTGGGCTACCTCTGTGCGAGAGTCTTGAGTTAGACACTGATGAGGGAAGACAGAGTTTTTAGTTGTGAGCACACAAGCGTAGCTGCTGAGTTTAGTTTGTAAATAAATAGCATAGGGAGGATTTTTCTCCTATCGGGCAGGCTCGGTGGGGGGGGGGAAGCCGACCACCACCTGTGATTGGGGTCGGACCACGATTTCCCGCTGGCGGGCTGATTAAGAGCTGCCCAACATGAAACATGAGCGTCAGTGCTCAGCGTTGCCTGTGCAGGGTGGGGAGGAGGGCTAGCACTCAATTAATTTTTTAATGGCCTTAATAAGCCTTTTAATTGCCGGCGGGCACGCTGCCGATTCCGGCGCGCACCCGCCAACCGAAATATCACGCAGGTGCGCGATGACGTCGGGACACTCACCCGATGTCACCATGCGCCATTTTACACTGGGTCGGGTCAGGCACACACCCGCCCGCCAAGATAAAAATTCTCCCTCCCTGTGTGTTTATTCTAACAACGATCCCCGGATGTTCGCTGCCTCCCTACCAACTCAGTCATCCCGAAACGAGTGTGCAACCCGGATCCTTTAGCCCCCAACAAACCAAGGGCACTGGATCCAACACTACACCACATGGACCGCAGCGGTTCAAAAAGGCAGCTCACAAGCACCTTCTCAAGGGCAATTAGGAAAGGGCAATAAATGCTGGCCCAGCCAGCGAAGCCCACAGCCTGTAAATGAATTTTTAAAAAGTGAATACGCATCCGAATTAAACTCTCTGCTCCCCCTCACTAAAAAGCCTTCATCTCGATTTGAGAAGAGTGCTTCCAGTGCACCAGTGTGACATTTTAATTTCCCAAACTAACCATCCGTGAAACCTCTGAGATTAAAGTTGCCAGTTTTAATAGAAATGAACAATGTATTATGGTCAGTTTGTGCTGTGGATTATTTGCCCAGCAGAATCTGGATCCTAATGTCTAAGTTCAATTCACTTAGGAACCCCACAACCATCCTAGTGGGGAGACTATCATTTCATTGATCAGTGCGGAATTTAAGCTCAAGTTCTGGAAGTGAATGGACTAAGGTGCAACCAACTACACACATCACCTGACTTCTGCATAATCATCTATAAAATAGTGATGCATTTCTGCCCTCTTCCTCCCTTCTTCCCCTGAAGGTGCTGACTCTGGCTGTGGTGCTGACGCTGACTACATTTTAGAAGCGATTTATTAGTTGTGAAATATTGTATGACAGCCCAAGGCTGTATTAATAAAGGATGTATATTATAAACACTAATTCTTTATTTCTGATGGTATCTAAACCAGCTGGCTATTCTGTATATGTGAGGCTAATGGAGAGCATAACAGACAAAAGCTTAACCCATTGTTTAATTTATCTGAGCTTTAGGGTGTATTACTTAGTTTGCCCCATCCTTGCATTTATATAGCGCCTTTCACGACCACAGGACATCCCAAGGCACTTTGCAACAAATTAAGCACTTTTGAAGTATGGATGCTGTTGTAATATAGATGCTGTTGTAATATAGGAAATCTGGCAGCCAATTTGTGCACAGCAAGATCCCACAAACAACAGTGTGATAATGATCAAGTAGCCTGTTTTTGTGACATTGACTGAGGGAGTAATATTGGATGGCACACCAGGACTCCCCTGCTCTTCATCAAAATAATGCCATGGGATCTTTTTACACCCAGCTGAGAGAGCAGACAGGACCTCAGTTTAATAACTCATCCAAAGGATGGCACCTCCAACAACGCAGCACTTCCTCAGAACTGCACTAGAGTATGAGCCTAGATTTTTATGTTCAAGGCTTGGAATGAGACATGAACCCACAGCGTTGTGACTCAGGAGCAACCGTGGTACTGGGCCACAGCTGACACTTATATTTCAATAAATTGTTTTAATTACCTTTAATAGAGGAATAAATATACTGTGTGTTCACCCCAGTGCAGTTCTGGTACAGAGTCTCACCCTTACTTTTCTCTTTCATGTTCCCAGTTTTGCCTTTTTTTTATTTATTCATTAACGGGATGTGGGCTTCACTGGCCGGGCCAGCATTTATCCAGTTCTTTAGCATACGGTAAACGTAAAGATTGCTGTGGGTTTGTCACTACATCAGGCCTTAACTACAGAAACAAATAGAGGTAATAGCGTGTGTTGACCACCATTTTCCTAACTCAATTGGAGGCAGTGCAAGGAATAATAGTTTGGAAGCCTCGCTACAAATTCCTTATTTTAAATAGGTTAGTAACTTTGTTAAAATGGCAAAAACAAATGTGTGCTCAATATGCCCCGATTGTCGGATGCTGTTTAAAGTATAGGAAAGGCCAGAATTGTAATTGTTCCACTGTTACTTCTGGTGGAAGAGGTTAAAATGTTGGAAACCATCTATGAAGCAATTGATCTAGATAGAGAGTGGTTGAAGCAGCTGGGTTTTTTTTTTAAAGATTGGGAAATGTTCTTCCCTCACATTCATTATAGACACAAATATATATAGGCATGTCATCAGCATATTCTTAAAACAGAATCTATGCTGGCTTCAACATTTTTCTCCACTTCCCATTCTATTCCATCTTCTTTATCGCACTGTTGCTTCCCTCTTCATTTAATGGAGTTATTTCTGCTCCATTGTTTCTTTTAGTCTAATAATTCTCCTCTAGATATGACATCCCATATTAACCCCATTTACTTACATAAAGCCCTCTTTGCCCTTTGCCAATGAGACATGGTCACAGCGTAAATGCTTGCAGTAACTGAAAGTAAACAGGAAGTCCATTAAGAGGGTACTGCCTTCACACAGTAAAAAATGTTTGTTGAGTCTTTTCTTGGTTTGAATAATGAATGAGATTTTTTTTTAATTTATGGAGTTAAGCAAAGGGCCCGTGGCTAAAAATGCAGGACATAAGGATGATTTACAAGAGCAAGGGAGAAAGTAAGGGAAATCAGGACGTCGTGATCAGGATGTAGTGCCAAATCTGAGGGTTAAAAACCTGTAGATTAAGTGAAGACTAAGAATGGTAGGGAGTTTCACAGTTTGGAGTCCCAGAAAATTAGGATAGAATTAGAGATTCGAACAGTGAGGATACAGCTAGAATGAAGAATGTGTATGATGACATTTGGAGTTTTGAAGAAAGTTCAGATTAGATTGAAACACACCATTTATTATGTCACCAGTGTCTAATGTTATTATGATTTTTAAAAAATCTTCAGTGTCCTCAAGCAAAGTACTTTTTCATATAAACTGCGCCCCTTTAAATGAAACTGATTTGAATATAGAAGCCATTACAGAAGATTTTGAGGACTAGATTTGTAGCCAGAGTCATTATTTTTCACCGTATTAAGTTCAAATGAAACTGGTGGGAACAGACTGGTTTGAATGCCACTTGTCTCTAGCCAGTGGGTATGGTGCGTGCTATGAACTACAGTGTGTTTTCCAATAATTGTTTGTTGCATGAAGTGATTCAGGAACGCAATGCAAACCACCAAGCGAGTCAAACACATTCTGATTCAACCTGATCCAAATGGCATTCAATCACCAGGGTTAATTGGGTTATTACTGTATCAAAACTGGTTCGGCCTCCAATTTCTCTTCCAAGCTCTTTAACTTCCACATGACTTTTGTTACATTATTTAATCCCCACCAGGCTACAGGGAAATATAAATTCTTGGCTAACACTGGCATTGCACAAAAAATTGGCTTCATTTTTGATCATCTTGGCATATCATAAGAATGCAGATTGAAATATTTATTAGCATCCTCTGAGCTGACACTCCATTGGAAAGATCTATAAATAACACAAAATCATTAAATTCTTGATATTGCAGCTTTCTGTATTCTGGTGTAACACTAAGAATCGTTTCCCCACAGTGTAGCAAAATGCACAACTAGGTAAAAGAACTTGCATTTATAATACACCTTTTGCAACCTGAGGCTATCCCAAAATGCTTTACAGTTAATGAAGTATTTTTGGATTGTAGCCACTGTTTTGATGTCATCGACGAGCGTTAATGAGGTTTTACTAAGACCACACTTTCTAGTCTTACCGAAACTTGATGAGGCTTTGCTTCCCTTTGACAGATTTGAAATTGTCACTATAGTTTAACTTCAAACAATTTATGAAGAAGAATTTACAAAGACTTCAGGCTAAGTACATGGTATTCAGGACACCGACTGTTCTGCTCCTAGCTCTCTTGGAGCCTCTTGGCCCTCTTCTTACTCATGTCATAGTTACATCATTAATATCATCGTGGTCTCATTAATGTAAACATTAACCCATTACTCCACAGTCACTGTTGTAATGTATGCAGCCGATTTGAGCACAGCAAACTCCCACAAACAGTGGAGTGATAACCGGTCATTTGTTTTAGTGTCAGCTGTAGCTGAGTTTGTAGCACTCTTACAATCTGAGTCAGAAGGTTGTGGATTCCATCAATCAACATCACAAAAACAACTTATCTAGTCATTATTGCATTACTGGTTGTGGGAGCTTGCTGTGCGCAAATTGGCTACCATATTTCTTACATTACTATCGTGACTACACTTCATAAAGTACTTTGTTGGCTGTAAAGCGCATTGGGACACTCTGAGGTTGTGAAATTGTACACATTGGTACAAACGACATAGGTAAAAAAAGGGATGAGGTCCTAAAAGTAGAATATAGGGAGTTAGAAAGTAAGTTGAAAAGTAGGACCTCAAAGGTAGTGATCTCAGGATTACTCCCAGTGCCACATGCCAGTCAGAAATAGCAGGATATATCGGATGAATACGTGGCTGAAGAGATGGTGTGAGGGGGAGGGTTTCAGATTCCTGGGGCACTGGGACCGGTCTTGGGGGAGGTGGGACCAGTTTAAACTGGATGGGTTACACCTGGGCAGGACCGGGACTGATGTCCTAGGGGGAATATTTGCTAGAGTGGTTGGGGAGGGTTTAAACTAAAATGGCAGGGGAATGGGAACCTATGCAAGGAGTCAGAGGAAGGGGAATCGAAGACAAGAACAAAAGACAGAAAGGGGAATAAGAAAAGTGATAGTCAGAGAAATCAAGGGCAAGAATCAAACAGGGCCTCAGTGAAAAATAGTGGGAATGGGACAAGTAATGTTAAAAAGACAAGCCTTAAGGCTTTGTACCTTAACGCATGGAGCATTCGCAATAAATTGGATGAATTATCTGCGCAAATAGATGTAAACAGGTATGATATAGTCAGAATTACGGAGACATGGCTTCAGGGTGACCAGGGATGGGAACTGAACATCCAGGGGTGTTCATTATTTAGGAAGGACAGACAAAAAGGAAAAGGCGGTGGAGTTGCATTGCTGGTTAAAGAGGAAATTAACGTAATAGTGAGGAAAGATATTAGCTCCGATGATGTGGAATCTGTATGGGTAGAGCTGAGAAAATCTAAGGGACAAAAAACGTTAGTGGGGGTTGTTTATAGACCCCCAAACTGTAGTGGTGATGTTGGGAATCGCATGTAATAAAGGAACATCTGTAATTGTGGATGACTTTAATATGCATATAGATTGGGCAAATCAAATTAGTAACAATACCGTAGAGGAGGAATTCCTGGAGTGTATATGGGATATTTTTCTGGACCAACACATTGATGAACCAACAAGAGGACAGGCCATCCTTGACTGGGTATTGTGTAATGAGGAAGGAATAATTGGCAATCTAGTTGTGCAACCCCTTGGGGATGAGCTACCATAATATGATAGAATTCTTCATCAAGATGGAGGGTGATGTACTTGATTCTGAGACTTGGGTCCTGAATCTTAATAAAGGAAACTACGATGGTATGAGGCGCGAGTTGGCTATGATGGATTGGGAAACGTTACTTAAAGGGATGATGGTGGATAGACAATGGCAAACATTCAAAGAGCACATGGGTGAACTGCAACAATTGTTTATTCCTGTCTGGCACAAAAGCAAAACAGGAAAGGTGACCAAACCATGGCTTACAAGGGAAATTAGAGATAATATTAGATGCAAGGAAGAGGCATACAAATTGGCCAGAAAAAACAACAGACCTGAGGATTGGGAGCAGTTTAGAATTCAGCAAATGAGGACCAAGGGATTGATTAAGAAGGGGAAAATAGAGTACGAGAGTAAGCTTGCAGGGAACATAAAAACTGACTTTAAAAGTTTCTATAGGTATGTGAAGAGAAAAAGATTGGTGAAGGAAATGGGGAGGGTACAGGCTCAACATGTTCCCTCTAGGTGATAGGAAGGAGGAACAAGCCCAAAGAACCATGGATGACCAGAGATATTCAGGTTATGATGAAAAGGAAAAGAGAGGCTTTTAGCAGGTACAAGGGAAGCAAATCAGCGGAGGCATTAGTGGAGTACAGAAAATGCATGGTGGAGCTTAAGAAAGCAATTAGGAGAGCAAAGAGGGGATATGAGAAAACTCTGGCTGGTAAAAGTAGGGAAAATCCCAAGATATTCTATAAGTATATCAATGGGAAGAGGATAACCAGGGAAAGAGTAGGGCCCATAAGGGACCAAGGGGGCAATCTATGGGTGGAGTCAGAGGACATCGGTAGAGTGTTGAATGAATATTTCACATCCGTCTTCACCCAAGAGAATGAGGATGAAGGTATCGAACTCGGGAAGAGAGATTGCGAGGTTCTTAAGCAAATTGATATAGGGAGTGACAAGGTATTGGAGGTGTTGGCAGGCTTAAAAGTGGACAAATCTCCAAGTCCAGATGATTTGTGTCCCAGACTGCTGAGGGAAGCAAGGGAGAAGATTGCAGGGGTTCTGACCCAAATTTTTAATTCCTCTCTGGCCACAGGGGAAGCGCCAGAGGACTGGAGAACAGCTAATGTGTTTCTGCTATTTAAGAAGGGCTGTAGAGATAAGCCAGGGAACTACAGGCCAGTGAGTCTCACGTCAGTGGTAGGGAAACTATTGGAGAAAGTCCTGAAGGAGAGTATCTATCTCCACTTGGAGAGGCAAGGTTTGATCAGGGATAGTCAATATGGCTTTGTCAGAGGGAGGTCATGCCTAACAAATTTGATTGAATTTTTTGACGAGGTGACCACGTGTGTAGATGAGGGTAGTGCAGTTGATGTAGTTTATATGGATTTCAGCAAAGCCTTTGACAAGGTCCCACATGGGAGACTTATAAAGAAGGCAAATGCACATGGGATACAGGGTAATTTGATAAGGTGGATTCAAAATTGGTTTAGTTGTAGGAGGCAGAGGGTAATGACAGAAGGATGCTTTAGTGACTGGAAGACAGTGTCCAGTGGCGTACCACAGGGATCTGTGCTCAGTCCCCTATTATTTGTCATTTATATAAACGACATAGATGACTATGTGGGGCGTAGGATTAGTAAGTTTATGGATGACACAAAGATTGGCCGGGTGGTTAACAGTGAGGTTGAGTGTCTTAGGCTACAGGAAGATATAGATGGGATGGTCAAATGGGCAGATAAGTGGCAGATGGAATTTAACCATGAAAAGTGTGAGGTGATACACTTTGGAAGGAGTAATTTGACAAGGAAGTATTCAATGAACGGCATGGCACTAGAAAGTTCTGAGGAACAAAGGGACCTTGGCGTGTGTGTCCATAGATCTCTGAAGGTGGAGGGGCCTGTTAGTGGGGTGGTGAAAAAGGCATAGGGGACACTTGCCTTTATCAATCGAGGCATAGATTACAAAAGTAGGGAGGTCATGTTGGAGTTGTATAGAAACTTGGTGAGGCCACAGCTGGAGTATTGGTGCAGATCTGGTCGCCACATTATAGGAAGGATGTGATTGCACTGGAGGGGGTGCAGAGGAGATTCACCAGGATGTTGCCTGGGATGAAACATTTAAGTTATGAAGAGAGGTTAGATAGACTTGGGTTGTTTTCGTTGGAGCAGAGAAGACTGAGGGACGACCTGATCGAGGTATACAAGATTATGAGGGGCATGGACAGGGTGGATAGGGAGCAGCTGTTCCCCTTAGTTGAAGGTCAGTCACAAGGGGGCATAAGTTCAAGGTGAGGGGCAGGAGGTTTAGGGGGGATGTGAGGAAAAACTTTTTTACCCAGAGGGTGGTGACGGTCTGGAATGCGCTGCCTGGGAGGGTGGTGGAGGCGGGTTGCCTCACATCCTTTAAAAAGTACCTGGATGAGCACTTGGCACGTCATAACATTCAAGGCTATGGGCCAAGTGCTGGTAAATGGGATTAGGTAGGTAGGTCAGGTGTTTCTCACGTGTCAGTGCAGACTCGATGGGCCGAAGGGCCTCTTCTGCACTGTGATTCTGTGATTTTGTGAAGACAAATGTAGGTCCCTTACAGTCAGAAACGGGGGAATTTATAATGGGGAACAAAGAAATGGCTGACCAACTAAATATATACTTTGGTTCTGTCTTCACAAAGGAGGACACTAATAACACACCAGAAATGTAGGGGAACACAGGGTTTAGTGAGATGGAGAAACTGAAAGAAATCAGTATTAGTAGGGAAATGGTGTAGGGGAAATTGAAGGGATTGAAGGCCGATAAATCCCCAGGGCCTGATAATCCACATCCAACAGTACTTAAGGAAGTGGCCCTTGAAATAGTGGATGCATTGGTGGTCATCTTCCAAGATTCTATAGACTGTGGGACAGTTCCTATAGATTGGAGGGTAGCTAATATAACCCCACTAGTTAAAAAGGGAGGCAGAGAGAAAACAGGGAATTATAGATCAGTCAACCTGACGTCGGTAGTGGGGAACATTCTAGAGTCCATTCTAAAAGATTTAATAGCTGAGCACGTGGAAAATAGTGGCAGAATCGGACAGAGTCAGCATGGATTTATGAAAGGGAAATCATGCTTGACAAATCTACTGGAATTTTTCGAGGATGTAACTAGTAGAGTTGATGAGGGGGAGCCAGTGGATGTGGTTTATTTGGACTTTCAGAAGGCTTTCGACAAAGTCCCACATAAGGGATTGGCGTGTAAAATTAAAGCGCATGGGATTGGGGGTAGTATATTGAGATGGATAGAAAACTGGTTGGCAGACAGGAAACAAAGAGTAGGAATAAACGGGTCTTTTTCCGAATGGCAGGCAGTGACTAGTGAGGTATCCCAGGGATCGGTGCTGGGACCCCAGCTATTCACAATATATATTAATGATTTAGATGAGGGAATTAAATGTAATATCTCCAAATTTGCAGATGACACAAAGCTGGGTGGGAGGGTGAGCTGTGAGGAGGATGCAGAGATGCTTCAGTGTGATTTGGACAAGCTGAGTGAGTGGGCAAATGCATGGCAGATGCAGTATAATGTGGATAAATGTGAAGTTATCCATTTTGGTAGCAAAAACAGGAAGGCAGATTATTATCTGAATGGCTATAAATTGAGAGAGGGGAATGTGGAATGAGACCTGGGTGTCCTTGTACACCAGTTGCTGAAGGTAAGCATGCAGGTGCAGCAGGCGGTAAAGAAGGCAAATGGTATGTTGGCCTTCATAGCCAAAGGATTCGAGTACAGGAACAGGGATGTCTTGCTGCAATTGTACAGGGCCTTGGTGAGACCACAACTGGAATATTGTGTGCAGTTTTGGTCTCCTTATCTGAGGAAGGATGTACTTGCTATAGAGGGAGTGCAGCAAAGGTTTACCCCTGGGATGGCGGGACTGACATATGAGGAGAGATTGAGTCAGTTAGGATTATATTCTCTGGAGTTCAGAAGAATGAGGGGGGATCTCATAGAAACCTATAAAATTCTAACAGGACTAGACAGGGTAGATGCAGGAAGGATGTTCCTGATGGTGGGGGAGTCCAGAACCAGGGGTCACAGTCTGAGGATATGGGGTAGACCATTTAGGACTGAGATGAGGAGAAATTTCTTCACCCAGAGAGTGGTGAGCCTGTGGAATTCACTACCACAGAAAATAGGAGCAAAACATTGTATGTTTTCAAGAAGGAGTTAGATATAGCTCTTGGGGTGAAAGGGATCAAAGGGTATGGGGAGAAGGCAGGAGCAGGCTATTGAGTTGGATGATCAGCCATGATCATAATGAATGGTGGAGCAGGCTCGAAGGGCCGAATGGCCTACTCCTGCTCCTAGTTTCTCTGTTTCTATGAAATGCACTATATAAATGCAAGTTCTTTCTCTTTCTTTGACGTTAACTGAGGAATAAATATTGGCCAGTACAGCAGGGAGCAGTCCCTGTTCTTTGAAAGGCGCTGTGTGATGGACTGCAGGGGTTCAAGAAGGAGGGTCACCTCTACCTTCTCTAGGGCAATTAGGGATGAATAAGAAATGCCATCCTTGCCAGTGATGCACACATACCTCGAAAGAGTACTTGAAAAAAGTCCACCTGATCTTTAACATTCATCTGAAAGATAGCACCTCCAACAATGCAGTACTCCCACAGTGCTGCATTGGAGTGCCAGCCTAAATCTTACATTCAAGTCTCTGGAGTGGGACTTGTTAGCCATGTCTAACACTTTAAAAAAGATGGTTAATGTTATAGAGTTGATCTTCAGACAGCTTTTCACAGTGGAAACATTTAACTTTATTTACAAGGCAGCAGCAGCAACTACACATGTGCATCAAACTCCATAACTAAAGAAGAACTACCCTGTAAAGGTTAACGCCTGTTGAAGGCATTTATTTAGAATGATAACTGTAACTGGGACAGGCAGAGTATGAAGTACTTTCAGGGAACCAGTAAGGAGAAACAAAGAACTTGCATTTATAATCCACCTTTCACAACCTCAGGCCATCCCAAAATGCTTTACAGCCAATGAATTATTTTTGGATTGTCGTCACTGTTTTGATGTCATCGACGAAGGTTAATGAGGTTTTACTAAGATCACACTTTCTAGTCTTACCGAAACTTGATGAGGCTTTGCTTCCCTTTGACAGATTTGAAATTGTCACTATAGTTTAACTTCAAACAATTTAATAAGAAGAATTTACAAGGACCTCAGGGTAAGAGCTGTTAATACATTGGTGTATATAGATCATGTGATCTTACAACACAGGGTTATTCTTAAAACTACAGTCCTACATTTCCCAAAACTATAATTACTACATTCCTCCCCCTTTAACTTCTCTGTACATTTTGTATTTACAAGGATTTTTATCTCATGACATTACAATATTTACACAGGTCATGAAATTACAAGTTCAGTCTGTCAGGTGGTTTCCTGATCCATGTGGAATGTCGCAGCTCCACGGGTTCAGATTCTTTTTCAGGAACCACATTCTCTGGAACCGTATTAACATCAGGCACCTCATTAGGCACATGCAGTTCAGTGTCTTCCACTCCGACAGAGACATTGGGCATGTCTGTCCTTGGCTGGGCAACTTCAACAGGAACCACAGGTTCAGTAACGGTTACGGGGGGAACATCATTTTGTTGAGGCCTCTCTCTTTTTCTTAAATGCTTACGGGTGATCCGGTCCTCCACTTCCACGTGGTACAACGATGGTCCATTTACAGGACTCACTTTACCAGGTAACCACTTCGTTCCTCTACCGAAATTCATTACATATACTGCTTCTCCAACAGTAAATTGTCATTCACAACTATGCAAATCATGAGTCACTTTATGGTTCCCCTGGCTTTTCTCCACCTTCCCCTCCAAATTGGGAAGTATTAGGCTCAGTCTTGTCCGAAGACGGTGCCTCATCAGTAATTCTGCAGGTGTTGCTCGCAGTGTTGTGTGGTTGTTCTGTAGTGAAATAGAAAACAAGCAAGTTTGGTCTCCAATGAATCACCTGTTAACTTTTTCATTCCCCCTTAAAAGTTTGTACTGCTCTTTCCGCCAATCCATTTGATGATGGATGGTACGGTGCAGTCTTCATATGGTTGATAGTGGTGAGGCTGATAAATCTTTGGAACGCAATGCTCATTAATGCAGAACCTTTATCTGAGATGATAACCTCCAGCAATCCGTGGGTGGCAAAGCTTTGGTGTAGTTTTTCTACAGCAGTGCCAGACATTGGCGACGTTACCTCATAAACGTCTAAACACTTGGAATGAGCATCTGTAATCAGTAGAAACATGGGGGAGTATTTTCTCCCCCATCAGGGGGGTTGGGCTGGAGCGCATGCAGGCGGGCACGCAACCAATCACCACCCGCGATCGGCCGGGCACCGCCATTTTACGTGGAGGGGCCAATTAAGGCCCGCCCAGCGTGATGCGCGCCCGGAAGCACTGAGCGCTCCCTGTGCAGGCGGGGGGGAGGGTGGGTTGCCTGAGTCGGGGAGTGCACTCTTTCACACATACACGCGAAAGGAGCGCAGGAACCTCCCTGAGGCACAGAGCTGCCTCAGGGAGATTAGTTTAAGTTCTGAGAATTTTAATAATGAAAAAAAAATTTAAGACATGTCCCCGCATGTGAAAGGGTCACATGAGCTGGGACATGTCTATGAATGTTATTAAAAATTTTTACAAAACTTTAAATACTTTCATGAAACCTCATCCTGCCCGTGGATGAGATTCCATGATAAATGCGAAGGTCGCCTGGTCTCTTCGCCTGGCCGCCAACCTTAAGGTTGGACAGGCGGCTCAGTTTATTGTTTTAATTGATAGTTAAATGGCCTTAATAGGCCTTTGATTGTTCAGCGGGCGCACAGCTGACTTGGGTGCGCACCCGCCAAACTGAAAGTCTGAACGATGCGCGGTGACATCAAGATGCACGCCCAACGTCACCACGCGTCATTTTACACGTCAGCGAGCGGGCCCCACCCCCGCTCACCGACCCAAAAATTCTAGCCATGGTTCCAAGGAAAAGAACTATGTAATCAATGTGCAATCGCACCCAGGGTCCACCAGGCCACTCCCATGCGTATAATGGGGCTGCCACTGGCAACTTTTCTAGCTGTTGTCATCGCACACAGTGTTTTACCACATTTTCAATTTCGCCATCCATCCCTTCACTCAGGAGATCCCTGGATGGGCACTGTGTAGCTCTACTAAAAGTGGTTCCCTTCCTTGTGCAGGAACTGCTATCCATGCACCCCATAATCGAATACCATCTGACTGCTCACCTTGTGTCCTCGGTTGAAAAACAGCTTCAATTTATCAGAGACTGGTTCCTGGGACCAATCATGTATCAGTTGGTCTCTCACTCGATACAGTACTAGATCACGATTCACCCCATTTCTTATCTGCCTGGCACAGACTGGTGAGGAATCCAGACAATTCATCACTAATACGAGTTCTTGTGGGTTTGGAACATGTTCATCATTCTCTTGCAAAGGAAGGTGACTCAGGGCATCGGCATTTGCTGTATCAACCCCTGGTCTCTGTACAAAGGTGTATTCATCGCTGGTAGTCCACCTGCTTGCAACTGGAAGATTTTGGAACAGTTTAATTTAATCTCCTTCAACCAATCACACGCTAGGAGGCTTAGCCCTTCACCTTCTACCACCATCACTGGTAGCTGTGCCGATTGGTCTATAATGAACAGTTGCCCTGGTGATACCTTTTACTTGAATTTCTTCGCCTGTGTACATTTTCAACTTGGCAGATGTTTGCTTCAAATTGAATTGTTGATCACCTTTATTTGAATATCTGAAAGCGTGTCCTCCTATTACAGTGGTAGAAGCATTGTATCTATTTCCATTTTTAATGGTTTACCATTCACTTGCACCGTAACAAATAGTGGCTCTGTCTTCCCAACTTTCATGTTGAACAATGAATAAATGTCAGAATGGGTTGTTTCTGGCTCTTCTACACTATGGACTTCATTGGACTTTGTTTGCTGTTTGGAGGCCTGTTTAAGTGTCACTTTGCACTGTTTCATTATGTGTCTACTTCTGTGACAAAAATTACATCCTACTTTTTAAAATTGCCAATCGTTAGAAGACTGATTGTTTTCATGTCGATAAAAGTTATTTTTCGATTTAGTTGCTAAGCTGTTTCCTCTCATTTTTTCTTCACTCGGGAGCTGTATCCCACTTTTCAGCAGAGTCCCTGCTTTTCACGCCACTTTCGGCTGGCTGTTCCCACTAGACTAGGAGAACGGTGCCATTTTGCGCCCCTTGAATTGCTTGTGGATCCCTTACAGCGCTTTCTGTTGCCAGTGCTACTTCTAACGCTTTCTTAAAATCAAGATTCACTTCAGCCAGCAATCTTTGCTAAATAGTGTCTTCCTGCACGCCACACACTAAACAATCTCTGAGCATGTCATTCAGGGTTTCACTGAAATCACAATATTCCGTTAGTTATTTTAATTTCGCCATGTAGGTAGCAATTGTCTCCCCTGGGGCTCTATTCCATGAATTGAACCTGAGCCTCTGCATTGTGACTGAGGGCTTGGGTTGAAAATGTCCCTTAATGAGATCTACTAATTCACCGAAAGTCTTCGAATCTGGAGCACTGGGGGCTGTCAAGCTTCGAATTAAACTGTAGGTCTTACTCCCACAAATACTCAGGAGAATCGCTCTCTTCTTTTTCTCCCCCATGATTTTGTCTGCTTGAAAGAAGAATGCAAGATGTTCTATATATTGAGACCAATCACCTGTGGCTGACTCAAGGGGACCAATTCTGTCAAAGTGTGGCATTTTGGATGAGTATATCTTCTTTTATTTTTAATGAACTTAGGTACTCACAATTGCTGGGTGAGGTACTGCACCAAATCTGATTTATCCTCATCACCAGTTTGTTATAGAGTTGATCTTCAGACAACTTTTCTTAGTGGAAACATTTAACTTTATATACAAGACAGCAGCAGCAACTACACGGGCGCATCAAACTCCATAACTAAAGAAGATCTACCATGTAGAGATTCCCTGTGCTACTAACACATTGGTTTACACAGATCATTTGATCTTACAACACAAGATTATTCTTAAAGCTACAGCCCTGCATTTCCCAAAACTATAATTACTACAGTTCATTTTATAATAAGGATTGGAGTGGGAAATAAATCAATTAGGATGTAATGGTATCGCCTGAACTCTTTGGTTCAGTAGAATCTAGTTGATCCAGTAGAATCTCTGGAGGCTGATGGCACTTTTACTCAGCATGTTTCAGGAGCTCATTATTTATACATTGTGCTCTCACTTTCATACTCAGAGGAGTCACACCAGTGCAGTACTGAGAGGATGCTACATTGTCAGAAGTGCCATCCTTGGCATGAGATGTTAAACCTAAATGTGCTCTCACAGGCGGGCTTGAAAGCTCCCAAGGCACTACTTTGAAGATGAGCAGAGGAGTTCTCCAAACTGTCCTCACCAATATTTATTCCCCACCAGCACCTAATTAAACACCAGATCATCTGATCATTATCACATTGCTGTTTGTGGGAGCTTACTGTGCACAATTTTGTTGGCGTGTTTCCTACATTACAATGGCAACTACTTTTCAGGAAGTACTTCATTGGCTTTACAGCACCTTGGGACATCCTGAGGTGGTGAAAGGCACTATATAAATGTAAAATCTTTCTTTCTTTCTTAAACATTCACAGCACACATTTTCCAATAATTCCACCCTATTTGGCTCTTAGCCTCACTCAAACTGCTTCAGTATGACAAGGCATTGACTTCGAACACGCTGGTCTCGCGCAGCCAGATGCAATCCAAAAGTAAACTTGCTGGTTCTAAACTTCACTAAGGCTGGTCCTGGAAAGGGGCTAACAGTGTTGTGTAACAGCATGAGGCTATAGTGTATCTGAGGCAGGTGTCATCAACATGTCGCTCAGTGCAAAATAAAAGCAGCTTCAAAGAGGCCAAAGAACTGACTGGTAAAGGAAATGGAAATTTCACACTAGCGTGGTGCTCAATCAAAGTGTTATTATTGCAGCAATCTGGATAGAGCTTTGCTCTGTGTTGAAATCAGGAAGCTAAAATTGCCCTGGAAGTACCACAATTAACACCAAGTGCAAGAAGCAGAAATGTGTTTCCCTTTTCCACACAATTCAGCACCTTTAAAAAAAATCAGGTACTTAGTGCAGTACCTCCAATTGTGGAATAGAGGATATTGAAATTACCCTTTTAATGAAGGCACTAACTTGTTTGGGCCAATGCTTTGTTGAAATAGTGGACAAGGGACATTATCTAGCCATCTGTCAATATTCGCGCAGTGTAATATCCAGGTTACAGCGGTGCATTCAAAGCCAGCCAATTACATCGGCCAATGCTTCCATCGTCAGTAGCAATGAATAAATATCAGCCACTGTTTTGACCTATGAGGGTTGTGGAAACCTGGACAACAAGCTACTGTTTCAAAGCAGAAATGTAATATTGGAGTCCCATCTGTACCATGCCCAGGAACTGGGCGTACTGAGCCAATTGAGAAACTGTATGTTTTGTGGTCTCGTTTTGCACTACCTATCCTCAGTGTTCCAGTACCGGCAGACATCCATTATGGCGTGAGATGCATGTGGTGCAAACATATGCCAAAAGCGGAAAAATCAAATCTGCGATAAATGGGTTAGTGACTGCCTCCTTTGTAAGCTCTTCAAGTCTCTTGGCATTCTTTTATACTAATGCTGTTAAAGGCTACAATACAGCCTTTCACCCATAGGTCAGGTCATTCGGTTAAACTAAAAATGTTATGAATTTTAAAGGAGGACCAGGTGGAAAAAATTTGCAACATGTCTTAAAAATTAATTTGCATTGGATTTTTAATTTAAATTACATTGAACGGTGGTGTTTATTTAATATGGAACTATCTGTGTCAGGAAAATACAAACTGCAAAGTGGCAAAAGGGTTTCAGCTTCTTCTACAATCTAGACCAAGTTACAATGGTCTCCAGCTGGATATGAAGGATAAATAAGCCTTAGGACTGGGGTTGCTGTGTATTTCTAACAGGGGAATTATCTCTGTTTGTGCACCATTGACACCGTACATCAGGTGATTGGTATAGTCTCTTTCTAAAGGGCTGAGTATTCTCTGGATAGCAGGGGGCTGTCAGTCAGTGGCCCATCTGTTTGTTTAAAGTGACCTCTCTGTGATTTCAGTATATGAAGCGATATCTAACACTGTCACTCACTGTGTCGATGCCCGTCCCCAGCATTGCAAGGGAGCACCACAGGGAATCTTGCAAATCATTTCTCCTGAAATCCTTATTGAATGATACTTGAGATGAAGTATTCTGCCCTTACAGCGAAATGTTTGCTGTCAGGTAGCTGCAATGGCCAACATGAGAGCAGCTGGCCCCCAAACTGATCTGTCAGTCCTTAGGCGCTAGGGCAAAAATTCACACTCCTGCCCCATCTGTACCACATTTAATAGAGACCAAGGCAAATGCCTGTAGCTAGAGGGGTTTGTGAGCATTGGGGAATCTGTGTACAGTGGGGGTCTTGTCTTCCAAGCAGCTGGAAAATAATTTTTATTTTGTCTCTTCCCAGAAAGTGTGACATGTTTTAAATTTTTTAGAGGAATTAGGAAACAAAGGCAGCTGTCAGTTATCTGTTCCCTCTCAAATGTACCACAACTTGTTTTGTCTCAGTTTCCTCTCCTCCTCTCTTGAATGCACTGAGTTACAACTTCAAAAGTACTGTCAGCTCTATAACACTTCAAGCAAGTGGCCTTCATCATGAGCCCTACCAGACGGTGTTACTGCCCTCCCTCAGCTGATGAATCAGTGCTCCTCCATGCTAAACACCGTTTGGAGGAAACACTGATGGTGGCAAGGGCACAGAATGTACTCTGGGAGGGGGACTTCAATGTCCATCACCAAAAGTGGCTCGGTAGCACCATTACTGACCGAGTTGGCTGAGTCCTAAAGGATTGGGCTGCTAGACTGGGTCTACGGTAGCGAGGGAACCAACAAGAGGGAAAAACATACTTGACCTCATCCTTACCAACCTGCCTGCCACAGATGCATCTGTCCATGACAGTATCAGTAGGAGTGACCACCGCACAGTCGTTGTGGAGACGAAGTCCTGTCTTTACATTGAGGATACCCTCCATGGTTTTGTGTGGAACTACCACCGTGCTAAATGGGATAGATTTCAAACAGATCGAGCAACTCAAGACTGGGCATCCATGAGGCGCTGTGGGCCATCAGCAGCAGCAGAATTGTACTCGAACACAATCTGTAACCTCATGGCCCGGCATATCCCCAACTCTACCATTACCATCAAGCCAGGGGATCAACCCTGGTTCAATGAAGAGTACAGGAGGGCATGCCAGGAGCAGCACCAGGCATGTCTGAAAATGAGGTTTCAACCTGGTGAAGCTATAACACAGGACTACTTGTGTGCCAAACAGCATAAGAAGCAAGTGATAGACAGAGCTAAGTGATCCCACAACCAACGGATCAGATCTAAGCTCTAGAGTCCTGCCACATCCAGTCCTGAATGGTGGTGGACAATTAAACAACTCACTGGAGGAGGAGACCCCACAAATACCCCCATCCTCAATGATGGAGGATCCCAGCACATCAGTGCAAAGGATACGGCTGAAGCATTTGCTACAACCTTCAGCCAGAAGTGCCGAGTGGTTGATCCATCTTGGCCTCTTCTGGAGGTCTCCAGCATCACAGATCCCAGTCTTCAACTAATTCGATTCACTCCACATGATATCAAGAAATGGCTGAAGGCACTGGACACTGCAAAGGCTATGGGCCCTGACAATATTCCAGCAATAGTACTGAAGACTTCTGCTCCAGAACTTGCCACGCCCCTAGCCAAGCTGTTCCAGTACAGCTACAACACTGGCATCTACCCGGCTATGTGGAAAATTGCCCAGGTATGTCCTGTACACAAGATGCAGGACAAATCCAATCCAGCCAATTACCGCCCCATCAGTCTACAGTCCATCATCAGTAAAGTAATGGGCCATCAACAGTGCCATCAAGCAGCACTTGCTCACTGATGCCCAGTTTGGGTTACGCCAGGGCCACTCAGCTCCTGACCTCATTACAGCCTTAGTTCAAACATGGACAAAAGAGCTGAACTTCCTGAGGTGAGGTGAGAGTCATTGCCCTTGACATCAAGGCCACATTTGACCGAGTGTGGCATCATGGAGCCCTTGTAAAACTGGAGTCAATGGGAATCAGGGGGAAAACTCTCCGCTGGTTGAATTCATACCTAGTACAAAGGAAGATGGTTGTGGCTGTTAGAGGTCAGTTATCTCAGCTCCAGGACATCACTGCAGGAGTTCCTCAGGGTAGTGTCCTTGGCCCAACCATCTTCAGCCACTTCATCAATGACCTTCCTTCCATCATAAGGTCAGAACTGGGCAAGTTCGCTGATGTTTGCACAATGTTCAGCACCATTCGCAACTCCTCAGATACTGATGCAGTTCATGTCCAAATGCAGTAAAACTTGGACAATATCCAGGCTTGGGCTGACAAGTGGCAAGTAACATTCGCGCCACACAAGTGTCAGGTAATGACCATCTCCAACAAGAGAGAATTTAACCATTGCCGCTTGACGTTCAATGACATTACCATCACTGAATCCCCTACTAACAACATCCTGGGGGGTTACCATTGACCAGAAACTGAACTGGACTAGCCATATAAATACTGTGGCTACAAGAGCAGGTCAAAGGCTAGGAATCCTGTGGTGAATAATTCATCTCCTGATTCCTCAAAGCCTGTCCACCATCTACAAGGCACAAGTCAGGAATGTGATGGAATACTCCCCAATTGCCTGGATGAGTGCAGCTCCCACAACACTCAAGAAGCTGGAAACCATCCAGAACAAAGCAGCCTGCTTGATTGGCACCATATCCACAAACATTCACTCCCTCCACCACCGACGCACAGTCACAGCAGTGTGTGTACCATCTCCAAGATGCAATGCAGTAATTCACCAACGCTCCTTCAACAGCACCTTCCAAACCCACAACCACTAACACCTAAAAGGACAAGGGCAACAGTTAGATGGGAGCACCACCACCTGGAAGTTCCCTTCCAAGTCACTCACCATCCTGATTTGGAAATATATCGCCGTTCCTTCACTGTCGCTGGGTCAAAATCCTGGAATTCCCTCCCTAACAGCACTGTGGGTGTGCCTACACCACATGGACTGCAGCAGTTCAAGAAAGCAGCTCACCACCACCTTCTCAAGGGCAACTAGGGATAGGTAATTAATGCTGGCCCAGCAAGCGAAGCCCACATCCCGTGAATGAATAAAAAAAGATGTAGTGTAGCGGGAGTGGAGGCATCATGACCTGGGCTGGTCCAACATCCATGCACAATTGAGCTGCTAACAGCAATGGTGCGCAACTGAAAACTTCCCCAAATTGCCAACTCACTCACAATGACTGCAGAAGATTGGTGTGGGAATTGGAAAAAAATACTGGGTTGCAGGGAAAGAGTGGGAAAATCTGGAACTTTCCCCTGCCAAAAGATTGATTTTTTTTTAATGCAAGGCTATTAACATTTCTGAACCAAAGCAGGCAGATGAAGTGAAGATACAGATCAGCCATGATCAAGTTGAGTGGTGGGATAGGCTGAGGTCACTGAATGGGCTGACTCCACACGCGCAATAGAGTTCTGAGACAAATTAAGGTGAAAACTTACAATCTTGGGACAATCTTAGGGGACAATTTCTGCCCTACTGTTAGAAGAAATTAGAGAGAGCTTTGCACTGGGTCTAACCTATGCCAAATGACCTGAGGGATTTGATGCTGATGCTGGTTGCTGCAAAAGAGAAAGAGTTCCCTTCTCAATGCAAGCTTCTCGGTTTTTGATTTCCACCAACATCCATACAAAGCACAGGCAGATAGTCACAACAAGTAATACCCTGGTACTTTTGAAGTGTTTCATTCATAGTTGAACAGATTTATTTTATGTTTGCCTGGGCACTAATAACTTGCAAGCAAAAAATTAGACTTAATGACATTATAAATTTAAAGGTATATTATTTCAATCACAACCACTTAAAATATCCAAAGTGTATTCCCCAGCTACAGAGTCACTGTGATCAAATGTTACGCTTTCCATCAGATGTTTGAATATTTATCCTCCAAACGCAAAATGCAGGTGAAGATATTTAATTAAAGCCAAGACTTCTAGTTTTATGACTGGAAGTAATATGCACACCCTGGGGCCCAGACTTTTGGCTGAGTGCTGGTGGGTGTGTGGGCAGAGGGGTGGGGGGGTGGGTGGGAGCGGAGGTGGTGATGTGCTTAACCACATGAAATGTGGAAAATTTATGAAGGAAACCAGGCAAGTGATGTTTTCTACCCTTAGGCTCAGGAGACTACAAACCCTCTTTCTCAATGCTAGAGCGCATCGCTGCACTGCATCTGCCTGCACATCTTGTGTGGATGTAGATAGGAAGAAACACTGTGCTTGCCCTATTAATGATTTAACGCCGTATTATATCTGTAGACTGTATGGCCTTTCAGCAAATGTAATCTCTTTATCATCCCTCAGCAAAACATCCTCTAAAGAATCCTGTTCAAATACTATTGGATTCAATAGCACCGTTTTAGGCTAGGATGAATGGTAAATCTTTTGGGATTTTAGCCGCCTTAAAGGATTAAGCCTGTATTTATGTATCTGTGCTAAAGTAGCACAAAGCAGTGTCGCTGGGTACAGTGAGATATAAAATCAATCAATGCCGCCCTGCTTGCACTGGGAGGTGGGAGCAGCTGCGGTAGCAAAAAATTCTCAGCTGCTACATTTTACTGACATTTAGCACCTGTGTTATTGAAGTAAGCTCAATAGATGACGGGATGACAATTCCAATGCGATGGAAGAAAACGAATGCCCCTTCATCTGGAGTCAAATCGGTGCGAGGGCCCTTCTTGTGCTATGGAAGCACATGTACTCCGCTTTATCCCAAATTCATTAGCTCCCCCCATGCCCCGCCACCCCAACCAACCCCCACCCCCTCCAACCACCACCCCCCCCACACCCCTCCCCGCAGCCAACAGCTCCTGACAGAATGTGGCAGCTCCACTCCCGCAGTCCAAACTCATTCAAACAAAGTTGGGCACAGGCTCGATGGGTTGAATAGCCTTCTCCTCTCCCTGCATCTGCTCCTTGTCTGCTGTTCAACACAGAATCTTCCAGGGAGCGCAGCCCCAATCCACGAGCCAATGTTATTTTTGATCATCCGCGTGCAGTTTGCACAGCAGGTAGATTACATCCAAGGGCAAGAGCGGATGAGGGAAAAGAACAGGGAAAATACTCTGATAAAAGCAAAGAACTGCGGATGCTGGAAATCCGAAACAAAAACAAAAGACAGAAATACCTGGAAAAACTCGGCAGGTCTGGCAGCATCGGTGGAGAAGAGCACACTGTGCTCTTCTCCACCGATGCTGCCAGACCTGCTGAGTTTTTCCAGGGGAAATACTCCGATGGTGCAATAGTATGGCTTAATAGGACTCTAAAGGACTTTACTCCACGTAGATTGAGGTTCCCAGGTGAGATGCTTACTTGGTACAGAATGAACTGATCTCGAACTGGGCAGTACCAGGGGTGTTGCAATTAGCTTTGGTTAGTATAAGGAAGGGAAAAGCATCCAACGTTCGTAGTTCTGCTCAACATTTAATGGAAGATTATGGATATCAAGTGAAGATGGTGTCTGGCTTCCAGCTCAACTACAACCTCTCCCCTATCCCTAGCAAAGCTGGGAGTGGGGGGAGAGGGGTAGGTGGCAGAGACCCTGGCACACCATTAAATCCAGCCCCTAGTCTGCACACTTTACATTGGGGTTTAAAAGGTTTGGCCTGCAAGCCAAATGCAGACCATCAGCTCCTCTGATCCAGCCCTAGAAGCTCCTGCCAGTTCTCCTCAACATGTGTGCAAAGCTAATTGAGAACGTTTTGTTTAAACTTCCCATTCTCAAAGGATTGAGAAAAGCTTCTCCCCTCCCCCAGCTCCCCTCCAGGTTCAGGAATCATCCTTTACCACTCCTCCAGGCTGAACCTTTGGGGCAAGGATGGTACCACTAAACTTTATACAGTCACCTGCACTACAGCTCCTATTGTACTCCCCATTAAAAAAAAGTTACTGTACAAAATAGGAAACTGAAAAATGCCCCTTGGCAGTATTTCATCCAAACTTAAAGGTAGATCTATACCCGTGAAGGGGTTAATGATTGCCCTCTTTCCGGCTAGCACTGAGGAACCAAATGACACCATAAGACATTTACGATACAGATTCCAGGTGCTTCCCCTCCTCAAGATTTATTAACGATCGATAAATAAAGAGGTGACATGCAGATGTCCACCTTCAACCAACAAGCAAAAATTCTAAACCTGTGAAAAATAACTACCATCCCTCCCCCTTCTCCAAAACATGACAACTTGGAAGCTTCAACCCTTATGTGATGGGGCTACAGAGGATTATTTGAACTTTCTTAGTCTGCTCTTCCCGCCGTGTACCAATCACCAGCTGCCAACCAATCCCACTGTGCAGTCGGCCACGTTAATAACCGGGGAGCCAATTCTGTTTGAAGAGATTCCGCAATTCCTTTTTGGCTCAGTTTCCTCTGAATTTGTCTCATTTATACCCCATTGGGCTGGTGTTTCAAACCCAGCAGCAACAGGGAAATAGTTATTGTGGAAAGGGCTCATGGGTGGACAACCTCCTTCAGCAAGCAAAGAACGTGGTTTGTGTCGCCCGGTTGTGTTTGCCGTTGTGCCACCAGGGGAAGTTTCCCTCCGGCAGTTTGAGGGATGATCCACCCTGTGAGGTGCCAGTGGAGGCACTGGCAATGCCAACCCAGGCGTTGTCACTCCATGGCCGCATTTTCACCTCCGAGTCAGAACCTCACGGTTTAAGTCCCACCCGGAGACCTGAGCACGAAACTCAAACTGACACTCCAGTGCAACACTGAGGGAGTGCTGCACTGCCGAAGATGCCATGTTTCAGATGAAACGTTAAACCGAGTCCCTGTCTAAGTTCTGAGGTGGATGTAGAGGATACCAGGGCACTGTTTTGAAGCAGGGAAGCTCTCCGCGTGCCCTGGCCAAAGTTTCACGCTCAAGCAACATCGCTCAAAAAAAAAATGATCTAGTCATTATCCTATTGTTGTTTGTGGGAACTTAACTGTGCAAATTGGCTGCTCTGTCCCCTAGTTACAAGAGTGAATGAAATATAAAAATGACCATGTTGGCTGTAAAGCGCTTTGGGATGTGCTGAGGCTGTGAAGGGCACCAGAAAAATGCAAGAGTTTTCTGGTTTCTTTCTCTAAATTGCAGCATAAGAGATGTATGAGAACCGGCTGGGCGAATCTTGCTTTCAGGAGCCTCCAGCTGCCTTACTGCCCTGAATGGAAACATCCTACATTAGGAATTATTGCTAACAACCTACATCCCACCAGGCTATGGTGCGTCTGATTCCGTTTGAACCTTTTTTGCTAATTAAACGCCTGCAAATCTGGATCATCCTATATTTAAAATGCAGATTTTTACTTTTGTGCCATTCTAAAATTGGACCAGTACACTACTGCCCTTCCTAGCGTTAATGCTATAACATTACTGCATTTCTCCCCCAGTCCAAATAACCTGTTTGATGCAAAATAATAGCATGGCCTTCGAGGAGTTAAAAGCCCCTCCAGCAACAGCCTCTCCCCTTTCAATATGTGCTTGCTCCACCCAGCTGACATGCTCCACTGGTATTGGCCGACTCTGCTGAAGAGGCAGTGGAGGCTGGACATATATCACACCTTCCTGTGCAGACAGCCTGTGATCAGTTGGCTTTAGTCTCAAGCCCTGTCCCTGCTCACCCTTCAACACGAGCCTCTGAACATAGAATGTAGCCCAGCTAAAATAAAAGAGCTCTTACTGCCCCAGAAAGAGAGAAACTCAAACCCCACAATCCAGACAAGGTACAGATAAAAAAAAAGCTTGGTGGGGAAATTAAATTAAACAAAGAAAGAGGCAACAGAAAAGAACACTTCTCAATCTTTGAACCTGCCAAAGAACTTGAAGCAATTCTGCGCAGTATTTCAAGGTAAGCCTGTCACTCTTAATTTCTCTTAGAAATTATCGTTCAAAATGTTGTTCCACTTCCACTATAATGACTTTACAGCTCAGTTTTTTTAAAATAACTGTAATGGGGCTTGTAATTTCACTGACAGCTTGGCTTTTTTTTAATTTGGAAAAGCTTTTTAAAAAAGCTAACAGGATTCCTGGGTTTGCCTGATTGGATCCGATTCCCTGGTTTATAATCAGCACAATTTCACTCCTTTGATCTGGCCTTTTGAGTTAAATGGTTCCAGTTGTGGTTATTTCTATAACTGTTCCAAGGTAACAATTACCAGAAACAGATTCTGAGCTTGGATCTGCTGTCAGCTTTTAGTTAAGTGGAAGTGTGTTACGTTCAGTAAAGAACTGACAAACTGACAAGAACTGCTTTTAATCAGCTTGCGTACCACAGGATATTGCTGCCGATACCATACAATGGTTGGGTGAAGGTGCCAATGCTCGCTTCCTAAGACACAGTAAGGTCTTAATCTAAGTTTTCTCATCCATGGTAGCCAGGTAGTTGAGATCAGGCACTTTCCCACAGGGACAAAGGGACAGTTAGGTGTTGTTACCCCCTCCCTCCATTCTCGTAGGGACCGAAAAGGGTTGGGAAACTTCTACGGACTACACTTGCACCTTACTTTCAGCCAATACATGCCACAGCTTTAGGAGGGCTAAGGATGAAAGGGGGCAGGAAATTGAAACTTACTGGGGAAAATGGGGGGCGATTAAGTGCTGTGTGCATGTGAGGAATGAAAAAAAATTGAGTTAGTAACATTTGATATATCAAGACACGTCCAGGATATTGATCTTATGCGGTTCACTGATAGTGGGTTAACTGCAGGATTTTTACCTCGTCAGGTGGGCTGGGTGGTGGTGAGCGGGGATGCTCATGAAGCCGCCCAACGCCCGCGATCAGGCCCCGACCTCGATTTCACGCTGGTTGGCCAATTAACGGGCAGCCAGTGTGAATCACCTGCTGCAATGCCGAGCGCTGCCAGGGTGGGGGGCGGGAGGAGGGAGAGTGCGGAGGTTTGCGCATGTGCGTGGGACATAAGCAGGGACAATGTTATAAATGAAATCCGGACATTTTTATTGTACTTTTAGTTTCTGTTGGGAAACCTCATCCCGCCTGAGGTTGGACAGGTAGCGAAAATTTCCGTATAATTATTACTTTAATGGCCTTAATAGGCCTATTGATTTCAGGCGGGCGTGTTGCCAACTCCCGGACGCACCCACCGATCGAAACATCGCCCAAGTGCGAGATGTTGTTGGGACGCTTGCCGGACATCATCGCGCATCATTATTCGCTCGAGTGGGGCGGATGCACCCCCGCCCGCTCAGCTAAAAATTCTACCCATAATTCTGTACTCAGGTGCTCGGGGGTTTTGATAGTATGCAAGATGTTGAGTTTAATGTAAGAGGCTTGTCACTTTCGTGGTTACTGGTGGATGGTTAATTCATCGCTGTCAAAGAAGGAAGAAAAATCAGAAATCCGCGTGAAAAAGATTTGGCCACAGTCCGCGGGAAAAAAAGGCTCCGGGAACAAGTTTTACTGCACAAATTTCTGTCCGAATCATACCAAGGGTAGGATGAAAAATTGGGCTTTAATGAAAATGTTTTTGATAACAGAATCAGTAGCTTGCACAAAAGCGAAGGAGTTTAACAATTGCTGAAATACTGTACCAGGGAAGACGAATGTATATCTACTCTGGCTCTTCATTGTGTAATCAGCTGTGGCTCAGTGGGTACACTTGCCCCTGTGTCAGAAGACTCTGGGTTCAAGTCCTACTCCAGAGACTTGAGCACAAAAATCTAGGCTGACATTCCACTGCAGTACTGCAGGAGTGCTGCACTGTTGGAGCTGCCATCTTTTGAACCAGATGTTAAGCCACGACTCTGACTAACCCTCTTGGACTGGACAGAAAAGTTCCCACGACAAGTGTGTTGAAGAAGAACACGAGAGCTTTCCTCAGTGTTCTGGTCAATGTTTATTCTTCAACCAACATCACTCAAAGCAAATGATCAGCTCATTATCCTATCGCTGTTTGTGGGAGCTTGCTGTGCACAATTTGGCTGCTGTGTTTCCTTCATTACAATAACGACTACAAAAGTAGGAAAAAGCAGGGGCAATGGCACTAGGTCATAATGCTCATTTGGAGAGCCAGTGCAGACATGATGGGCTGAATGGCCTCCTTCTGTGCCGGTAAAATTCTGTGACTCTAGAGTACAGCCACAAAAGGCTAGAAATATACTCAGCTTTTACTAGAATAATTGAAATGTATTTCCACCTGCGAAAATTTCAGTTCAATTTTGCAATATAACACATGTCAAAGCTGAAATTCTTTTCCTTTCCTTCTGGGATGAGGCTGAGAACATTTCTTTGACATGGATTTCCAGGAGTTTAAATCCATCCACACAATCATCTGTCCACATTCTTAAAGATTTCAGGTCTGGAATGTTGTTCAGTGAGTCCCCAGTACTGTGGTGAGCCTTTATTATTATTATTATTATTATTATTATTATTATAATACTATGCCAAAATAAGTTATATTTCTCATACATTTTGCTATAGATTGCATTAAATATTTTTATCCATTAGGTGTGAGGCAGAGTGCATGGGACTTTTGAATCTGTATCTATTATGTCTTTGGGTGGGAAGGGTTTTGATGGAGTAATGAAGAGGGAATTTTACCGTTCAATGTAACCGGTGCTTTGCTTGAATCAAAACAGAAAATGCTGGAAATGCTCAGCAGGTCTGGCAGCATCTGTGGAGGGACAAACAGAGTTAATGCTTTGAGTTGAATATGACTCTTCCACAGAACTCCAGTTATGTGCTCAGCTTAACCTGCAAGCATTTAATTGGGCAGGATAGAAAGACCCTCCGTCTGCATTTAACATGCATCAGTAACTGACCTGGGAGTGTTTGATATTCTCACTGGGTTGCGAAGTGCATGCACAAAGGTTCCTCATTACTGACGATGCTCATGCTCACCATAGCGAATGCAAAATGTGAATGTTGAACAATCTTTGAGGAAAATCCTCACTGGAACACTGAGATTTCATTTCATTCCCAATGCTTTCATTCCTTTGGTACATACATTTCATTTAACACAGCGTGTGATTACTGGCTGCTACTATCATGATATAAGTAGGTGAATGTTTCTCAGCTGGTAGAAGGTACTACATTTCTTTCTGGTAGTGGACTGTTTGTTGGCTTGGTATTGTAATAGCTTCCAATGTAGCTGAAATTTGGCTCGCTCATTACCGAGCTTTAACTAACAAGGAAATTCTGTAAACATCCTTTGCTGTTTGCGCTTTATGTGTGATTTCCTCAGTGTAACAGAAATTTCCATTCACTTTAGTGTTTATTTTTTCTCTCTTCTTTCTGTCAGTTTTCTCTCCTCTTACCCTGGAGGTGTTGACTCCTGCTGGGGAACAGCCTCACAGGCACCAGTCTCTCTTCTGTATTTCACCTCAGCCCCAGTTCATCCTATGTAAGTGTTGGCAACAAGACTTGGCAGGCTATTTGACTGTTCCTGACAAAAGCAATCAGCATAGTGCAGTGGGTGGGGTGGGGTGGGGTGGGTTGCTGAGAAGGTGGTTTTGCTGGCTAATGATCGGAAACTGAAATCCCAGCATTTTTTCCCCTCCATGACTCCATATACGCCGAGGCCAATTCAAGCACCCCTGAGATCAGCCAATTCACAACACAGATGAAGAGTTGAACCTGGAACCTTCTGCTGTCTATGACTCATTGCCTTAATCAGGGGAGACCCTTACACAATAAATTCATTTTCTTTCTAAGTCACGTGCATAAACACTCTGTTTAGTGCTGTTCATCATTCTGCTATTGGTGCAATGAACATTCCAGTTATAGAGCTAGTTTTAAGACAATTGACAATGGAGTGACTATAATCAGCTCAAGAGTCTTTATTCCCACCTACGTCATGGACCACTACACAAACCCCCCTATAAGTACTGCACAGCGCAATACATAGGCTGCATACAACCAAAGTTCTCTCTAAGATGCGTGTGCATGGGTGCACAGCAATCTTGAATATGCCGTGCAATGCAATAAACAGGGTGCATTAGAGGGAACATTGCCACTGTGTATTAGTAGAGAGACAGTGGGGCTGAGATTGGTCTTGGGATGTAACACAAACCAGACAATAGTGAGCACAGCCTGGTTTACACACTGCCTGATCTTTGCTTCCATTTGCTAGCATCTGCTTCGCATGATCAATGGAGAGAGAAGCTTCTCAGACAGGCCATGGGACAAATGAACACAACATTGAAGGATGAGGAAAGGCTTTTTTTTTTGGCTCATCAAAGTCTGTCTCTCCAGGGCTCTTTAATTCTGCCAGTCCAGATTCTGACTGTAACCCTAATTTCTTTCACACCACTACCTTGTCAGGCACCACATCAAGCAACCTGAAACAAACTGCTCAGGACAGTCCTGGGTTCAGCCCCTGGTCTTTCTTTCTATTTGTTCTTGGATGTGAACATCACCGCTAAGACAAGGTGAAGGTGAGCCACCTTCGCGAACCTTTGCAGTCTTTGTGGTGTGGGTGCACCCACAGGGCTGTTAGGGAGGAAATTCAGAATGTTGATCTAGTGACAGCGAAGGAACAGCAGTATTGTTCAAAATCAAGGTGGTGTATGACTTGAAATGAAACCTGCAGGTGGTGGTGTTCCTATGAATCTGCTGCCCTTGTTTTTCTAGGTGGTCGGATTTGTAAGTTTGGAAGGTGCTGTCAAAGAAGCCTTGGTGAGATGCTGCAGTGCATCTTGTAGATGGTACACACACTGCTGCCACTCTGCACTGGTGGTGGAGGAAGTGAATGCTTAAGGTGGTAGATGGAGTGCTAGTAAAGCAGGCTATTTTGTTCTGGATGGTGTTGAGCTTCTTGAGTGTTGTTGGTGCTGTATTCATCCAGGCAAGTGGAGAGTATTCCATCACACACGTGACTTGTGCCTTGTAGATGGTAGACAGGCTTTGGGAAGTCGGGAGGTGAGTTACTCGCCACAGGATTTCCAGCCTCTGACCTGAGCTTGGGGCCCTAGTAGTTATGTGGTTGGTCCAGTTCAGTTTCTGGTTGATGGTAACTCCCAGGATGTCGACAGTGGGGGATTGAGAAATGGTAATGCCATTGAACGTCAAGGGAAAATGGTTAGATTCCAACTTGTTGGAGATGGTCATTGCCCACCACTTGTGTGGCGCGAATGTTACTTGCCACTTATCAGTCCTAAGCCTTTGATGATAAAGCCAATCTCAGTAGGGGGAGATAGTACAATTGCCCTCAAGCTTCCTGGCTAGCAAGAGGGAAAATAAGTCCCCCTCCTCCAACCCCAGCTAGGACATGAGCACATGTGGACATTGGGCAAGGACACATCCAGGCTCAGCTGCTGTTCCATCACTGGAAAGCTCACAAACACTCGGTTGTAAAGGTCCGGACATAAAGGACTGCACTTGCACATGGAAGGGAAGAGGGTGAAAAGAAAGAAAGAACTTGCATTTGGTACATCTCAAAGTGCTTTATATCCAAGGATGCATAGCCATTGTTGTGTTGAAGGGAACAGAGCAGTCAATTTGCACTCAGCAAGCTTCTACAGACAGCAATGTGATCATCCGTTTCAGGGATAAATGCTGCGTAGGACACCGGGGAATACTTCTCTTGCTCCTCTGTGAAATTCCACCATGGAATTTTCTACCTGAGAAGCCAAACAGCACCTGAGTTTAACATATCCTGTGAAAGTTGGCACCTCCGACAATGCAGCACTCCCTCCAGGAAAGTACTGAGGA
Source organism: Cetorhinus maximus (assembly GCF_964194155.1). Classification (NCBI taxonomy): domain Eukaryota; kingdom Metazoa; phylum Chordata; class Chondrichthyes; order Lamniformes; family Cetorhinidae; genus Cetorhinus; species Cetorhinus maximus. The sequence goes on along the minus strand of NC_135886.1, from coordinate 2,920,902 downwards.
TCAGCCTTGCAATTTTGTGCTTAAGTCTCTGGAGTGGGAGTTAAACCCACAACCCTCCAGCTCAGAGACAAGAGACTCTGCTAACTGAGCCATAGCTGACACAGTGATAGAGTTCCAGTAATGTGGCATTCGAGCTTATTCCTGGACCAGGGTTTGATCGGTGGTCTTGCCTCCATCTTCCTCACTACCTCGGTAATAGATCTATTTAATGTTATATAACAGATGCCCCATAAACTTGCCTACATTTGGCTAAAAATATTTTGATTCACGTGAGAGGCTAAAGAACAGAAATGTCTCCCTGGGTAGCCGTATCCTGTTTTATATCGCATGCATGTGTCGGATAGACCAGCAAGGGATCAACATGCCCGAATGGAAATTTATTCCACTGCAGGTCTGTCCATAGCCTGACACACATGAACTATCGCTTTTGTGAATGTTTCACAGTTTGTAATTGTTGGCTAGGAGTTCCGAAGGAGATTTAGAAAGTAATGGGTAAAATTAGTCACACATTTCCAAAATGAAAGCCAAAGGTAATATTATGCTTCCTGTCACCTCTCTGGCTGCTTTCATGTGGTCTGTATTTTTATTACTTTGTGTCGGACTGAATCCGAGCCAAGACCCATGTGGATTTTTTTTTATTGCAGGAATATACTTTAAGTAACAATATGGGGCATCAAAAATCGAATGAGCTTCATTGTGATCTGTTCCTCTTTTTTGTTTTATTTTAAAATCAACGTGAAAGGATTTTGTATATAAATGTTTATAGATACCCATAACTCTGCAAGGGGAATTATTAATATCTCAAAGATTGGGAAGGATTTGCATTTTAACTGCTCTGATTCCACTAATCCAAACCCCAGACCTTATTGGAACACCTTAGGCCATCTTAAACCCTTACCATAATAACACTGTCTCCCCACTCACCCCCTGGGCAGTGTAGGCCCTTTAATGAGACGCCTTTTAGAGTCTATTTAAGGCTGTATCCCCAAATAATTAGAAAATGAATCTAGCATATATTAAAGCATGCTACGAATATCACTGTTTGTCGTACTTAGTGCCCATATGCAGGGAAGGTTCCAGCCTTGAAGTATAAAGAAAGCTTTATTTTTCTAGCTGAATGACAGTGTTCCTGTCCCACGAACTCAATGCCTCCCTATTTTCGCTGTGTTCTAGTCCAAATTTGACACACTGTCTATTGTATTCTATGCTAATTCTTTACCAAGGTCTCAAATCTGCAGAACTCTTTACCTCCCTCTTTTAAAAATCCAACCTTGATACTACTTAATTGCTAATCCCCTGGCTGGGAGTAAAACATTTCCTGGAAAGATCAATAAGATTGGCGTTCATCATGTCAAAGTGAATCAAAATGTTACACACACACATTGGGTTAGATATGTAAGGGGTAGTTAAATCAGTAATGCACATTTTACACTATTGTCAAAATCAAGAATTGCCCCCATGAATTACCTTTGGGGTTCAATGATTGCACTTATGTAGTAAAATAATGTAGCAGCCACTCTGTACCAAGATCAGTCCACGAGATGAATAAGCAGCTCATCTGTTTTTAGTGAGGGAGAAATGTTGGCATCGACATGTGAGAGAACACATTACCCTTTGTCAAATGGTGATATGACATCTTTAAGGTCTGTTTAACATCTCTCCCAAAAGGCAGCCGCTCAGGCAACATCACAGAATCTTCTACAACGCAGAAGGAGGCCATTCAGCCCATTGTGTCTGCACCAGCCCTCCAAATGAATAATTTACTTAGTGCCATTTTCTGGCCTTCTCCCCATAACCCTTCCCATTGTTCCTTTTCAAATAACAGTGTTCTCTGCAATAGAGTGTCAGCCTAGAGTAAGTGCTCAAAATCTGCTATGGGTTAAGAGCGCTCGAGATTCGAGCAAGAAGGGGAGAGATCCCTTCCAAGCCCAGCTGACACACCGCTGCTTGGACAAACTTTCTGTACCATTGCCCAGTACACAGTGGCACAGGAAGAGGCCTGGATATTCTCGGCACAAAAAGTCCTTGAGAATGAGAAAATAATTTACAAATGGAGGAAAAGCACAAAAACTCAGAGCAGCCTCTAGCACTATTCTCCCCACCATTGAGGTACTTGCTGAATATGCAAACTTAAATAGCTCAATTACACTACTACAGGTATAAAATGCTTCGCATACAGGTTCGAGCCAGGGGTAGGAGAGCAGTGGTTCTAAAACTTGGGCCCACAAAACAATGTGTAGAGTAAGTCCTGCTGATGTGAACTAGGAGATGGGGGGCAGAGTGCAGCTACCACACGTTCAGCCTAAAGTGGCCTGGCAGTCTCACTGATGAAGGGGCACGTGTGGAAGAATGCTGAAGACAGCACAAGACAACCTGGTAGACCTGCGGTCACAGGCAAATTCAGCCTCCTCAAGAAAGGGGAGCTTTTAAAAAATATTTAAGTAGAACATAATTAAAGAAAGGAAGCCAACATGCAATCACACCCAGGATGCCATTTTCTCTCATTTAGATGGGGGATTCATGATTACTAATCCATTTGAAAAGGGATCCTACAACCAAAAAAGATTGAGAACATACAAGGAGCAGGAGTAGGCCATTCAGCCCCTCGAGCCTGCTCCGCCATTTGATACGATCATTGCTGGTGTGATCGTAACCTCAAATCTGCATCCCGCCTACTCCCGATAACCTATCACCCCCTTGTTTACCAAGAATCTATCCACCTCTATCTTAAAAACTTTCAAAGACTCTGCTTCCACCATCTTTTCAGGAAGAGAGTTCCAAAGACTCACAACACTCCAAGTGAAAAAATTTCACCTCATCTCCATTTTAAATGGGCGATCCCTTATTTTCAAACAGTGACCCTTAGTCTAGATTCTCCCACAAGAGGAAACATCCTCTCCACATCCACCCTGTCAAGTCCCCTCAGGATCTTATATGTTTCAATCAAGTCACCTCTTACTCTTCTAAACTCCAGCAGATACAAGCCTAGCCTGTCCAACCTTTCCTCATAAGACAACCCACCCATTCCAGGTATTAATCCGGTAAACCTTCTCTGAACTGCTTCCAACGCATTTACATCCTTCCTTAAATAAGGTGACCAATACTGTACACATTACTCCAGATGCAGTCTCACTAGTGCTCTGTAATAACTGAAGCATAACCTCCCTACTTTTGTATTCAAATCCCCTCACAATAAATGGTATTCTACTGGCTTTCCTAATTACTTGCTGTACCTGCATGCTAGCCTCTTGTGAGTCATGCACTAGGACACCCAGATCCCTCTGCAACTCCGAGCTTTGCAATCTCTCACCATTTAGATAATATGCTTCTCTTATATTCTTCCTGCCAAAATGGACAATTTTACATTTTTCCACATTAAACTCCATTTGCCAGATCTTTGCCCACTCACTTAACCTATCCATATCTTTTTGTAGCTTCCTTATGTCCTCCTCACAAAATACTTTCCTACCTATCTTTGTGTCATCAACAAATCTGGCAACAATCCCATCCATCCCGTAATCCAAGTCATTTATATAAATTGCGAACAGTTGAGGTCCCAGCACTGATCCCTGTAGCACACCACTCGTTACATCTTGCCAACCTGAAAAAACCCATTTATGCCTACTCTCTGCTTCCTATTAGCCAGCCGATCTTCTATCCATGCCAATATGTTATCCCATACCATTAGCTTTTATTTTCCGCAATAACCTTTGATGTGGTACTTCATCAAATGCCTTCTTGAAATCTAAGTACAGTACATCCACTGATTCCCCTTTATCCACAGTATATGTTACTTCCTCAAAAGAACTCCAATAAGTTGGTTAAACATGATTTCCCTTTCTATATTAGAACCCAGTAGTGAATATGGGGATATATTTGGGGGTCAGTCGGTGAAGGTTCGCTGCAGTTTTCTTTCAGTGATGTGTTGTGACTGTTTACATTGGCTACATTACATCACACAAATCTCATTGCTCAAAACCTAGTAGCATTTTCATCTCGAGTACCAATGATGTGAACTACTTAGCAGTGCCAAGTGGTGAAATCCTGATCAGAGTCATTTCAACTAAAAGCCAATGGGTGGAATAATACAGGGGAGGCAGGCGGCATAGCAACCTCCTCCCCCTGCCCCCCCAACCCCTGGAAACAACAAGCTCCGCGCTGACATGCTCCGCAGCCAATAAGTGCTGCGGGGCAGATTAACAAGAGCTGAGTGGGACTTCCACCCCTCACCCTCACTGGGGAGAAGGTCCTGCCCTCTGGAGCTGCCAGCCAATCCAATTGGTCGGCAGCTCCATCAGTCTCGACAGCACCAGGAAGGGTCAGTGGCCATTGTCGGGACTGCAGAAGAAGAAGAAAAACCAAAGCCCATGGATTCCCGGAGCGGGTAATTCCAGGGGCTGGGCCGGGAGAGTTTGGGTAGGTTAGGGAACGAGGTGGAGGTGAGGCAGTGGGTTCAAGAGAAGGAGCGAGTGGGAAGGGAGGGAGGGTTCGATCTTAGTGGGGCTGCCCCACGATTGGCAAAGAGCAGCCCCCGAAGAGTGAAGACCTGCCCCTTCCTCCCTGCCCTTTAAACATTTAAGTGAAAATATTGGGCTGCCTGTCTCCGCCTGCTGCCTACGCTAAATGTTTTATGGTGTGGGCAGCGTATTATCAGGGTCAATTGGCTTGATATCAAGCCTAATTAACCCTTGATTATTCATTTAAATATGGTGGGCAGGCTACCAATTTTGCCACCTGCCTACCGCCCCGCCATATTATGGGGGTGAACTCAGGTGGGCAGGAACATACCAACGTACAAACATATGAATTAGGAGCAGGAGTCGGCCACTTGGCCCCTCAAGTCTGCCCCGCCATTCAGGCTTATCTGATTGTAACCTCCCACCTACCCCTGATAACCTTTCACCCCCTTGTTTATTGCTGCCTTAAAAATAATGCTTTCACTGCCTTTTGAGGGAGCGAGTTCCAAAGACACTCTACCCTCTGAGAGAAAAAATTTCTCCTCGTCTGTTTTAAATGGGCGATCCCTTATTTTTAAACAGTGACCCCTGGTTCTAGATTCTCCCACAGGAGGAAACGTTCTCTCCTCGTCCACCCTGTCAAGATCCCTCAGGATCCTAAAGGTTTAAATTAACTCGCCTCTTACTCTTCTAAATTCCAGTGGATACAAGCCTAGCCTGTCCAACCTTTCCTCATAAGACCATTCATAATATTAGTCTCGTAAGCATTCTCTGCACTGCTTCTAATGCATTTACATCCTTCCTTAAATACTCCAGATGTGATCTCACCACTCCCTGTACATAACCTCCCTACTTTTGTATTCAATTCCCCTCACAGTAAATGATAACATTCTATTAGCTTTCCTAATTACTTGCTGTATCTGCATATTAACCATGCGCTAGGATACCCAGAGCTCTCTGAATCTCAGAGCTCTGTAATCTCTCGCCATTTAGATAAGATGCTTTTTTTTTTATTCTCACTGCCAAAATGGGCAATTTCACATTTGCCCACAATATACTCCATTTGCCGGATCTTTGCCCACTCATTTAACCTATGTCCCTTTGTAGCCTCCTTATGTCTTCTTCACTGCTTATTTTCCTACCTATCTTTGTGTCATCAGCAAATTTAGCAACCATTCCTTGGGTCCATTCATCCAAGTCATTTATATAAATTGTAAAAAGTTGAGGCCCCAGCATTGATCTCTGTGGCACACCACTCGATACATCCTGCCAACCAGGATGTAACCCTGTTTCCTGTTAGCTAGCCAATCTTCTATCCATGCTCTTAGTTAACCCGTAGACCATGAGCTTTTATACAATAGCCTTTGATGTGGAAATGCTTTCTGGAAATCTAAAGGCGGAATCATCCCAGATTTGCACTAAGTGCGGGTAGCGGGTGGGAAAAAGGATCTTTACCCGCCGGCCGCAATGGTGGCTTTTCACGCCATATCATCCGATTCCCACCTCATTATTTATGCAGCCACAGGAAACACACCATCTTGCTGGTGGGCAGCCTCCGATTCGCCCGCCACGCCATTACCTCGCTGCTTCCTCATGCAGGACGCCATATTTAAACTGTAGCTGAACATACGCATCTCAATGCTTGCAGCCCAGGAGGGCACCAGTGAAGGCATGGCCCTAAAACCCAAGAAAGGTGAAGGCCCCCAGTTCAGTGACGCATCCCTGAGATGCCTTCTGGGCACTCTGGAGGCCTGCCACGATATCCTCTACCCCCACTCTGGCTGCAGGAGGTCCATCAGTCTCATCACTCCGGCTTGGGAGACGGTGGCAGAGGTGGTCAGTGCCAATGCTGCAGACGAGGCCGGCCATCCAGTACGGAAAACAGAGGAATGATCTCATCCGTGCTGCCAGAGTAAGGCAACCATCTCATCACTCTAAACTCACACACTCACATGTCCATCACACATTCACTGGTATCTCACTCACTGTCAGCTCAAGGGACATCACCACTCACTCTCTCACACACACCCTCACGTCTCCATCTGGCCTCATCTCCTCTGGAGACTGGAGATTGCCTCCTCAGCCCTCACCATCTTGGGGCCACTTGCACAGATCAACATGTGCCCTAGGATACCCCACTTCCCCAGTACAGCCCTCGCCCTGCAGCCTCTTCCCCTGCCTGAGGCCACTTCACCCACTTCTCCAAGCAAGCCGCACCCCTGCAGTCGTTGAAAAGACACCCCCACCTTACGACTGGTCTGGTAGACTTGCCCGTGAGCTCCCCAAAAAGTGATGTGGTGCTGTCTGTGAATCCTGGCGCTGATGACTGCGAGTGCTGACCGAAGCATGGTAGGCAAACAAACCTTGAAGCCCAAGTGAAGTGCAGCCCGCCAGGTGCACGTCGCTTATATATAGTTGTGAAACACACCTGCGTGGTGCCCGGATGATCCAGCATGAGGGGGATGATTCTGGTGAGCAGGATTTATAATGATATGCAAATGCATTAAAGTAACATTCCCGGCGGGAAACGCAGCCCGCCATTGGTGGTCGGAGCGGACAATCGCAAGCTGGTTTTACGACACCGTGAAACGAATTTTTGGCCTTCCTGCCATATTGTCTTCTTGCACCCACCATGACGGTCAATGCCAACGTAGATGGAAAATTCTGGCCTAAGTACAGTACATCCACCGGTTCCCCTTTATCCACAGCACATGTGACTCCAAGAAATTGGTTAAACGTGATTTCCCTTTCACAAAACCTTGTTTACTCTGCCTTGAATTTTTCCACGTGTCCTGCCTTCTCAACATCATTAATAATCACATCTGTCATGGGGAGAATGTTAGAAGCTAAGCTAACTGACCTGTAGTTTCCTGCTTTCTGTCTCCTTCCCTTTTTGAATAAAGTAGTGAGATTTGTTATTTTCCAATTTACTGGAACCTTCCCCGAATCTAGAGAATTTTGGAGAAGGTGGTGGGGTGGGCGCCTGCCCTATTTTACACTCCACACCCTCCCCACAGGAAACACACCCGCTGGGGACACACGAAATTCAGCCCAATGTGTCGTTGCAGAAGAGGAGCTGAAGGTATCCAATGAATTCATTGGAATTCCGTCTGTGCTATCCTGGGTCACAAAGTAAGACACTGGCCTTGACTAAAGAATTCTGTTTGTATTTCAATATGAGTTCACAGTTGGTCAATATTAGTGAACACACTCATTCTAAAACCCATGCAGTCAACCGCTGGCTGTAATATTAAACAGTTTGACACCCCCACTCAATATCTTTCCTTGCAACGAAATGCAAAATAATCAACACTGAAATTTTCTCCATCATCATTTTACTTTGGATCACAAAACATTTTACATTTCCTGAAATGGCCTTGTTCCATTTCAGCCTGTCAATTTCAGTTCAGTTTCATTACATAAAAATCAATCAACCTGCCAACCATCCAATCAGCCAGCATTTGCTGCCTTTCCCCGATGATATGTGTAATATTTTGGCTTCTCAATTAAAGAATAGCTGTAGTCTTGCTGCCAGTGTGAAGGGTCAAAATGGCCAAAGTGTAAACACCACCAAGATTGAAAAGAGCTGAAGTTATGGGTACTGTGATGATGATTAGGTGGCAAATGTTCAAGAGAGTAATTATAACCGAATGAGACAAAGCAGGAGAGGGATAAGTAAGCCTGGAAACCGTCCAAGGACACTGGATGTATTTGTGCCCCTCAGCAATGTCTCCTGGTGCCTTTGCATTTCAGGGAGTCAAGTCAAACTGACTTCTGTACAGATGACCTTGGCTTCATTTTCTCAATCAGCTCCCAACAAACCTAGAGGATAATGGTGGCAAAGGGAAATGCCGAATTATTTTTGCATTTGTGGAATTGCGCCCGAGATTTCGATGAATGTATCCATTGGATGGGCGGGTGGTGGGGGGGATTCGGATGCAGTGAGCTGGGAAATTGACATTGACATTCATCAGCATTTTAGTCTCATGATGTTGTTTTGAGTCACAATGTAAGCACACTTCAAATGAGCTGGCTCAGAGCATTAATCAGTACGATGTGCAGGTCACTGGCCCTTGACAAGTAAGCCTCTGCTGCTGGAGCGTGGAGTGCCATTGACTGGGGGAGGCTGCACATCAGCAGTCACAGACATTAAATGCATCTCGCTGGTAATTCATGAAGAACGATCATCTGTTTTTACTTATTAGTTTTGCAAAAGGTGACACCTAAGATCTGTTCCTTTTAGAAGCTTGATAATTTTGGCCAGAGATTACAGTCAGGAAAAATCAACTGCCCTGTTTTGTGAAGTAGTATACTGTAGTATAATATATTGTGTTGGATCAAAATCCTGGAACTGCCTCCCTGACAGCACTGTGGGTGTACAGCGATCAAGGTAGAAACTCAGCACCACCTGCTCAAAGAAAATTGGGGATGGGCAATAAAAGCTGGCTTTGCGAGAGATGTCCAGATCCCAACAATGAAGAAAAACAAAGTAAAAATATTCAACACAGACATTGCACTGAAGCGACACGCTAAATCATGCTGGCAAATTGATCTAGTCAGCATGTACAAAACAGAGGTTCAGCTATATATTTATCTGGTTTTTAACTGTCCCACTCTTGGGAATTTTATTTTACTCAGATCCTATCAGATGTCCTACTTTCCCTTCCACAAGTAATCACAGGTACGGTGACCACAGCTCCATTGGACATGCATTTATTCATTTTTTTTTAACACTCGAGTCTAACCTAGTTTCCAAAGGATCCCAAACAAGCCATTTTTTAAATTCATTCATGGAATGTGGGCTTCGCTGGCTGGGCCAGAGAAGGTGGTGGTGAGCTGCCTTCTTGAACCGCTGCAGTCCATGTGGTGTAGGTACACCCACAGTGCTGTTAGGAAGGGAGTTCCAGGATTTTGACCCAGCGACAGTGAAGGAATGGCGATATATTTCCAAGTCAGGATGGTGAGTGGCTTGGAGGGGAACTTGCAGGTGGTGGTGTTCCCCATCTATCTGCTGCCCTTGTCCTTCTAGATGGTAGTGGTCGTGGGTTTGGAAGGTGCTGTCGAAAGAGCTGCTGAATTCCTTGGTGAATTTACAGTGGACATAGGGCCTCCAAAAGATATCCAAATTGTTTTGGCAACTTTACTGTCAGAATGAATTCAAATCAATGGTGATTGTGTGAAAGTGGTCTTAGATTGACTCTCCACTCATCTCTTTCTGCTCAGTTCTCAGAGGAACCCCAACCAATACTTACCCTCGTCATGTTTAAATACTTTCCTGTCAGTGCAAGATTACTGCTACATTCCTCAGAACATTAGCTAAGGTTACTTAGTAGCTTCTCCAATGGTTTAGTTAATAACTGCACGGCTCAATGTAGGACTGAGTCACGGGGAACAGGAAGGTCCAAGACACAGTACTTCATAGAGTCATAGAGTTATATGGCACAGAAACAGGCCCTTCAGCCCATCGTATCTGGTCTTGCTCACTCAGCTGATGGGGCGGGTTGGGGGGTGGTTTGCCTCCTACTGTCCAGTAACCTCCTACTGGGAAATATGCTAGTACCGAGACATCGGGTGGGAATTGAACCAGTTTTGGCTGTGATGCCCTATAGTTAATTTGCCTGCTAACATTCACCACCTAAGCCCTCAAATTTAAAGTGACAAGGTACCTAAAGCTGGTCAGTGGTTGTGGAAATGTATGGAGTCAGCAGCTTCACAAAATAGAGTAAAAAGGAGACAAAAATATTTCTGGAAAATGACCTCATCTGAGAAGCTTTCCCTTACTGAAAATGATCAAATTTTGGCCAGTGATTTAATTAGCTGTAAATGATTACAGTTGTAGATTATTAAACAATTAAGGTCCATTCATCACAATATTAATCTTCCCTGACTTAAATTCTATGATATTCCCTAGTGAACAAATTGGAAATCTTCCTGGTATAATCAAGAAGCAGGAAGCTGCCAAGGACCAATTAAACACTCAATAAAATCAGTGTAATGTAGAAGAACAGAAACCACTCAGAGCTATGCACACTCTGTCCTTCAGCAAACACACAGAGTAACAACGGACCTGACATTTAAGCTTATTAAAGTTGATACTTGAAGTTGCCACTCATTATAGCTCTTGGGGTGAAAGGGATCAAAGGGTATGGGGAGAAAGCGGGAGCAGGCTATTGAGTTGGATGATCAGCCATGATCATAATGAATGGTGGAGCAGGCTCGAAGGGCCGAATGGCCTACTCCTGCTCCTAGTTTCTATGTTTGAGGGCAGCTTTCCAAAGAGCAGGATCCTTTAAGGAATTTGGGTCTTTAACTCTTGCAGGAGGACAGGGGAAGCTCCTAAGAAAATAGCAGAAGGAGAGCAGTAAAGGGATTGCTCCAACAGCTGTTAAAAGGGCCGCTGCAGTTTGCAGGCCCAGACGCTCAACAATCTATGTGAGAGGGAGGAAATGAAAGAGCAAAAAGAGGGTGAAAATGGCAGGAGGAAGAGGAAGTAGCATTATGGGTGGCTATAATGATTGAGGTTTTGTTGGAGGTAACATTGATAGAGGTAAGGGCAAGATTTTTGGTATCCAAGGCGGGAGGTCCCAGATGAGGGTAGTATAGAGGGAGGTAGCTCAGACAGTTTGCGCCACCTCAACTGCCTCATGAACAGCAGGAACATGCTGGAGACATGCTTATTATCTCCTCAGGCTGACCAAGGTAAGTAAAGTAAAAAGGATCCTTATCTAATGCTGGAAACATGACTTGCCTCCACGCCATCCATATCTGCGTGGTACAAATGAAGAGATGAGTGAGACAGTTAAAATGAATAAGAGGCCTAAGCTAGCATCCCAACCCCACAACCCCCTCCCACCTTTCTACATTTCCATACCCCACTTCCCGGGTGTTTGAACAAAAAGTGAGGAGATTACTGTGCAGTCTGCACCTGAAAGCAAGACCACAATGGAATATCTGCAGGCTCATGAGTTGAAGTAAATTTGAAACTGATCACTAGCCTTTCTATATGTTTATTTTCTTTGCAAAGGAAAAGGTTGCCCACAGCCATTGCCATGGACGGGAGGAGGAGCTATCAGACCCTTATGTAGGCATGAAGACAATGCTCTACAACTCCTGGAGGGACATGTGCATACTGGGGAGATGGAGATCCTAGAGGAGAGCTACCAGTTGGCAATGCGATGGATTATCACAGTACAATAATTAGTTACAGCCTTCAGACATTCTGAATATTGGAAGTCTCCTATCACTGCTCAGTCACTTCTTTTGAATCACAATTAAGTGGCCACTTTCCTAAAATGAATGCCCTTTGTATCCATCGCAGGTGCTGGACATGCAGACAAAGAAGGAACCATTGAGCAGCCTGACACCACACCACACATTCCCACACCAGATCCACCAACTACATCACGCACCTTCCTTATTCAGGCTCCAGTCCAGATGCGCACAAAGAATGAAATACAGAGCACCTCTGAGCAAGGATAGTTGATCACTGATCAACCATCTCAAATAATATAAAAGCAAAACATAAAGTCCTGAAGAAGAGTCATATTCAACTCGAAATGTTGACTCTGTTTCTCTCTCTAGATGCTGCCAGGCCTGCTGAGTTTTTCCAGCACTTTATTTTCTTCTACCAACAATCTCTTCCCAGATTTAGGAGAAATTCTTGCCCTAGGCTGACAAGCCCAGGGGTCTGGAACGTGCAGGCCCAGTTTTCCAAAGGACTATGATTCAGGATCAAATATCACATGTTCAGGCAGTGGAGATAGTCTCTACACACGTGTTATATAACGGTGTCATGGAGTTCACAGCTAGCATCTGCAACACAGTGTAGGAGGCATGTTAGCGCAGGTCAAAACAGCTGCCCAGCAGGTTTCTGTGGCAACAAGACATCAAAAGGAGATTCTAAGGGTTATCATTGCTAAGTTGGCTCAAGCACTCTAGCTCAGGGCTTTCATGATTTATTCCTTTTCCTTTCACACAGACCATTAGCCCAGCTGAGCCCATGCATGGTGGAGCTACAAGGAGTGGGTATAGATGTCACTACATTAATGCAGCCCCTCCAATTCCTGCAGAGAGAGGGACCTTCTGGTCTGGACCTGAGAGCCATTGACCGGTCTCCAGTCTAGGAATCATCTACTACATCAAAGTACTCTACTTTGCTCCATGAATCTGTTGCGCTTCTCCACTCCACTCCATTCTATTGGCTGCCTGTACCTGCTCCTATTCTGTTGTCCTGTTGCCTGTGCACTTACACACAAATGGTCTGTGCTCATCCTGACTGTACTTTGCTTGCTCCTCTGCTTCCTGATGCTGTGCACCTCCCAAATCTCCCCACCCTGAAGCCTGCTGGCCCTTGCTTGCTGCTTGCTCCCTGCCCTGTCTTCACTTACCCTTTCCAGGTTCCCCATCCTCGGTCCAAAAGCAATGCCACAAGGGAAAGGAGAGAGGGAACTCACCTTTGTATAGAGGCTTCCACAACCTCAGGACATCCCAGAGCACCTTACAACCTATGCAGTACTTTTTAGGTATAGTCCCTGTCAGAATGTAGCCCTGTTTAAAACATAAAGATAAACAGGTATCCTGTTCTACAATAGGTGAATAAATGCAAGTCTTTGTTAAATCTCATCAGGCACCTGAGAAAAAGAACTAGTGGCACTACTTAAACCTGACTCATTGTGAGAAAAGGAATACTTCAAATGATAGAAATCTGAAGTAAAAACCGAGAAACTGATTAGAGTTTGATAGAGAAAAATAGGTGAACATTAAACCCAGTTTGTAAGAGTTCCAAAGTTATCTTTACAGTTCTGAATACATTTAAATTATATACCTGATGCAGCTTTTCTGAATTCAGTTTCTTTCTCACCTCTAAAGCTTCCAAACAAAACTGTTCGAGTATAACAAAAATGGAACAACATGGCTTTATAGAGGAGGATAGCCTTTGGGGTGGGTTTGCAGGAGGGGGGAATGTGGTCGGATTGTCAGCAACATCATAATTTTAAAATCCTCACCCTTGTTTTCAAAATCCCTCCACGATTTCACCCCTCCCTATCTGCAACCTCCTCCAGCCCTAAAACCCTCTGAGATATTTGCACTCTTCCAATTCTGGCCTGTTGCACGTCCCCAATTTTATGCATACGCGTGCATGGGCTCTATACTCGGGAATTCACTCCCTAGATCTTTCCGTCTGCCTACCTCTCACTCCTCCTCCTTTAAGACACTCCTTAATTATTTGACCAAGATTTTGGTTCATCTGCCCTAATATTTCCTTATGTGATTCGGTGTCAAATTTTGTTTGCAAATACTCCTCTGAAGTACTTTGGGACATTTTTACTACATTAAAGGTGCTATATAAATGCAAGTTGTTGTTGTTGTTGTTGTCCTCTGGCAAGCATTCTGTTCAGAGAAACACTCTTTTCGTGGATCAGCTGTTCCAGCATAACTCCAATTCCCATTAACGAAAGCTCATCATGTCACTGAACTGAATTGCGATCAAAGAGAAGAAAAATTGAATAAATTTGATCATCATCTTTCCGGCGGCAGAAGTTTTTTCAAAAAAATGAATATCAAAATTTAAGTCGGATCACCAAGCCAAAGCTTCCAGTGAAATCAAGTGGATTAATTAAAGGCCGCCTACAAATTTCCTTTGAGGGCGGTGTTCAGTGATGGTGATCCAGGGTTTTGATGAGGAACTCCACAGTCACATGACGTGGATGCTTTAATCTTCCATCCATGGCTCTGAGGCCTTTGATGGTCATCCACTATTTGTGTGGAAGGTTTGATCTTTTAGATTGTACTGTGGGATCCTCTACAAGGAGTCCATTTGATGTGGTAATAACCAGTGGTACCGGCAGTTCTATTCTCCTGCTTGTTAAGATTGGTGCACGTGTATTACTGTTAAAGATCAGCTTCAATTCCAGGTCTGCAGGCTTTTCAAAGCCTTCATTCTTTCACACAAGCAAAAATCATCATTGTGGTAGAATATTTGGCTCATTTTAACTCACCCATCTTAAATAAAAAAAACATGTTCCCCAGCCCCCACCTCCCCTGCCCCCTCCCCAATTGCTGTATCTGGAGTGAGTCTAGAGTCTCTATCTCCACTACCCCAGCGGGAAGACCATTCGAAGCCTTGATCTCTCTTTGTGTGAAGAAATTATTCTTGACATTTTTCTTAACTGTTCCTTTCACTAGTCCCTTTGATCTAGTAATAAGAAAGAAGTCTCTTTGACAGTTGAGAAGAAAGTTGATGTGCGTCTACGATGGTGGCAACTGGTCTTATTTGTTCTCCTCGCTGCAGAAACTGGCTCATTCGGGAATGAGGCGAAATTGCTCAGAAAAGAGCCATAGCATGGGAGGATGTCTCACAAATGTTAGCTTACGTCCAGGTTCTGCACAGGGTTAACAGGTTGAGCGCAAGCCCTATGTATCTGCCACGGCGCAGTTGGTAGCGCTCTCGCCTCAACTTTCGAGGATTGCGTCGCACTCCAGGACTTCAGCCAGAAACGGAGGCTGTTATCCAGTGCAGTAGTGAGGAAGCACTGTATTGTTGGAGGTGCTGTCTTTTGAATGAGATGTTAAATTGATGCCCCATCTTCCTGCTTGGGTGGATGCCAACAATTCCATGACACCATTTTGGAGAAGAGCTGGGAATTTCCCCAGTGTCCTGGTCAATACTTATCCCTCAAGAGCAGATTGTCTGGTGAGTGTCACATTGCTGTTTGCTTGATGTGAGTGAATTGAATGCCACGTTTCCAACATTACAACCGTGACTACTCCACTGTCTGTAAAGTGCTTTGAGACAGTGGTTGTGAAAAATGTTATATAAATGCACAAAGTCCTTTTTTCCTTTACCTAAGGCTTAACTTGATTCTGAAACTGAAGTTGCATCACCCCTTAGAATGAGAGGAAAGGTAAAGGATTTCAACATTCAAAACTTAGAAGATTCACTGGTCCAATTTGTCCTTCCAGTGTCTTTGTCCAAGTGCCGCCCCTTCCTTATGAGATAAACACAGCGAGATATTTGCCAGACAGAATCACTTCTGTTCAATAGAATCCCAACCAAGATCTGTAAATTTAGACAGCAATTAAAGCTATTTATCCTCCTGTGTGCTCATGTACCACATCACAGCTTCTTCACTGTGGAATTAGAACAATGTGGAAGGACTGTTTATGGAAACCTGACACCAGTAATACAAATGTAGACAGAGGCAGTCGAGGGTCTCTCAGACTGATGAGTTCTAAATGCAGTTGTGTTCACCTTACATTGTTTTTTCCCAGCTTATAAAGTAGCAAATCCCATGGATCTCAGTTGCTGTTCAACTTGTTCTTCATTTTTCATCTCTTTTTTTTATTGATGGATTTAACTAGCTGAAGCTACTGAAATAGATTGTTCACTTATTCCCATTCAGCCAGGTGTAAATTTTATGGAATACCATATAAATTTCCATCTGCTGCCTGTGTCTTAACTCACATCAAGTCCTGTTCACCCCTCACCCCTGTGCTCGCTGACCCCCACTGGCTCCTGTCAAGCAACGCCTTGATTTTAAAGTGCTCTTCCTTTGTTTTCAAATCCCACCCAGGCCTCTCCCCTCCCTATCACTAACCTTCTCCAGCCCCACATCCCTTCAAGATACCTGCACTCCTCTAATTCTGTCCTTTTGAGCATCCACTATTGGTGGCCATGCCTTCAGTTACCTAGGCCCTGAGCTCTGGAATTCCATCCCTACCCCTCTCCCTCCTTTTTAAGACACCCCTTAAAAGCCACCTTTTTGACGAAGCTTTTTATCACCTTACCTAACATCTCCTTATGTGGTTAAGTGTCGTATTTTATTTCATAATGCTCCTGTGAAGTGCCTTGGGATGTTTCATCACATTCAAGGTACTATATAAATACAAGTTGCTGCTGTTGTGCTTCATGTCAGCTTTGGCCTTTGTTGTTGAGAAGGTGTTAACTTTAAATAGTAAAGACGCAGGGTATTATGTTCCTTCTGCCGGGTCACGTTGCTCAATGAAAATGGTTGCACGCCTATCTACTGGTGAGTGAGTTGGTAAAGAGTACACTGCAGACACAGAGACCAATGTAAGATGAAGCATATGCTGTTTATTAACATAAGTAACAGAGCACTAACACATGTGTGCTTCTCAAACCAGACCCAATTCTAAACTACTGATTAACATTGTAGCCTGCGCTACACAGTAATTGGGTAATACAGTCACGTGGTCAACCCGCTCACATTCTCTTAAAGGTGTATTGTACCTCAGATTACCACAGTGTTATGAACCCAAATTTGAGCCCAGTGCCAAATTTGTCGTGCTTACATTAAATAAATACATAAAAGTTGAATCTGATTGCACTTTTTGTGATGGCGATTTAGAAATGTTTTGTAATGTTCATTCAGATATATTTTATGAATAAAGTATATATTTTTTTTAAAAATACACCAACAGTTGGCAGCATTTGCCTTTGTGCATAGACAATAGCTGGAATGTTGACATTACAATTCCGACTGCAGACAGTATTCTTAGCCCATCCCTACAGGCTGTTGATTTGCCAATACTTTCCTGTACAGAGTTTCTGACATTGGGGAAAACATTATTTTATTCATAACAAAAACAGAAATACCTGGAAAAACTCAGCAGGTCTGGCAGCATCTGCGGAGAAGAGCAAAGTTGACGTTTCGAGTCCTCATGGCCCTTGGGTATTTCTGTTTTTGTTTTGGATTTCCAGCATCCGCAGTTTCTTGTTTTTATTATTTTATTCATTTTGGGCATACTTACAGGCAAGGCCAACATTTATCCCCCATCCCTCAGGGGGTGGTGCTGGACCGCCTTCTTGAGTCACAGCTGATGATAGGGGAGAAATTGGAGGGCAATGAACATTAGCAGGCTTTTTGGCTGCCATTGCATCACAGCCAAGCCCAATGCTCACACGACCAGCAATATGTGAGGTAGTTAATCAACACCAGAAAATTTGGCTGATTGTTTCTCTCCATAACCCCAGAAAGGGCAGGGCAGGGGAGGGAGTGGATAGTGACACCAACTGTACAACCCTGATACTGCCCAACCTGTTGGCAGCTAACTCACCCCACACACAGGAGATTGAACCTGGCATCTGGTCTTTCTGTATGTCTGATCTAATAACTGGATAAGAATGCTGAACCATCAGAGTCTTTTTGAGATCTTT
This sequence comes from Cetorhinus maximus, assembly GCF_964194155.1. Taxonomy (NCBI): domain Eukaryota; kingdom Metazoa; phylum Chordata; class Chondrichthyes; order Lamniformes; family Cetorhinidae; genus Cetorhinus; species Cetorhinus maximus. The sequence continues at coordinate 2,903,268 of NC_135886.1, read as the reverse complement.
TCAATATAAACTCACAGGATGAGCGTTTTTGCCTATGAGGATTATGATTCAGTTGATCAGCTCTTGCCTCAGACCCTGTGTTATTTGTGCAGAGTGTTTTTTATTACTCTGGGAAAGCCGTGCTGGGTGTGCGATCATATTTTTCTAATTTGCTGTATTCTGTCATTAAAAATCTCGGATCTTGTAAAATAGAAACTCCCTGAGGCCAATCTTTGGGAAGGTCCAGTGTGGAGGCAATCAGAGAGTTCGTCAGGGTAGCTGTGACTGGCAGATGTTTTTCAATAAGAGTTGGAGAGGGACAGGAGGGGGCAACACTTTAACATCTGGCCCTGTGAGCACCTCATAGGGGTGTAGCCTTTCCCTTTCTAACCATTTAAGGTAATGGTCAATGAAATCAGACACAGGGCATGCCCAAATTCTCTGACGTAGGCTGGAATCTTCCAGCCTCCGCTCCCCCCCCTCCCCCCAACCCCCCACCCATCGCAATGGCAGGTTTCCCCGTGGCGGGGCCAGCGAGCCATTGAAATCTCCAGTCACATCAGCGGGATCTTCCAGTCGGCTTGAAGGGCTGGAAAATTCCGGCCATAGTTTCAGTGACCGAAGCTGCAGCATAAAGTTGGAAAATTAGCTTAATGTGGAATGTTTAAGAAAATGCCCATTGTATAGAAATAAAAGAATTGTGTTTATATAGTGAGGTGAGAGTGACTGCCCTTGACATCAAGGCAGCATTTGACTGAGTGTAGCATCAAGGAGCCCTAGCAAAACTGGAGTCAATGGGAACCAGATGGAAAACTCTCAACTGGTTGGAGTCATACCTAGCACAAAGGAAGATGGTTATGCTTGTTGGAGGTCAGTCATCTCAGTTCCAGGACATCACTGCAGGAGTTCCCCAGGGTAGTGTCCTTGGCCCAACCATCTTCAGCTGCTTCATCAATGACCTTCCTTTCATCATAAGGTCAGGATTGGGGATGTTCGCTGATGATTGCACAATGTTCAGCACTATTCACAACTCCTCAGATACTGAAGCAGCCCATGACCAAATGCAGCAAGACCTGGACAATATCCAGGCTTGGGCTGAGAAGTGGCAAGTAACATTCGCACCACACAAGTTCCGGGTAATGACCATCTCTTACAAGATCATCACCCCTTGATGTTTAATGGCATTACCATCGCTGAATCCCCAGCTATCAACATCCTGGGTTTTACCATTGACTAGAAACTGAACTTGACTAGCCATAAAAATACTGTGGCTACAAGAACAGGTCAGAGGCTAGGAATCCTGCAACGAGTAACTCACCTCCTGACTCCTCAAAGCCTGTCCACCATCTACAAGGCACAAGTCAGGAGTGTGATGGAATACTCTCCACTTGCCTGGATGACAGCAGCTCTCACAACACTCAAGAAGCTCGACACCTTCCAGGACAAAGCAGCCTGTTCGATTGGCACCCCATCCACAAACATTCACTCCCTCCACCACCGACACGCAGTGGCAGCAGTGTGTACCATCTACATGATGCACTGCAGGAGCTCACCAATCCTACTTAGACAGCAACTTCCAAACCCACGACCACTACCATCCAGAAGAACAAGGGCAGCAGATGCTTGGGGACACCACCACCTGGAAGTTCCCCTCCAAGCCTCCCACCACCCTGACTTGGAAATATATCGCCGTTCCTTCACTGTCGCTGGGTCAAAATCCTGGAACTCCCTCCCCAGCAGCACTATGGGTGTTCTTACATCACAGAGACTGCAACAGTTCAAGAAGGCAACTCACCAACACCTACTCAAGAGCAATCAGGGATGGGCTGGCCTAGCCAGTGATGCCTACATCCCATAAATGAATAACGAAAAGCAGCACATCTCCAAAGCCCTTTATAGCCAATCAAGTACGTTTTAGTCGCTGTTGTAACGTAGGAAGTGCGACAGTTAGTTTGTGCACAGCAAGCTCCCACGAACAGCAATGAGATGACTAGATAATCTGATTTAGTGATGTTCATTGAGGGATAAGTGTTGACCATGACTCCCCCGTTTTTCTTAAATAATGTTGTGGTATCTTTTACATCAACCTGAGAGAGCAAATCTTGCCATCCACCATTATTATAATCAGTCCTGATGGAATGACTGATGCTGCTATGCTGTTGGGTTAAGAAAGAGAAATCAGCCTGCTTCTGATAACCATACAGCGAGTACTCTTGGAAATGCATATGTGGGGGCACTAGATGGCACAGCTGTTCTGGTGTCTTCTACAGTTCTGAAGTCCCCAGACAATCACTGGCTCAGATATGAATAAAGGAGGTTCAAGTAAGGTACTGCAAGACAGTAATTGCCAACTTCCACAGTGAGATAGTCAACACAGGGAGGGAAAAAACTAGAGTAAAATAAACGCAATATAAGGCACGACTTTGACAAGGCCATTCAGTTAACCCAACCCACCAATTGAAGTCAATCTTCGCAAGCAATTTTTGCACAGGGGTATGTGGAACTTAGCAGCCCACATCATAAACACAGTGGGACTTCTTCTGATCGCTGTTTCTATTGAAATTGGTGACATGACCTTTTTAGAAACATCAAACATGAAAGGGTACAGAGACTCCATTCCCAATATGGAACCTTGCTTGACTGGAATGGTTCCTGCCACAGAAGAGTCCCATAACAAAAACAGATAGCGTGTGTTATGTTTAAAGCCGAGACAGACTGGCTGGCTGTATATTGTTAGCATTCCCTTAAATATCAACCATCTTTTTCAATGAAGAAGCAATGTGCACACCTCTGCTTTCATTGTATGAACAACCTGCGTGGGAAAAGATAAACTGCATCATCAGTTACTTGGACAAATAGTAGTGAACAGAAATATGTGTCAGCACTACAGTGGAGGCAGGTTTTGTTCAGTGCCTTCATTTTTCTCACTGATCTATCTCAATAACATAACTCATAGCAGATGATAAGTAAATATTGGAAATCAGATTTCTCCGGCCATTTTTTTAATGTGATTTTCCAACGTAGAGTCTCGTTTAGAGTAAAATTTGGACAACCAAATGAGTCCCAGTAGTAATTAAGAACTGAAGTTAACTGGTTTTACTGGGGTTTGTTTATGATATTCAGATGCTTATGAATGGGAATAGCTGTGCAAGTGAGATCAGAGCCCAGAAGAGGATAAAACAGTTATCTGTAAAAAAAAGACTTACCTGCTAATACAGTGTGTGTTCTCTCCCTACAGGGAAACACTACACTTAACCAAACCTGAATGTGGGCCAGTCTCGCCAATGCCAAGGTTTAGGGGCCACATCATGTGTTTTTGGAGTTTAACCAGTGAAATATTTACCGGCATAGGACACCGTGTCCAGCTATGGCCACCCGACCCACGAGAGCATTTGGCATTGTGGTGAACTGCAGGAGGGAATGAATGCAGTACCTCCCCCGATAAAAGTGGGTCAAACTAGCTATGGCATTCAGCCATTTATCAATGCAATTTTAAATAAGGTACTAGATATCAGAACAATTGGGGAGGGTAACTGCCTACTTGTTACGGTGCTCTGAGGGGGCTGACTGGCCTGGGCAGAGGTACAGAGCAGAGACAGCAGCCACGTTTACATCTCACCCACACACACCTCGTTGTGTTTAGTACAAGGCATTGACGGAAGTAAGTTTTCCATTTCATTCCAAAACATGCAGGAAATACTCTAATCAAACCTCAATCTCCGAAAATAATTATAAACCAAAGATACTCTATAGAAATTGAATAAGCAAACTAAATTCAATACAAGGTGTCACTTTAAATGAACATTTCTCTTCTGTAGCTCATTGTACCTCCAGCTAAAGTGTCTGTAACTGCAGACACTGAGGTTGAGTTATGAGGTCCTATGGTATGAATTCTGTCAGCAGTGATGGCCTAGTCAGGAAATGGCTTTCATACAGCTGTTGTAGCGTTTCAATAATGATATGGGCCAGTGTACCACCATAAATCATACGGTGCTTTAAGGCATGTCTAGGAATCAGCATTTACACTGACAAACTTCCTGAATTTACCAGAAGTGTCCATATAAAGTTGATTGATGGTCGATAAGTTGTAATGTTGAATTGTCTCTTCAACTCGATAACCAAACAAAAAGGAAAAGTATTTTGAGGTAACATTCCTTTTTTAAGTTCCACTTTGCCTCACTTTCTCCCCGTTTCTTGATTTTTAATTCAGATCTGCTCCCAGGGAATGTGAATGTTACCAATTCCAAATTCGCGAGAAACAAATCAATTGTTTTTAAATTATGGAAGAATTAAAATAGGCTACTCCAGACAATCTTCCAGTGAAAAATTCACTATCTTCATTTACTGATTACTGCAAATTGTACACCCATATATTTAAGCTGTGTTTCTACAAGGCACAAGTCCCATATTGTCCGGGTTTAGATCCAAGATATTAGATGTGTTGTTACTGGTTTTGTGCAGTTTGGCAATGACTGCTAGTGCATCTTGGTACTGGATATTGGTCTTGTACAGCATAACTATTGGACGCTCAGCCTGTATCGTTGGTTTATCTGAGCAGATCTCTCCTGTGCTTGTATCAAGTTTTTGGCCTGTGCTGCTTCAGCGTCAAAGATGGAGTTGTATTAGGTCTTTAGTAGTAATCACAAGTTGTGTTTTAAAGCCTTTCTCTCACCCCTCTCCCCTTTTGAGTGCATCATCTCCTTGCCCTGATACAACTCCACAGGCACCTTTTGTGACTTCACTCAAATGGCACATTCATCTGTGAACTTAAACAATAATTGCAGAGAGAATTTTGGTCAAACAAATAGCTGCTTTCTCCCAACACCCATGAACAGTGCTTAATCGGCCTGGCTTACCTTAGTCAGTATTTCCCACTTGAGGACAATTGTAAAATGCCTACCCCTGATTTGGCAGGGATCAGCTAATGCAGCACAGACTAAGGATCGAAGCTCTGCTCGTTCTAGTCTTTACATCGAGGCTGCTCGACGATTCCCATCTGGGTGGGGAAAGAAACAAATGCCCTTAAGTCTCAACTAAAAGTTCTTCATGGACAATAACCTTGGAAACAGTGGCTCTGAAGTAGACGTGCATGTTATTCTCAAGTCAGGTGAAAACTCAGCAATTTTCTTTTATCCTCCTTCACTGTACTGCTACCATGCCAGTACTGAATGCCAGATCGATTGATAAGTGTGGCATAATAACAGAAATTGTTGGAAGTACATAGCAGCAAAATCCTTCATTTATTTTGATGAAGCCTTGCATGCCTGAAACTTTAGAACATTTTTCTATTCACAATAGCATTGCTGAACGACTTGCTAGGTGTTTGCTGTCTTTTCTGTGTTAAACTGCAAATGCTTGAATTTGAACTTATTTCTCTTCCCCCCCTTCCCCCCAGTAACCTACTCTTTATGATAAGGCTGACAATCTGGCTTAAAAATCTGGCCGGTTGATCATTTATTTACACTATATTTTTTTGAATACAACCCAGAAGGAGTGGCCCACAGAAAAGGCACAAGGCACAAAGAGAGATCAATATAAATCATTCAGAATGGAACTGTGTTTATTATGGAATATGCCACAGACGCTGGGTTAAGTCTAAACCTTTTGTTGGTTTTGGATCCCATGCAGAAGGCACTACAACCGCATATTTTGGATGATTAAAGATACAATATCCTCTTTTGTCTGAAGGAGTTGTTAGAAAGTGCTGACAGTGAGACTTTCACATACTGCAGTGTTGCTGAGTTCAGGACTTCGCAACACCTCGCTTGAACGCTGTTGCTCAGAGATCAGCCCAGCCTTGGAGGAAAGACCCAAGTTCCTTGCTTCGAAATGAGCATAATTTGTTTTTAAAGGGGCTTTTACGCGTCACCTCGCAACAAATAAGAGCCAGGATCAAATTGAAGGAGTTTGCAACATTGAAATGTAGGAACACGGGAACAGGAGGAGGTCATTCAGCATCTCAAGCCTGTACATCCATTCAATAAGGGCACAGTTGATCTGTATTTTAACTCCAGCCATGCACCTGGTTCTCTAACACGTAAACTCACAAAAGAAAACAGTTTCTTTCAGGCTATATTTTCAAACTGGTATAAAAGATCAAATTGCAATATAAACTGCACTTCACTGCTGTATGCACATATTTACAACCTTTGACAGCTGCAGCTGCATGGGAATACCATTACCCCATCACATTATTGGTCACAGGAGTTCGGACATATGTTTTAAGAAAAGTCAAATGGATGAGTTTTTTTTTAAAAAGAGAAAGACGCACTTATTATACCAGAGGGTATCCCAAAGTGCTTCTCAGCAGGAGAAAGCGGCAACTGGGGAGGTAGGTATCAGGGGACAGGAAGGTGTAAGGGAAGGAGTTCGGAGGGGACAGGACTTGGGGTGGAGGAAGGTGTTCGGAGGGGGCAGGACTTCAGCTGCAGGAAAGAATCCGGGGGAGTAAGGAGTCAGGGGGGAGGTGGAGGTGGAGGAAGGGATCCGGGTGGGAGGAATGTCCAGGTGATGGTGCAAGGGAGGGGTATGTGGAGTCGATGACTGCCTCCTGGGTGGGGATGGTAGGGAGGAATGGTAAGAATGAGAGAGAGCAGATTGAGCTGGTAGGGCGGAGGGTGTGGATGCAATGGAAGGGGTAGAAGGGACTGGGAGGGTGGTTGGTGGGGACTCGGGAGGCAGACATGGAACCTGAGGGTAGGAATGAGGAGGTCGGGGAGGTCAATGTGGATGGGGGTGGGATTCTTAGGAAGGTAGGAAACATGCATGTTCATCTGGACATCCCGGAAAGAAAAGGGTTTTTTGGCTGGTAGGTAGAGAGGTGGAAGGTGATGCCTGGTGGTCGGGGGGGGGGGGGGGGGGGGGTCAACAGTGATGGGGGAAAGGATGTAGGTGACTGGAGGAGGGGCAAGGACAGGAAAGCTAAAGACTTACTTCACCAGTACTGTCTTGCCAAATCAAAAGTGAAAGAAGCTTCGTGTTGGGCGGGAACAGGTGCTGCATGGGAGGGAGATCAGTGGGTGGGCGGAGATGTAGATCAGTTCAGATGGACAACTGAAAGTGAACCCCAGCAGGCAACATTCAAAATGCTCAGGACAGTGAGATGAGTGTGATGGAGGAAGGATCCGCGTGCGTGGGACAGCACTTGCTTGAGACTCTGAAAGGCCCTGCCACACACACACACATTTCTCCCTCCAAAATCACTCATGGGCCTGCTAGTGGTGGGGTGGGATGCAAGGGCAGGACTCACGAAGCCTGTAAATGAAGCTGAAAGACACAATTACACATTATTCAGTGAAAATGAATATATTTTCAGATTATAAGATGACAAAATGTGTTCACCTGGGCAACCACTTGTGATCAAAAATCCTTAACTTTTCTAGGCCTACCACTGCTTCTAGGTGCTGCCCTGACATCCGCTGCAAGGGTGGAGACAGCCTGTGCAATGGTTGGCCCTGTTGCCTTTGATGATTTTGGCATGAGTCCTCTGGAAAGCTGAGGCCCTGGGTACCCTGGCTTGCTTTTGCTGTCCTCCTGTGGGCCAGCTGCTCCCTCCCAGAGGATGAGGGGGTCACAGACAAAGGGGACTCAGTGGGAAAGGACAGTCTCTGAGGTTCCTGGGTGGATGACCCGGGGTATCCAGATGCTGCTCCTCCTCCCTTCAGCTGCCCAAGGGCCCCGGCCTGACTCCTTGAAGGGAAGGAGCACCTGGAAGGACATCCAAGTGCCCCATTTCCCCTCGCGCTGCCACTACAGGAACTCGCCCTTGGCTTTCATGATGGAGCACAGGTCCATGTGCATCTCCATATTCTACTGGACCAGGGTCTCCATGGTGTCTGCCTCCCTTCCCCGGAGACCTCCATACGCGCACATGTGGACATCACTTCATCAAAGAGCAAGCGGATCCACTCCCCCGACTCGTGTGCCACTCTGAGGGCTTCCAACAGCTCTATATGATGTTTCCCGCCTTCTGCTGACTCTCCAGGATGAGTTGGAAGGCTAAATCCAGATGCTCGTCATTTGACTCAGACCTCACAGATGCCTCTTCCCCAACAGTCCTCCAATTGCCAGGGAGCTCAGCTGAACCTGCCTCCTGCTGCTGCGGACACATGTCCATGTGGTGACCACCAGGTTGTGAACCCACGTCTGCTCTAGATCTAGGTCCCACTGAGGTGTGTCTCTCTGCGCTGGTGCAGAGTGTGGGTAAGCGCTATGACAGATCTTCCAGGCTGCTTATTTCCAGCTCTTCAAAAATGGAGGTGTCATCTTGGCTGGAGGTGAGGACCTGGATGGAGCTGAGGGACTGGCTGGCTGAGGGTGTCAGTCGCTTGGCAGAGCTCCCTGTGAACCAAAATAAAGATAATTAGTGCATGGCAGCAGAGTCAAAAGTAGGAGAGAGAGCACTCACAGTTGCGTTGAGAGAAGGACAATGTGGTGCAGGATCCTCAAGGGTGTTCGCCGCCCACCTTACCATCACTGCAGGCATGGTCCACACCCTCACCGATGACACGCTCCTCAAAGTGAGTGAGGGGCGCTTAATGTGGGCCACTCCACTTCCCAGACCTCTGCTGCTGTAAGCAGGCTTCTCCTGCATGAAAACAGATGGAGAGAGTGTGAGCAGGACACATGGCACTGAGTGGAGTGTTTGAGTGGTGAGCGGAGCCATGGACAGGATGAGAACATGAGCTCCAGAGGATACGAGCCTGATGGAGATGTGAGGGTGTGTGTGAGAGTTAGTGGTATTGTCCCTTGAGGTGTGAGATCCCTGTGGATGTGTGATGGGTTTGGGAGTGTGTGAGTTGAGAGTGATGAGAAGAGTGACTTACCCTGGCAGAACGGATGAGACCATTCATCCTCTTTCTGTACCGGGTGGCAAGTGCTGGCCGTTGGCCAGAGTAGGGGGTGCAGAGGACATCAGGATGTGCCTCCACAGCGTCCAAAAGGCATTCTAGGTACACATCACTGAATCGGGGGCTGCAGTCTTCTTGCCTTTGGGGGTCATGCCTTCAGTGCAGCAGCCTTGGGTTGAAAGCACTGAGAGGTATGCATGCAGCTACACTTTAAATATGGCGCCCAGCATGAGGAAGCGGGCAAGGTGACGGCATGGCGGGCAAATCTGAGACTGCCCGCTAGTGAAACAGCGTGTTTCCCGGGTAGGCACGATTAATGAGGTGGGATTGTGAAAATACAGCACAAAAATGGCCATTATGACCAGTGGGTAAAATGTCCTTTTTCCCACCCGCAACTGCACTTAGCGAAAATCTGGGACGATTCCGCCACTGTGATCAATGGAGGAAATGCAATCAGTAATGTGATAATGAGCAGAATATCTGTTGTTAATGATGCTGGTTGAAGGGTATATTGGGATGGGAGTGTCAGTGGCAAGGCCAGCATTAATTGTTTATCTTTCGCTGGCCTTGAGAAGGTGGTGGTGAACCTTGAACCATTGAACCAGCTGGTGGGCTGAGAGTCCCAGGGTGTTGAGATGAAGAACAGTGATATCATTCCATGTCAGGGCAGTATGTGACTTTGAGAACTTGGAGCAAAAGTGTTCCCAAGCAACTGCTACCCATTATGTTCACCTGAGAGGACAGCTAAGGGCTCAGTTTAGTCTCTTATCTGAAAGATAGCGTTTCCAACAATGTCACACTCCTTCCTGCACTTGAATGTCAGCCTGGATTACGCGCTCAAATCTCTGGAGCACATGGGACATGAGCTCACCCATCTTCTGGCTGAAAGCTCCCCGAGTTGTCCAGTGATCATAAAAAGCGCTATGTAAATGCAGGTTATTCTTTACAGGAGAGTGCTATCACTGAGCCACTGATAAGATCCGCATTGACTTTTCAGTGCCTGGATGAAGGGACAGCAGCTACCCAGGGTACCATTTCCATTCTATTTCTCTGATACACCTGAGTCCCACCAGTGGCAAACCAAAGTCGTTGCCACCTGATGCTATTTTGTTTATGGTTCTGAATGGATTGAGTGCCCAACCTGGTTTGCCACATAAATACTTTGTACAGATCTTATTGGCCATGAAGAAAGAGCCACTTCTGTCTCAAACAGCGCTCTGCAGAACCATACGTACAACAAAGAAACAAAGCACGGCCCATAGTGTGCACCGCTGCTGATATTGCAAGCTGCCACAGCATAAACTCCTCATGGCTAATAACGTAGAATAAAAAACTTGCAATTATTTAGTGCTTTTCACAGCCACTGGATGTCACAAAGCACTTTACAGTCAGTAATGCTGCAGCTGATTTGCACACATACAGCAATCTCCCACAATCTGCAATGTGATGATGACCAGGTAATCTGTTTGTTTTTTTTTTGTAATGCTGAGTGAGGGATAAATATTGGCCAGGTCACCAGGGAGAACCCCCCTGCTCTTCTTCAAAATAGTGCCATGGGATCTTTGACATCCATCCAAGCAGGCAGACAGGGCTTCAGTTTAATGTCTCATCCTAAAGACAGCCCTTCCACTGAAGCAACACACCCTCAGAGCTGGACCAGGGCGTTGCTTTTTATACTTAAGCCCCGGAGTGGGACTTGAACCAGAACCTTGCAATTCAGAGGCAAGAAAGCTACCAACTGAGCCAAGACTGGTAAAAAAGTGGACTTCTCCAGGCTGTTCTCGTACGTTTGGCCTGGCTTAAAAGCTCCTCAATTATGGCTATAACACCTTCAAAACTCTGCAGGGTTATCACAGGAGTATAAAAATAATGATGGAACGCAACGCTCAACAAATTGACTTTCAAGATCAGAAATACATTAATGTTTTAAACAAAGTGGCATTATGTAAAAGAAGATTTGAGGCACATTTAATTTTGCATGTTTAAGATGAAAACACTTGTCACAGGGTTGCTGGCTGCTGCTTCTTTGATGTAAACGATTCACTTTGAAGCCCTTGAAAGTTTGGAATGGAAGTTTTCGAAGGTTCCATTTTTAACCTCTTGAAACTAGCCACAATCAACAAAGTAAAAACTTTGTGTTTCTCTTTCACTTATCGTTGCTCGTTTTATTTATTATTATTTATTTTTCTTTCTTCTCATCAAAGGTCCAACAATTCTTCTTTCTAAGTATCAGCAGAGTGTTTAGAGGGTTTCATGTCAGAGGAATGGTGTGGGAGAGGACCCTAAAACAGCTGCAAGTCAATTTAACATCATGTCTTAAAGACAATCAGACAGTTCGCTGAAGCCCATTGGCTACATCCCAGGAAGTACAACTCCATTGGAAGTTTTCTCCTAGTTGAATTTTTTTTGAAGCCGAGTGGACCAAGAGCACACCCCACCCCCAACCCCTGGTAGAGTTGCCAACCCTCCAGGATTGGCCTCCAGTCTTCCAAGGCATGAAGGTTAATCTTTAGGACAGTGTTGTGAGCGACTCTGGAGAAAATTCATAGGAGTATTTAAAAAATGTTTCTTAAATTTTCTTTGAACACCTTACTTGTTATAAAAATATTACAGATGGAAAAATAGGTTGCTCGATTGACTGTTGGGAATCACCCAGTCAGGTGATGAAGTGTCTACTCATTTTCTGACTGGCTGCGGGCAGGTGGGGTGCCGCGAGGATGGATGTGACTGGCAACCAGTGGTGGAAGCGGGGAAGTTAGAGACAGGAGGCTAGGTGATGAAACCTCGAGGTAAATGTCCAACTAGAGTTAGCAACTCTACTGGTCAAGTGCTTCTTTACAACAAGGAGAGCTCAGTCACAGAGTTCAAACTATTCACATACACAAATAGCATGCAGACAGGGATCTGGCACACTATTGTGCTGTGCCAGGATATTGTTCCAGACTTGAGATAATCCACCGCGTGAGGGCCACCTAAGCGGGAGGGTTGCATTCAAGACTACACAAATGTTAGTCGGGGCGGCAAAGAGACTTGGAAAGCAAATCACTTTGGAGCTACTCAAATACCCAATCTAATGGCTGATCAAAGATGGGCAGAGGCATGACAACAATTCATCTGCCTATCCACTCAGCAGGGGAATAGTATACGTTAGAGGATGTGCAGTACCTCAGCAGGAGACACCAAGGCCCCAGATTTTTACTCCCGACGCGGGTGGTGCAAGTCAGGGTATTTTTCAGGTTTGCCACATCCACATCAGGAGAAACTCTCCCGGTCGGCACAATCTTCATTTCAGGGTGGCGGGGAAGGATCGCAGGATGGAGTCGGACCTGTCATCCCCAAACACAGATCAGAGCTGGCCATAGGGGCTGCTATGTGCCAAGGTGGGCTGTTTAAAAGGTCCGCCTCGGTGCTCTGGGACTTTATCCTAGTTGTTTCGTTAAATCTTAGGCCTTCTAACCCTCACCCTTCACACCCCATCACAGCCACCCCGCCCAGTCTCCATGACAACTTAATGCCAACTCTTGCCAAATTAATGGCAACTCTTGCCAACTCATGCCCCCCACAATTTATCCTTGCAGCCTCCATGCCATCTCACCTAGTATCCACCATGGGTACCTCAGGAGTCATGGTTGAAATGAAATAAAGGTCTAAATATCTATTAAAACCTTTACTATAGTAAAAAAAAACTCCCATCAAAACTTCTAAATCTCGTCAAGTAATTAATCCTTTAGCAAAACGAGCAGACTTGTATTCATAACCCCACATAATAGACAGCTAATCTTTTAATAACCTCTTTCAGCTGTCAGTCAAACTGTGACCATAGGAACCCCTGCTGGGATAATTATAGGTTGTGGAAAGCTACCAAGCATTAATAATGGCATGATGATAGTCCTTGGAGAAATACCAACAAACAGGTATTCTAACTGACTGAACAGGTTTCTTTTCAACTCTCACTGACATAGGTAGCCACTTTTAATTTTTTTTAAAGGGCTTGGGTTTAAATAACTTCACAGCTTGATAGTTCTAAAGACCTTATCCAACCTTCATGAGCACTTATGCCTACTCAAATATTTGTGACTCTCACACTTTTTTGTTTTTATTCATTCACGGGATGTGGGCTTCGCTGGCTAGGCCAGCATTTATATTTCCATTATATATTTCCAAGTCAGGATGGCAAGTGGCTTGGAGGGGAAAATCCAGGTGGTGGTGTTCCCCTCTGTCTGTGCCCTTGTCCTTCTAGACGGTAGTGGTCATGGGTTTGGAAGGTGCTGTCTAAGGAGCCTGTTAACTGCCGGTTAAGGCCCTCACTACAGCGGAAATTGGGTTTGTTTGAGCTCAGCACTGAGTTTGTTTTCCCTCATGTGAGTCATGCCCCACCCCCATTCCCCTACCAGCAAAATTAGGATTTGTTGGAAACAGGGGCAGGACTTGTGTATCCAGTCCCCGCCCACCATTTTTAAAGGTCCACAGAGTCTCCACAACTCTGAAAATCTGGGCCCCAGGGAAAGTTTGAAAAAAGGGACCAAAATTCAAACAGGTTTCTAATGAGCATTAACAATACTATAGGCCTCTGCCTCTTTGGCTGGAACTTTCCAGAACCCCTGCAGCGGGACCAACAAGCCGTTGAAATCTTCGTTCACAGGAGCAGGACCAGAAGATCCCACTGGCATGGGGGACTGGAAAATTTCAGCCTTTATCCCTAATCTCCGAATTGTGCGCTTTTCTCTTCATAGAATCATACAACACAGGAGGACGGCATTCGATCAATCGTGCCTGCATCAGCCCTTTGAAAGAGTTATCCAAGTAATCAATAAACAGCTCCAAAAGGGATGATGGAGAGACACAAACTAGTTCATACAAATCAGAAAAATGCAATATTCCTCTTTAATTCATCAATCTCCCTTCATTCCCAGCTCAAAATGTGACCAGTTATTAACGCACAACGGTTATCTAGTTTTGAAAAGAGGAAGCACCAATATCTTACCTATAGAATCTAGTAATGTTCAGTAATGTCTAGTAATGACAGTCAAGGCTCAACTATTCCAAAGTTCTCTTGGTTCACTTCATATCTATCATCCTCCATAAACTTGAACTCATCTAAATCTCTCCTTTTTATTCACTTACGGGATGTGGGCTTCGCTGGCTGGGCCAGCATTTATTGCCCATCCCTAGTTGCCCTTGAGAAGGTGGTAGTGAGCTGCCTTCTTGAACCGCTGCAGTCCGTGTGGTGTAGGTACACCCACGGTGCTGTTAGGGAGGGAGTTCCAGGATTTTGACCTGCCTGTATCCTAACTTGCAACAAGTCCTGGTCGCTCATCAGCCTACGCATTGCCGACTAGGTTGGCTCCCGATCCATCAATGCCTCGTTTTTAAAATTCACACACTTGTGGTTAAATCCCACCACACTCACTCATCCTTATTTCTCTAACCTGATCCAACCCTCCAAGACTTCACATTCCTCCAATTCTGGCCTCTTGTCCCTCCCTCACTCCCATTGCCCCACCAATGGCAGTCATGCCTTTAGCCCTCTCTAAATCTCTCTGCCTCTCTCTTTCTCTCTCATCCTTTTAGACCCTCCTTAAATCTTACCTCTTTGACTGCCTATTTAGTCAGCTGTCCCAATCTCTCCTCCTTTGGCTGCCGATCTTTTTCTGATTAAGCTGCTGTGAAACAGCTTGGGACATTTTCCAACTCGAAGGATCTTCTGCTCTCACAGGTGGTGAGCTTTGATGCGGGCAGGACGTGTAATTAGGTGGGATGGTGTCGTATCCGAACCCCACCGTCTCCCCGCCTCTGTCAGAGCGAAGTTCTGGGTGGGAAAGCCCGTGGTTGACCTTCCCACCCTGTTGCTAACTGAGTGGGCTATTAATGATTACTTAATGGCTTCATCCCACCGTCGCTGGGATTAACCCGGCTGCAGGTGGGCCTGTCACGAGGTGACGCGCAGGACAGGTAAAACTGTGGCCGGCTTGTCACCTGGGGGTGGGGTGGGGGAATCCTCCTTCGATCAGGTATGATCGAGGGACTGGACATCAGGAAGGGGTGTGCCCACTGAGAGCGACCCCCACTGCTCATGCTGCTGATACCTCTGTACCCCTCTCCCCGCAAACCCCACCCCCCCCCTTAATTTACTTAGCTGTGGCCTGAGTCGCTCTGCGACCCCTGAGCTCTGGTACCTGTACTTCCTGCAGCAGCCTCGGCCACCTCTGTAGAGCTGCTGACCTTTGATTGGCAGTTCTCGGAAGGTGAGATTTCTGCCCCGGGTTCTTGATTCCAGGGGAAGGTCCTCCACTGGCCTTACCACTGCCTGATCGGCATGCGGTTCAGCGGGCCTTCCGGTAAAGAGGCAGCGCAGGTCTCTCACCGGCTCTCCAGCTGGAGGTGAGACCCCCCACCCCCACCCCGATGCCTGAACAAGATTCTGCTCTATGTAACTGTAGCTATGAGTTGTTATTGTTCCCGGCTGAGATTTTAACACTGATCACCAGACAAGAACTGAACACACATCTGCCAGAAAGTCAGTTTACAATGATGTGGCTCTATATTCCAGATGCTGCAGCAATAACCATCTACTATAGTTATTGCTATACTGCACTGCACTACAGCTGCCAGTGTGATAGTCAGTAATTGGGTCAGCAATATGAACTGAATTAATTAACGCGAACCGTGAAAGCATCAACTTCGGCCCGAGTGTTTGTTGTGTTGCTATGCTGCTCACAGGAGGCCCAATATTTACACATATTCCAAGTTTGCAAAGGTTGGTAGATTTTACAGATTAATGAATTTCTCAATAACATAGTGTAAATACCAGCCATAGTAATCAGTGAACAGATCAAGAGCTGGACATGCTGTGTCAAACCTCTACAAGGTGTCAGAACTACAGTAACAATGAAAGCTGGACTAAGATGAAAGGGTGTCTGTTCTATGGGAGCTTTTAACCCATAATTTATGAAGAATGAAATGTTCAAACATCAGGCTTCAGTTATGTTGACTAAATTAGAAAGTGGGAGGTTCTGAATTTTTGCACCTGACCAGTTCTGTTGAGTGGGTGTGGAATATTTGAAACTGTCCAGAACCACATGGTGCCAACATTTACAACATCTTTTCCTGTAAACTAATAATACTTAACAGTCGCTGAACATGGTCATATCTGACTTTTTTTGATAAGTTTTCTCTCATCTCTTTCTCTCGAAGATGATATTTGCCGATGGAGCTAATGTGCCCCGTGGTTATCAGACTGCTCATTTTTCTATTTATTTACCTATTGGGCATCACACAGGTTATTTGACCACAGGTATTGACAGCTGAGATGGGCCCTGTTTCCCACCAACATGTACATTGACAACAGGGGTCGCAGGATAATGTTCAGGAGTGAGGAAAGATCTGGTAACTTTTCCTTCTCCCTCATGAAGTAGGGTTGCCAACTGTGATTAAATGCATTCCTGGGAGATTTCATCACATGACTTGCCCTCACCCTAGAGCCACTAGACAGCCAACACAACCATCCTTGTGATGCATTGCCTTCCTACACCAGTTGGAAAGCAAGAAGATTCATTACCCAATTGGATGATGCTTGACTGTCGGCCAAGCAGCCTTTTCTCTCGCCCATTGTCAATATTTTTATATCTGGGAAAGAAAAACGTTCAAAGAAAATAACAAAAAAGATTTTTTTTCTGTCCTGTTGATTTTTCTCCAGGGTTGCACACAGCAGTGTCCTGGAGATTGACCTTCAACTCCTGGGGACTCCAGGGCCAATCCTGGAGGGTTGGTAACCCAATCACAAAGACATTGAGTTCAATGATAGCACTCCTAGCAACTCCCAACCGAGATGAACAAACAGCACAGATTATGTATTGAACCTGAGAGTTTCTTGACCTGTATGGCAGAGATATTCATTGGCTAAACTAGTTTCTTTTGGTTGATCTATACAGCAGATCATGCAATTTATTGCGTCAATAAACCAGCATATCACACAGTGGAGCTACCTACAGAGCAGGGTAAATTTTGTCAAATGCGACTGACCACATGTGATAATTTTGGACCTGTTTTCATTGCGTTTAGCCAGAACGTCTCTAGAATCTGAATCGAAACATATTACTGAGAGAGGGGCCTGAGATCATCTTCATTCACATTACAGCAAACCACAAGTCCCAGTAAGCAGGTACATTCAAGCAATGGTAATTGCCATAACTTGAAAGGCCAGCTCTCCTAATTGGACTGACAGCAGATCTTCTAGGAAGTTAGGAATATTGGAACATGAGTAGGTCATTCAACCCCACAAGCTTGTTCTGCCATTCACATAGATCATGGCCAATCTGTACCCTCCATTTATCCTCCTTACTGCCACAACCCTTAATACCCTTGCCAAACAAAAACCATCAATCTCAGTTTTGGCTTTTTCAATTGATCCCCATTCTCAACAGCATTTTGCTGATGCTGGTGGGACTACACCCAGCTGAGGAGCCTAGGTAAATCCAGGGCCAGCGACCTCCGAGAGGGGAGTGAGCAGGGGTGGGGGAGTGGCCGTGTCCAAGAGGCCAGGGAGGAAGTTTAAAGGGGGCGGAGGTGACCTTTGGGTGGGGTCCTCCGATGGGCCAAAGGGACCGCAAAGGAGATCCCCCGATCTTTTCCAACACCAGCCCGCGCAGCTAAAGCTGCCAGGCTTTTCACATGGCGTGGGCCTCACCCACCGTGGATAAAATACCAGCTGTGCCAGGATGAGGCCTTTAAGTGGCCAATGTTTGGACTTTGGGGACATTTGATTGAAATATTTAAATTGACAGAGAGTGTTTGATACCCTTTGTGTGAAGATGTGCTTCCTGACATCGCCCCTGAAAAGTGTACCTTTAATTTTAAGATAGTTCCCCCTGTTCTGGACTCCCCACACCAGAGGAAATAGTTTCTGTCAATCTACCTGATTAAGTACTTTCATCATCTTCCTGTGCCAGGCGTGTATCTGTGCACTCTGCAGCCCACTGTAATGTGCTAATGTTGTTATCCAAACATTCGGTTTGCAGTGAATCTGCACCCACTGCAGCATCTGACAACCTATTCACAAGGTCAATGACATTGAGAGGAAAAGAGAAACCTCCTGACATTTAACCTTGTTCTATGCTAACGTAACTCAAATGCATTTCCCCTTGTTGACCCTAATTTATCTAATTCTAATAATTACCCACATGTACACATCCTAATCCCTTCACCATTTTAAATATTTCAACCAAATGTCCCCAAAGTCCAATGTGACAATGGCCGGGTCATTTGTTTTTTTAGCGATTTGGCGGAGGGGTAAATATTTGGTGTGGGAGGAGGATGAGCCTCCCTCCCGCTGCTGCCAGGAGTGAGGCCCACACCATGTGGGAAGCCCGGCAGTTTTAGCTGCACGGGCTGGTGTCGGCGACTCTGTGGGGCTCCTTTGAGGTTCCATGGGCCCATCGGAGTAACCCCACCCCCTCTACCAACTGCCCACCTCCAAAGGTCACCTCTGCCCCCGCTAACCCTCCCCACTGGCCTCTTAACGCGGCCCCTCCAAATCCCCCCTTTCCGAGACCCCCAGCCCCGGACCTACCTGGACTCCTCAGCTTGGTATAGTCCCAGCGGTTGCCAGGGCTCCCGCTGGCACTGGTGAGACGACAGAGTTCTCTAAAGTGGGACTTCCTCCCGAGATAGGGGTGGTTTAGCACCTTAAAGCACTTAATGCTAGTCACAGTGTTAAATTACAGCAGGGCAACCATCGGGATTGTAGGCCGCCTTCTCACTGACCGTTTAGCAAGGAACACAGCACCCAACCCCACATTCTTCTCAGAGGACACAGCTCCCTGAGCCCATTGTGATAGCCAAGGATTTTTAAATTAAGATTAATCTTGTGGCTTTCCCCTGAAGCTTTAACCAGGGTTTTTATAACCCCTTCCATGTGTAGAGGGACCAAAGCTGGACATGGTATTTTGGATGGAGTCTAACCAAGGTCCTTCTACAAGGACAATATGGGCTCGATTTTCCTGGTTCTGGGGTGGGGGGCTGGGAGGTGGGGGTTGGGGACATAGCTGGGAGCTGCATCGGGAAGGCTCCCTACGTGATGAAAGGAAGTTTCCCAGCGGTGGGCCCAGATGTGAAGCAGCTGCCCATGGAATGGAGACAGACAGCCAGTGTTAAAAATTTATCTAGTCAGGAGTGATTCCCCAGGCCCTTCGGCATTTTGCCAGGAGCGGAACAGCACCAGCACCCCCCACCGTCTGCTGTGCGCGGAAGCTGCTGGCTTTGGCAGCCCATGGTGGAGCCATTGGATCTGCAGGCTCCATGATCCAGAGAAGGCAACAAGCAAAAGGGAAAGAGAATAGGAGTCAGACAATGGAACCAAAATTATGGTTTGGAAAAATTATATTTAGAAGGAAAACATGGAGGGTCAGGGGGATGGGGAGTGCTCAGCTTTCGATTTAGGGAGGAAATTCTGGAGAGCCCTTACTAATAGACAGGTATCCCTCTCCTCAGCATGTGGTATGGAAGCTAAACAGCCAATATGAAAACAAGTAAGTGTTCTTGCTGACTGAGAGTTATTCCCAGGACTGGTTTAATCCTGAGTCACTACTTTTCATGAAAGATTGAATGAAATTGTGAACCATTTTATTTTCCCGTGAAAAGATCTCTTATTGGAGCATAAATCTTTCAAAGACTCGCAGTGCAGAAAGGGAAGTCTTGGGAGATTTCATCCACTGACCTGTCCATTATTACCTTAATTAGCTGATTGTTTCTTAAAGGTCGGCTACATCATTCACCTCGATTTAATTAAATATGCTTCTATTAATATCACATGGATGTCATGCAGTTTGTGTACATGAAGGTCAGTAGTGAATGTTCCAATCAATTGTATAATTAGTTCAGTCCCTTATCAAAAGTGACCAGGTCACTGGTAGAAAACGAGTGGTCCAGTATCCCCTTATACTTGCAAACATCACCAACCATTAACTAGAAAGGTCTGCACTGTGTCAAAATATTTATTTATTTGTGTGTACGTTCGGTTATTCACAGAATTGTTAAATTCACAATTTAAATTTCATTTCTCTTATGCAATGCAGTGCTGCAAGCGAGCACAGTCCTCCAACGCTCTGCTTCATTTGTTTACCGAGCTCCCTTTAATCTCTGAATATGTTTTATTTTTAATTAAAGATATAAGCTTTGTTTCAGGGACCAAGCTTTCCAGCATAACAAGGTTTCAATAAATGTGATGTGATGTGAAACCATTTCGCTGCATGCGCTCTGTGTTGTGTAGGGGCAGCGGGGTGTGTGTGTGTGTGTCTGATTGCTACATTTTAAATGGCAGATCAACCCTGTTTCTTGGCACGTTTTCTGTATTCAAACATTTTCAAGGTAACAGTTTGGCAAGTTGGGTGTCTCCATGAAAAGAACAAAAAAAAACTGCTCTGGAAAAGAGTCATACGGAGTCAAAACATTAACTCTTTCTCTCTCTCAGATGCTGCCAGACCTGTTGAGTTTTTCCAACATTTTCTGTTTCTGTTACAAAAAAGCTTGTTCTCCAGAATGAATGAAACAAAAGCCTCAGGTTTAGTATCCCAGCTCACCAGTTGCTGTTCTATAAACCTTTTCACCTACACCTAGTCAGCATGCTTTTGGCATTTCTCATGTTAGCCCTAGATCCAATGTTTTGCCAACCGTAAAGTGTTAAAAGGGAAGATTAGCATTGCCTTCAACAAATCTTTGTTTCCAATTAACACAGCCCTCAGCCAGGAGAACCTATTTGATTACCTCTCCAAGTTTTATAATTGTCCCTTTATTATTTTTGTTTTAAATTAGTATTTGATTACATTACATACAGAAGCAATAGCTGGCAGGGAGTATTTAGGTTGTCACCAGATTGCAGGGTTTGGCATGTCAGGTAGGGAACAAATTTGTGACAGATTGTGGGAAGTTTCTCTTCACACGTTGCATTTGATTTTGACCACAGCGTAAAACGGGCAACAGTGAATCTCAACCCATTTTTCACCTCGCCCCATTGTCATTCCTATTGATTTGAATAGAAATGAAAATCAGGACAGGTGTAACACAAGCTCCAATTCACTATCATCCATTTTACCCCACGCACAGGCCGGAACCTTCTGTCCTTGCACAAAGTGAGGAAGGGGGAGGTCGGCCCTGAGAATTTGGCAGACTGACATCAGGACCGATACCCGACGCATTCCCACTCAAATAGAAGTAGCTACTAGGCGGGAAGGCCCATGGTCAACCTTCCTGCCCTGCCTCCACTTGAGTCCCTTAGTGGCCAATTATTGACCACTTAAGGGTCTCTTCCCACCTCCACGGCAATCTCCCCAACTCCAGCTGGGCCTGTAACATGCGCATGCACGGCTGGTAAAACTGTGCAGGCTGCATGTCAGCTGCAGGGGTGGGTGGGGGTGGTCCCTGACCTGTGCATTATTGAGGGTAGGGGCTGTAGGCAACCCCTCCCTCTCCCCACAATCCCCACCCCACAAGACCATACCCCCCCACCCCACACACCCAACAACACTTACTTTTATCCTGGGTCGCTCCGCGATCCTGAGACTCCAGGGGATGTTGTTCCAGCAGAAGCCACGGCCTCCTCCACCTCTGATTGGCCGGCAGCTCTTGCCAGGAGAGAGGTTGTATTCTGGGGTCCTCAATCTGCAGCAAGGCCGGCCACTGTCCACTTAACTGCCTGATGGGCAGAAATTTAGCGGCCCTTCCTCCTCCGAGTCGGCACAGGTACCCTCACCCCCACTCTGTCTTTTCAGGCAGCATGTGAGACACCTATCGAGAATAGAAGATTCCACCCACAATGTTAAGATTGATCCCATTGAGTGATCACATGCACACAAGCAAGATAGTGGAGGTAAAACCAGGAACCACTTATGATGGAACCAATTGTCCTGGAAGAAGAACCATTAAGTTTCTAACTAGATGGATGAGCCGGGATAGGCCAAATAACCTCCTTCACCCTTATCATCCCGTGAATGATTGCAGAAATTAGGAACGAAAGCAAAGTTCAACCAATTTCTGACAATCCTGAGATTAGATTAGCCTTGAAACCGCTCTTCAGATTATTGTAATTCAGAAATAAAGTTAAAGTGAACTTCACCAGCTTCCATTCTATCCAGCCATAGCCAGAAGATTCCTGCAATGATTTCTATTCCCACACACTGTTATCTTTGTCCCCCTCTTATTTCTCATCCACGTAGAGCCTTTAAGGAACATCATCTGAAAATACATCAGGTTCCACGGGTACACTGACGATGCCTAGTTCTGCAGTGACCCATCCACTGCCTGACTCTGTTGTCAGACTGCCTTCCTGGCATCTAGTACTGGTTGAACTGCTATTTCCTCCAATTAAACATTAGGAAGACTGAAGCCATTGTCTTCAGTCCCTGCCAAAACTCCATTTCCTAAACACCAATTGTAACCCACTCCCTGGCCACTGTCTGAGGCTGAACCAGACCCTTTCTAACCTTGGCATCCTTTATGACCCTGAACCTCTAACCTCCCCATCAAAAAAGGCCCCCTTTCTAAAATCACCCATATCCGCTCCTGCCTCAACCCATCTGCTCCTGAAACCATCATCCATGCTTTTGTTGCCTCCATCATCAACAATTGTATTACAATGCTTTGCTAGCCAGTATCCCACTTACCTCCCCCACCCATCCCCACTCCCAAACAAAACCAAAACCTTTTCATCCTTCTCTCCTGCTTTTTAAAGTTGGTGCTGGACTAAGCTTTCTGTTTCCTTCTTTGCCTTGGTCACAATTATGAGTCTTGCGAAGCAACTTAGGACATTTTACAATGTTAAAGGTGCTATATAAATGCCACTTGTAGTCGTGTAATTGTTTAGTTGATGTGGTTGGGTTTGGTTGCCTTACCTCTTAGCCATCGTTTTGTATGTGCTATGGGAATAATACACATTTCACTCCAGCAAGGTAAGGTGTTTTACTTACTTCAGTTCAGATGGCAGTGCAAATTAACTCTCTCTTTACTGGTAATGATAAAATTCTACAGAACCCAAGCTTTTTAAGGTATTAAACTAAAAAGGATGAAAGAAAACACATTCTCCCTCCTCTCCTCTCCTCCTCCCTCTCCTCTCTTCCTCCCTCTCCTCCCTCTCCTCTCTTCCTGTCTTTTCCTCTTCTCTCTCCCTCTCCTCCTCCCTCTCCTCCCTCTTCTTGATTGGTAAGGGGATCAAAGGTTACAGGGAGAAGGTGGGAGAATGGGGTTGAAAAACTTATCAGCTATGATTGAATGGCGGAGCAGACTCGATGGGCTGAATGGCCTAATTTCTGCTCCTATGTCTTACGGTCTTATGGTCTCTCCTCTCCTCCTCCCTCTCCTCTCTTCCTCTCTCTCTCTTCCTCTCTCTCTCTCTCCCTCTCCTCAACTCTCTCTCCCTCTCCCTCTCCTCAACTCTCTCTCTCTCTCCCTCTCCTCAACTCTCTCTCTCTCCCTCTCCTCAACTCTCTCTCCCTCTCCCTCTCCTCAACTCTCTCTCTCTCTCCCTCTCCTCAACTCTCTCTCTCTCCCTCTCCTCAACTCTCTCTCTCTCTCCCTCTCCTCAACTCTCTCCTCTCTCTCTCTCCCTCTCCTCAACTCTCTCTCTCTCTCTCTCTCCCTCTCCTCAACTCTCTCTCGCTCTCTCTCCCTCTCCTCAACTCTCTCTCTCTCTCTCTCTCTCTGTCTCACTCTTTGTCTTCCCTCCATCTACCCGTTTTCTTTGGCCAATATCATTGAGCAATAACAGAGTATTTGCACCATCTGTGAAGACATCTACAGTAAGGGGAAATGTGAAGCCTAAAGGAGTTCCTTTTGCTCACAGTACTACCCATTGACTTTCGCTCTCCTTCTAAATTGTACTTCCACCATCCAACTTTAAATTAAAAAGGCACAATGTTAAAACAGCCCTGTAGCTCGTGAAGTTCATCTTTCTCATATAGAAGTGTCCACGCCTTTATTTGGTCATTTTGGTGCCTGGACCTCATGGGCCACAAATAATAAAGTTGAAATCCATGTTCTTGTAGATTTGCGTATATTATATCTCGAGTAGCAACAGATCTCATTGTCCTGATGTAGGATTTATTCACAGGCAGGGCAAAGTGTTAAGAAGAAAGAAATCTTTTATATAAAAAGTGAAAATTGTCCAGTAACATAACCATGATGCTGCTTTATCTAATGGTTTTTAAACAAGTACAGGAAGAAGGTTAGAGGGGAGGAAGGAACAAAAGGAGATGGTCTGTGATAGGGTGGAAAGCGGGAAAGATTAAATGGCAAAAAGGGTTTTGGTGCATGGCAAAAAAACACGATAATGGGATAAGAAAAGAAACAAACAATGGGCCTAGAGATGTAAATGACAGCGGCACAAACAATTTAGAAAAATGCCTTTGTGCACAGTTGTCTGTTGCATACTATGGCTTTCTGTAGTCATGGGACCTCAGTCATGTGACTTTTCATTTCATTCCTTTGAGTGAAAGATTGAGGTAAAAGCCATTTTCCCCACTACATGGAAAAATGTGTCAGGAATGGGATCTCTTCAAAACTTTATTGAGGTCCTTTGGGTCTATGCACACTCTCAGCTTTCCAGGTTTTTTCCACTGGCACCCTGCTGCTTTTCCACTCTGTGGGAGTTGTCACTTTCTTGGTTACTCATGTTTTCAAGTTCCCCAATCTTGTCTTTCAGGCTGGAATTGAGGGCAGCTGGAACTCTCTTCGGAAGATGTTGAGTTGGTCTCTCACACTCATCTACTTCAAGATGACATTCACCAAGAAGATATCGAAAACCTGTGAAAATATCTTTGTAATTTGTCAGGATCTGTTCAGCTGTCAATGGCTTTGTGTCATGCGAAACACTGCAATTCTCTTCTGGTACATGGAGGGTTACCAGTCCAAGCTCTTGACTTGTTTCAGCTGTGATGAGAGATTTTTGCTAAGTGTCTACTATCTGGAACTGTAGATCTTCTTTCTTCCCATTGCATTGGGCTCTCAACTTAATTTGTCCACTTGGGGTGAGCATCGTTCCATCATATAGTCTCAACTTTACCTTCAACTGCTTCAACTTCGGGTCACCATCTTCAGCATCTTAACACAGGTCTGTGAAGCCCATGATGTTGTCCATAGCACCAGTGTCTATCTGACACTTCACATTAACTTGATGCTCTCCTTCTGCAGTCACCATTCCAATAGTCACAAATTATTTTTTTACCTTGAGAATTGGCGGTGCCAACCTGTTCAAGGGTGTAGAGTGATTCATCAGAATCAGCATCTGACATCTCTCCAGCAACAATCTTTATAGGTTTACTTTTCTTCTTTCCAGAAGAACATTTGCATGCAAAGTGAATCAGCTTCTTGCAGTTAGAGCACTGTTTTCCCCACACTGGACATGGTTCCTTTTCTTTTGTGTGATGTCCTCCACAATATTTACATCCAGTACTCCAGCTTTGACCTTTCTGCTGGTCCTTCTGTAAATAGTTCTTCCTTTTCTCCATTGTCTTGTGCTTGGAAGCCCTGAAATGCCTCTCTGCATAGTGTAAACCCGCATCAGTTCTCCCATCAATAGTCTTCAGCTGATCGCTTCAGAGCTTCTGCCCATGTCATTAGCTTTCTTGAAAGTAAGTTTCTCTTATCTTAGCAGACATGCTCCCATTGGCAGGATCTCTTGTTCCTGAGACAATCCTATCTCTGATCGGATCATCCTTCAGTTGCTCAAACTTGAGATTCAGCTAGACATCTCAGTGTAGTCACATACTGATCAATATTCTCCCCCTCTTACTGAGTTCTGGTGTTGAACACAGTGTTCACGAATAACATTCATAGAGGGTTCAAAATGAGTTTTCAATGCCTCCAAAATGTTACAAACATGGCTTTTCTGCTCCTGAGAGAGGGCTGGGGTACAATATAGCTTGCTGCATTCTTTCTCAGTTCTCATACCATAGTTGCTACTCTTATTTGTTCACGTGTCACTGGCAATTTCATAGTTTTGCCACTGAGCCTGGAAGAACTTTCAATTCTTTCTCAAATCTGCCTTCATCTCCATAGGAACTGGTACTGGAATATTCAAGGCCATACTGACTCACCCAGCAGTCAATATCCTGTGTAAAGACTGAAATTTTACTTATTCTGTGCTGTGTCTTACAGTGAAATCCACTCAATTTCAGCTGCACACTCCTGACATCATGTTCCATGTGGTGGGTAAAATGGCTTCTGCCTCGATCCTTTACTCTCAAAGGCATGACATCAGAGGTCACATGACTATGGTGAGCCACAGTACACAACAGGCAACCGTGCACAAAGACATTCCTGGAGCAGGTACTATCTCAAAAAAGGAAGCTGTGGTTACGATCTAAAATTGCTGAACTCCAGTGTTGAGTCCAGAAGGCCATAAAGTATTTATATAGCACTTTCCATGACCTCAGGATATCAAAGTACTTTAGAGCAAATTAAATGGCAGCTTTCGATAAACCTCCTGGCCCCATGTAATTCAAACAGGACAAACCAGCAAAACTGAGATATGAGTACAAATAGAACAGTGTTATCCAGGGTTCTTGACCCTATTTACAAAATCCATGAGGCCATTGTTTAGATTTGCTTCCTCTAGAACATTTCCTCTTGTTATTTCAGTATTTTGGATGCCTTAGTGTTGTTGTATTACTTTGTAGATCATTGGAAACATTTATCACTCTTTGGAAAAATAACATTTTTCTACATCTGCTATGCACCCTGTATACAAACTGATTACATACAGGGTCAGGAGCTTTCTCTGTTCTAGAACACTGCACTGCATTCTGTAAAGTACCTGGTGGTATGTAATATAATGCTGGTCAGTAGCATTGCTTAGCATCACTGGCAAAGACCTGAAAAATAAACCATAGCAAAGCATTGACAGTGTGTGATCTGCTTCAAATGTCTTACAAAATTATCAGTTTGCATCTCCAACAGCTCAGCCAGTTTATCTAGTAAAATAGCTAAAAGGGCTAAATTATAGAGATCGGTTGCATGGACTAAATCTATATTCCTTTGAGTGTAGAAGATTAAGGGTTGATTTAATTGAGGTTCTTAAAATGATTAAATGATTTTGTAGGACAGATAGTTTTTGTTATAGGACTAATATAGAGAAACTGTGTTTTCTGGTGCATGAGTCCAGAACAAAGGGTCATAACCTTAAATTTAGAACTAGGCCGTTCATGGGTGGTGTCAGGATAAGTACTTCACACAGAGTAGTGAAAATCTGGAACTCTCTCCCCCAGAAATGCGTTGAGGCTGGGGGTCAATTGAAACTTTCAAAACCAAGATGGATAGATTTTTGTTAGGTAAGGGCATTAAGGTCTACAGAACCAAGGCGAGTAAATGGAATGAAGGTACAAATCAGTCATGATCCAAATTCAATGGTGGAACAGGATTGAAGGGCTGAATGGCCTTCTCATGTTCCTACATACAATCTGTGTTTGAGTTGACTCATGTCAGCCTGGGAAATATGTATCAGCAACAATTAGTCTCAATGCTCCTGGCAGGGCAATGAGACAGAATTCCAATTGATGATCCCTTGTGGAATTGCACATGTAGCTAATGGATGAGGCCTGATACTAAGACAGATATAGTTGGGGTTTAATCTGACTGAGTTATTTGCTCTCAGCTGCCAACTCTGGTTTTACGCATTCCTTGGGATCTTTTTACATGAATACCTACCTACTGCCATGCCCAATTAAAAATCCTTTTTCTCCAACATTCAGTATTTTTAGAATTAATAAACGGAAGTTTTCAAAGAAAATGGAAAATGAAAACACTTTCTTTTCTGAAGCTGCAATGCTTTTTATCCCCCTGCTGTGCTCGGAACTGTGTCCAGATCTTCCATTCCTGGAGATGCCAGGATAATCCTGGTGTGAGTTGGCAAGACTGGGCAGGAGGGGAGGTTATAACTGGCCTCAATAATACTGGATAAGGGAATGAGGGAAGAAGACGAAAGGATCAATCGCCTTTCTCGTTCTTGATACTTAGCATTTGTGGCTATACCGGTGAAGACCGGAACAAGCTTGGCTGTAAGGCCCCCAGTGGAAACCACTTGCTAACATGCATTGTCTTGGCGCACACGTTCAGTATGGCCAGTCTAGCCATGGGCTCCTGCTGCCTGTTGCACTGTAGGCAGGAGACGAGAGGAGAAAATTGGAGGTAAAGATGAATGCGCTGCTAGTAAGCACATTCTGCTGTTCCCAATTTCCTATTCCCTGCAGTGTAGCAACATCTAAACACTTTTCCCAAAGCAACTCCAGAGTTGGTTCTCCTTCAAACCTAACACGGATTCTTGTCAGTTCCTGACTGCGGAACTCGAAGCACCCGATAGAAGAATGTTCCATTCGAAGGAAGAGGAAGCTGGAAGCATCACCCTACTGGACTTCAATCATCTCTTTCACCCACATCCCCACTTTTGGAGCACCGAGGCACATTCACAGGGTTCAAAAGTAAGCCAGAACCTGCAGCTTCCTGCCCCATACAGAGGAGACAGCAAAGTGGCTAAAAATCCGGTAAGGGGAGAGTAACTGATTTTTTTTTTTTCCTTAATCCTATGAACTCATTTGCAAATCCTCTAGGGTCTTGAAACAAGTCCAATATGATTCTTTATTTTTTTCCAAAGTTCATATCCTGCAAAATCTTTGGTCAGGGCGAAATAAATAACCCTTTAAGATATATATCAGAGCAAAGAAACATGAACCAGTTCCTTTTGCGATCGTATCCCCCGGGCAGAGGCACAATCCTGTGTCAGGAGCAGAGGGAGCACACCAGGGGAAAATCCAAGATTTGGAGTGGTCGAACAGAGGAACTAAGTTAGTACAGAAAGAATTGGGAGTGTAGAGGGCAGTGGATGGGGGTGAGGGAATATATCCCTCTTATTCCTGTACCGATTTCCAAAAAAAAAAATTTGCATTTATATAGCCACATTTTTGACCTCAGGGAAGTATTTTATAAAGTGTAGTCACTATTGTAACTTGGTAAAAGAAGCAGCCAATTCAAGCACAGCAAGTTCCCCAAACAGCAATGTGATAATGGCCAAATATCCTGCTTTTAGTGATGTTGATCAAAGAATAAACTGTGGTCAGGGCACAGGCAATAACTCCCCTGCTTTTCTCCAAAACCTTGGGATCTTTTACATCAATTTGAGAATGCCTTAGTTTAATGTCACATTTGAAAAACAGCACCTCTGACAGTGCAACACTCTCACAGTGCTGCACTGGAGTCTCAGTTTAGGCTTGGGGACTCAAGTCCCTGCAGCGGGATTTGAACCCACAACCTTCTGACTCAGGGTGAGAGTGCAACTGAGCGACAGTTGCATTTGCATATCAGCCATAAAAGGTCCCTGGCTAACAAATATAACGATTAGAAGGACATAGCATAGTACATCCTGCATAGTGGACTTCATACTTCTTTTCCCCACTTTTACATAATTATGCTGCAAAAAATTTCAGCAATGGTAATAAAAGGGATGAATTATAATATATACTGTGAAACAGCATTGTTATCTCAATGGAATTACTAACATTATTTATCAACAACATTAAAACATCTGCTTTAGAAAAAAACAATCTAAATATTTGGGATGTAATTCTATTGCTTATTCTAAAAACTGAGTGTGTACAGCATTCTTGTTTGAGCGCCAAGTATTGCACAGTGGAGGGGGAACATGAGCACATCGGGTCATGTACACCCTCCAAAAACCTTGAGCTGATCCAAATCTTTGTTATCCTAACTTACTCAGAGCCTCATTCGCCCATCACCCCTGCACTCCTTCATTGGATCCCTGTCCACCAACACGTCAATTTTTAAACTTTAATCCTCATGTTCGAATGCCTGCACAACCTCATACCCTTCCTATCTCTGTAAGCTCCTCCAGCACTGCAACTCTCTGAAATCTCTGTGCTCCGTCAATTCTAGCCTCTTGTGCATACCCAATTCCTTCACCCCGCCAATGGTGGCCAGGCTTTCAGCCTAGCGAGGTTCAAAGCTCTGGAATTCCTTCCCTAAACCTCTCTGTCTCTCCTCTGTTAAATGGTTCCTTAATGCCACACGTCCTAATATTCACTTTGACATGCTGTCAATTTTTGTCAGATCACGCTCCCGTGAGCATTTTGGGGCATTTTGCAAGATTAGTGGGGATTCTATAAATGCAAATCGTTCCCACTGACTTACCAATGCTGCTCATGTACCTGTTGTGGTATTAAGAAGAGGGAAGACATTCCCCAGAAGGGGGAAGAGAACTGTTAGGAGGGTTAACCCCAAGGCACTTTGGCAAACCCTCTAAGGGCTGACTTAGGGCAGATCGGCAGAGGACTCTGAGCAGACAGCCCGCTCATCAGCACCTGACCCACTGAAACCAGAACAGGAAATAAGCAGATGGTTTTTCAAATTGAGATTGAGAATTTGAGTATGCTGCCACATTTTGAGAACACCAGAGATTTTGTATCAATACCTTCAATAATGCCATTAATTACAGTCCTTTTATGGCACTTTTCTTCGAATTCCACTGTCTCCCTTACATTTTAGATGGGAGTCTAAAAGGACAATTTGCCATTTTCCTTCTTTCAGACAAAAAATAATCGTTGATACAGACACACCAGAGAAATCAGAATTGGTAAGTATTTTGTTTTTATGAGCCATTTTTTTGCATCTTTTATTTCCCATAAATGCTCCATCACCCGAATGGCTACGATGTCTTCACCAGTTGTGTAGCCTGCCAATACAGACAGGCATTGAAATCTGTCACTTGGGGGTAAGTTTCTGGAAGACCATCAACAGGAACATAGGGACATAGGGACAGGAGGAGGTCATTTATCCGCTCGAGCCTGATAGTTCACCTCACTGAATGTTGTGTGAGTTAACTCCCATATCCCTCGATATTGTTGTGTGAGTTAACTCCCATATCCCTCGATATCTTTGGCTGGCTAACATAAATCTATCAATCTTAGTTTTAAAATTAACTTTTGATCAACTGCCCTTTGTGGAAGAGAGTTCCAAAATTCTAATACCCTTTTGTGTAAAGAAGTGTTCCCTAATTTCACACTTGAAAAGTCTGGCTATGGTTTTTTGACTGTACCCAGAGTCATAGACTCCCCACCCGGCGGAAATAGTTTCTCTCCTTCTAGCCTACCTCCCCTTTAATATTTTGGAAACTTCAACCAAATCAGTCCTTAATCTTTTAAATCCTGGGGAAAACAACCCTAGTTTGTGTAATCTTTCCCCAATAATTTAACCTTTAGAGTCCAGATATCATTCTGGTAAGTCTATGACTCACTCCCTCCAGGGCCAATATGTTCTTCCTAATGTATGGTGCCCTCAATTGCTCGCAGAACTCCAGCTGTGGACTAACCAGGATTTTGGATCTTGCAGGATGATTTCCATCCCTTTGTATTCCATTCCTCTAGGTATAAAGGACAACATTCCTTTAGCCTTTTTGATTCTGTACGTGTGACCATAACCCCACACCCCATGCACAAGAAAGCAAAATCAGGAGATGAAGGAAGCAAAGACAAGGTTGGGCGGGAGGGGCATGGGTGGGGTTGGTGGTGTGGGGAGAGAGGTTATAGGAAACCAAAGTGCAGCTGTAGCCAGAGGGGGTGAGACTTTGGTTTAAGGAAAGGACTCAGTTTACATTCAGAATTCCACTTCAGAGCTGCATCTGTATTGCAATCGTGACGCAAATCATGTTTTTCTTTGATTCAGAACAGCTGCAAATGTGAAACAAAATGCAGGCAAAATAAACCAGGCTCTAGAGGGAGACTCGCTGCTGTCCGCCTGTACGTTTTCAATATTGACTCTTGTAAATGTCTGGAAAAAAGGTTAAAATGCTGAGAGTACAACCTGATAAAGCCCTGGGCTCCCAGGAGGTTGGAAGAGAATTCATACTGATGGAAATCTCTGTGCTCTGTACGCTCAGGGCCAAGATGAGCTCCAGTTAACCCCCCCGAGATCACAGATTATAAACTGGTTGGAGTGACTATGTACAGGATAACTCTCACATTTGCTTTATTAAAAATATTGACCTTCACCAGCCTCAGTCGATTCCGAGCTAAACAGAATGTGCACAACAATAGCAGAATTCAGTCCTTTCAAAGAAAAACTATAAAATACATTTATTACACTTGGATCTGGACTTCTGTTGTCATGGAGATTCCAGTACTTCGGCACCTTCAAGGAAGTAGTCACACGGTCAGAAGCATTTTAAAGACACTGAAGTGTCACCCTAGATTATCCTGTCATGATCATTTGCTCCTCCCTCTGGTGCAATTCTCTGGTTTACCCCAGAGCCTCAGCAGAACTCACCACAGGCCTCAACCGGGAGTTTGGCTGGGCCTAACAAAGGCAGAATTCGAGGGGTAGCCCAGGAAGACTCATTCTGTCCCCTCCATGAACGTAATTTTCAGGAATTCTTGCACGAGGTAAAACCTGCTGGAACCAGGGCTTGCCCTCCTACCCTCTGCAACCCTTGGAATTTGGGGGCCATATTAATTCTAAGAACATCTTTGAACTTTGGCACCCCCTGTGTTTTTGAAGAGTTCCATCTCAAGTGATGATCTTCACAGCCTGGAGACACTTAAAGGGGCCCGATGGTGGCCGCTGCATCATTATAAACAGCACATTGAAATCAAAAGCAGAGGTAGTTCAATTTTTTTAAAAAGCACAATGAACTCTTCCTCCTGCCATCATCCCATTTATGGCAAAGATTCATTTCAGCAACAGTGAGAGTGAAAGAGGTTCCACAATTTTTTTTAAAGGCTCCACCCATTTAATTAGCTGAACTGTCAGTCATGCTGTACTCTCCTTAAACCAGCTATTAAGCAAAGGCTATTGTTACACAGGATGAGCCCAGTGACTGGGGAAATCACCAGAGTGTAAACAAACAAGTTTTATAATCTTCTCCAAAGCAAATTTTAAGCCACTGGAGCATAAAATCTAGGCTGACGCTTCAGTGAAGCACTGGCACTGACAGAATTGTCAGAGCTGTCACCTTTGAGATAAAACTGAGGCCTAGTCTAACTGCTTGACAGGGTGAAACAGATTCCAGGGTACAAGTGAAGGGAGTTTTGCCAGAGCCCTGATCTGTAATCCTCTCTGATAGCAACACCTAAACAGAATACCTGGCCATTCGTTATTATTTGCTTGTGGGACCTTGCTGGGTACAAATTTGTTGCCTACATAAGCAGTCACTACTCTTCCAGAATAACCCATTGGCGGCAAATCAGTTTAGTTGAAGTTGCTACTAAAGATGTCGTAAGGTGTTATGTAAGTTACAGGTTCTTCTTGTTACTTAACTCGTACCCACACCCCCTTTGTACTCGTTAACCTACATTGGCTCTCAATCAGGCAAAATCTTGATTTTAAAATCCTCATCCAGTTTTCAAATCCCTCCATGCCCTCAGACCTTCCCATCTTGTAATCAACTGCAATCCCACAGCCCTCTGAGATATCTGCACTCATCGAATTCTGGCCTAATAGCATCACAATTTTAATTGCTCAACAATGGCCGTGTCTTCAGTTACCTGGGCCCTCAGCTCTGGAATTCCCTCTCTCCCTTACTTAAGATACTCCTTAATATCTAACTCTTTGACCAAGCTTTGATACTTAATAGTTTTATGTCATTGTTTTGGGAAATGTTACAACAATCCTCCCCCAATTTTGTTGCTGCTTTTTTTCTCAATTCTGCGATTGTCTTGGAGACTAGATTGTCTTATTATGTTAAAGGCACTACATAAATACAAGTTGTTGTTGGAGGCCCAGGAATACACTCTCACTTGGGTACAGTCAGGCATTTGCAAGTACTGTGGAGTTCAAAGTCACGGTGAATCATTACTGTACTGGTGCACAGAGCAGTGGGCCCAAAGTATGGACAGCACCATCAGAGAGGCACTCTTCCTCAAGGAGTTGGGATCCTTATATTTCTGCCTGATAAGAGACTATAGCCATCCAACCATAGCAATGCTTTTGGAATTCTCTACTCCAATGAGCTGTGAAAGCTCGGTTGTTGAGTATATTCAAGACTGAGATCAAAAGCTTCTTGAATGCTAAATGAATCAAGGATTATGGGGATAAGGCGGGAAAGTTGAGTTGAGGCAGAAGGTCAGCCACGACCTTATTGAATGGCAGAGCAGGTTCAAAGGCCGTATGGCCTACTCCTGCTCCTATGTCTTATGTTCTTAATGCTAACAAACTTCATATCCTTTCAAGTACAAGGCACAAACCCAAACTCCCTACGTTCGTTTCACAGCAATAGCAGTCCCTGGTGTGAATGCAGATTTATTGTTCCACGTTTTTAAACGGGCCCTAAATCTCAGCTTGTTTACATTTGAGAAGGGACCTGATAAGTGATGGAGTGAAGATTATGGGTGAAGACTTGGAGAAAGTGAGTAGTTTCAAGTACCTGGGGTAAATGGTCGCAGAAGATGGAAGTATGGAAATGGAAATTAATCAACGGATTAGCTCTGGTTGGAGTAATTGGAAGAAGTACAGTGGAATGTTATGAAAGGAAGAATCTGCAAGATAGTTGTGAGACCACTTGTGTTTATACAGTGCAGAAACTTGGACAACATCAAGAATAGAGGAACAACGATCAGATACCAATGAGGATTGGATGCTGAGGTGGATGTGTGGAGAAATGAGAAAGGACAAAATCAGGAACAAGCACACCAGGGGTTCGTGAAGATTGTTGGAGCATCGGAGAAAGTAGCTGAGAAGAGGGTGTAATGACATGGTTATATGTTGCAGAGAGAGGGGGGCATAGTGGTGAGGCGGGTGATGGAAATGGGACTGCCAGGAAGGAGAAGACGAGAAAGACGTAGGGGAGAATTTTCTCCCCGGCAGGCCAGTTGGGAGTAGGCGTGGGTCGCCGCCCACGATCGGCTGCGCGCCGCCATTTTACATTGGGCGGGGCCAATTAAAGCCCGCGAAGCGTGACGAGCACTCGGAAGCGCTCAGCACTACCTGTGCGGACGAGGGGAGGAGGGAGAGTCAGGGCCTGTGCTCTTTCACGCATGCAAAATATTATTTAAAAAATTAATTAGGGAGATTAATTTCATCTTAAAAATTGAAAAAAATAAAAAAAAATATTCTGACACGTCCCCTCATGTGACAGTGTCACATGAGCTGGAGCATGTTTATAAACTTTAATAATTTTTATTTCATTAATAAATCCTTCATGAAACCTCATCCCGCCCATGGATGAGGTTTTGTGAAAAATGTGAAGGCCGCCTGGGCTCTTCACCTGCCCCCCAACTTTAAGGTTGGACGGGCAGCCCTGACAATTACTTCAATTAGTTTATTAATGGCCTTAACAGGCCATTAACACTCCGGCGCGCCCGCCGAACTGAAGATCGGGATGACGCGCGGTGACGTCAGGACACACGCCTGATGTCACCGCGCATCATTTTACGCGTCAGTGTGCTGGGCCCGACCCCACACACCAAACAGAAGATTCTGCCCCTAAGAACCAGATGGGAAGATGCAGTGACAAGAGGCTTAAATGCAGCGGGATTGGGCAGAGGAATGGGTGGCTGACAGGGAGAGATGGAGGAGGGTGATAAACCAGCATTGTACAGACACCAAGCAAAATGAGAGAAGCAAATGAAGATGAAGAGTGAACCTGACAAGAGGGACATTACTCTAATGGAATAATACATTAAAACACTGGCTTAAAACGCTTTGATTTCAAAGTGTAGGTAACGATGTAAAGGAAAAAAATTAATTAATTAATACACGATGCTCTTCCTGCAGTCATTTCTTAGAAAACATGCTGCGTGAGGTAGGAGCATGTTGTTGTATTTTGGCTTTTGACCGGGAGGTGGATTGTGGATGAGAGATAACGTGCAATTTCCTTATCAAGATTTAGAAAACATGAAGATAGTACATGCTTTAAATAGAACGGAAACCAAGAAAGCATGAATGGTATCTGAACTTGGAACAACTGCTTCTTTCAGTCAGAGGTTTCACAGACGGTTCATTGTTGTTGGCTGGTCCCACCTTGTCCTGATACAATGCAGCAGGAAGGTAATGGGGAATGAGTTGCTGTTGAACAATGTCTGATTCGAGTGAGCACTCTTATCGACATGGCACCTAGTAAGTCTGCAGTCCCGTTGGTGGAAAGGAAGCTAGCAGGAGCTCTGCTGCTCTATGCCCGGTTTATTCTGGAATGCATCCAATAGGAATAAATCAAAAGATATTAATTCCCCCAGAATATGCATACATAATCGCAAACATATCTGCAAACATTTACATATGTGCATGCACCAGAGGAGAAAAGTTTTATTCCTGTAGCACTTTCATGTCCACAGGTCATCCCACCGCCTTTGAACATCGGGGGGCAGGGTTTCCCTGTGGCCTTCTGAACCCCACCATCAGGCTCAGCTCAGGAGGTCAGAAGCTCGCACAGTGTGACAAACAGTCACTCAACTATGGTTTTCCCCAGACTGGACAATTCATGGCGAGAGGGCAGATTGGTTTCATGATCCTGAGGGCCAATAGGAGGCCTTTCAGCTTGAAAGTAGCAGCACGATGCCATGTTAGGTAAGTGAGAGAGAGAGAGGGGGCTCCAAAAATGGAGGTGCCCCCCTCCAGTATTTTTTAGGTTTGAAGTTACAAAGGAAAGGCCTTTGCAGCCGGGCCACCGGTGTGGAGTGAAGTGGGGTGGGGGAAGAGTGTCCTTCCACAGGGGGCCTGAGGCGGCTGCTGACCCCTTCCAGGCATTGGGGACCTCCAGGCCTGCCTGGACCACTGGCCCCACTACCACCTGAGGGGGGTCCTGGAGACCGACTGGAAAATCCCAAACACCTTCCTTCAATAAGGCCATTAATTATTTCAACTGGCTGCCTGTCGTTTATGCCCCCTGACACCCACCCTCCCACCCCTCTTCCAGGAACGTGGCTTGGGAGTGGGATGGAACCAGGAAACCTGCTGGCGGCGTTACCTTTAGCAGCTGTCCACTTCCACCCCCAGCCCTGGCGGGTCCTAAATAGTCAAGGCCTGGGTGACTGAGTGATTGGGTGTAACTGGAAACAGTAGAGATTTTTTTTTTTAAATCTACACACGCGAACAGGAATGTAAATTTATGAGGCAAAAATGCCAATGGGGAGAAAAAAAGAACCCACTGCTTGGATTATCTATGGCTGACTGAGTCACAGAAAACTCCACTTGTGAAGTTATTTCTTGAGCTGGAGACCCTCTCTAGCTGTGAGCCAGAGGCTGGGAAACACCAGGACAGGTTAGGCCCAGTCTGGCGCTCAGCCCACTTCAAAGATGGTTGGAATACTCAAAATTAGACTTACAGCAGGAGAAAGGATTAAAAGGTTATGTTCATAAGGCAAGATGAAAAGGGGTGGGCGGAGCCCCGTACAAAGCGTGAACCTTGGTGTGGGTCAATTGGATCAAATGACCTCTTTCTGTGGTGTATGTTCCAGGTAACCCAGAACCAGGTGACATGTCAAATCGGAGTGTGAGTAAACCTAGAGTAACTCCAGGGCCTGAATTTCACACTTGGCACACACGCCAAGTCGCCGGCCCTGAAGCAGATGCAAAATGCGCTTCCGCCCGCGATTGGCCCCCCTCCCGAACGCAATTTAACACTGGCTGGCCAATTAGCGGCTGCGGGTGGGGGGGATGCAGGAAGAGTGCGGGCATCAACAAACGTGAGAGTGCGGGTGGGCGCTTCCAGGGAACTCCCTGAAGGCAGACAGCTGCTGGTGAGCTGCCTCAAGGGAGCTGCAGACCTGTTAAATGGCAAGAAAAAAATGCACCAAACTGTTTATGCAACATATTCAAGCACCTGACAGCAGAACTCAAAGAGCGTCAGTCCCCAGGCATCATTTTTAAATTTTATTTCACCCCAGATACTGCATCCCGCCCTTGGATGAGGTTTCGTTAAAAACGGGCTGCCCGTTTTGCCCATGCGACCAGCACGAAATCACACAGGCAACGTAAAATCGTGGACAATAGAGCTTTTAATGGCCTTAATTGGCCCTTTAGTTGTCCTGTGCGCGCCAGCTGACCTCAATATTGCTGCACGCACGATGACATCAGGACACATGCCCTACGTCATTTCGCGCAATTTCATGTGCATTCAGGTTGGGGGCGTGCCCGCCCGATCAATGTAAAATTCTGGCCCAGGTCCTTATTTACACAGCCTGGAGCCCAGCTTCACTGGAAAGTCATCAGGGCACCATTGCACTCGGTGTAAAAAAAAACACCATATCAGATGAGAATGATAATAGAAATGGTACAGGGTCTAGATGGACATATAGACCCTTTGTGCAGGGAATCTGGCTGGTTACATGGGTTTGCACATATCTAAGATATTAGACAAATGAGGATTGGCTCTTCTCTCACCAACACTACATCAAATATCAACGTGAAGTAGAAAAAAGGACTGTCTCCAGTTACACAGATCAAACAGAATCACATCAAGTTCACACACAGCCTGAGTGAAATATTCAGTCAGTGCAACATTTCAATATATTTCAAACAGTGCTACAGGTGTATTAGTGTATGTGGCAAGTGGTCTAGATGCAGACAGCAGTGGTAAGATTAATACAGAACCTGTGAGTAATGTGTATGTCTTTCATAGTTCTACCCTAAGCTAGCTTTCCTGCATGCCTGTCAGCTGTGAATCTACCATAGGAGAGGGGCGTTACTTTCTCAGCCTGTCAAGCTGATCAAAGCTTCCTAAATGTGTTCAATCAATAGTGATGATGTACTGCGGGAATCAGCTGCTCGTTCTACAATGCCGCTAAAGCGCCTTTTGGCCCAGTGTTATTAGCCAGAACTATCATATCCCTTCTAATGGCGGGAGCAGGCTACAACAGCGAGTTAGCTTCCAGAGGAAACAGCAACATCTGTGAGAGAAAAATACCTGGAAAAACTTAGCAGGTCTGGCAGCATCTGCGGAGAGGAACACAGTTAACGTTTCGAGTCCATCTGACTCTTCAACAGAACTAAAGAAAAATAGAAAAGAGGTGAAATATAAGCTGGTTTAAGGTGGGGGGGAAGGGCAGAGCTGGATAGTGGATAGCTGGATAGCCAGTGATAGGTGGAGATACCCAAAAGATGTCACAGACAAAAGGACAAAGAGGTGTTGAAGGTGATGATATTATCTAAGGAATGTGCTAACTTAATTAGCACATTCCTTAGATAATCAGCCTCTTCAGCCTGACTGAGCCTATTACCTGTAAACCCTCAGTAACCCCCTACAAGACTACAGATCAGTCTGTCTGAGGCAGCCTCCAGCAACCACACAGTAATTTAATGTGATTCTGCACATTAGGACTGGATGCTTGAGGCTGACCAGTATAAGTCCTAACTAATCCAGTTATTGCTGTATTTTTTTTATTGACACCCATACATCCTGGGAGATGGTGGACTGCACCCAGTCTGTCTGTCACTCCTGTATTGAACCTCGTGGCTGTGGAGGTTGCTTTGCGAGTGGCAGTCCCTTCCGCAGCAGGCTCTCTTTTCCACCTTCTGGTCATTTCTTTTGTCCTCGGTTTTTTCCATGCCCTTCCCGACAGCTCGTCTCCAGGCTCTCCGCTCAGCAGCGAGGACTTCCCATTCATTGACTCTGATCCCGGTCAACTTGAAGTCTCGCTTACAGACACGCCTGTATAGCAGGCATGGGTGACCTGTTGGTCTCATGCTGATGGCAAGCTCACTATAGATCATGTCTTTGGGATGTGGTTGTCTTCCATGTGGCTCATATGACCCAGCTAACAGAGTCGCCACTAACTCAAGCCAGCAAACACGCTGGGGATCCCCACACGCTGGTGTACTTCCATATTCGGTACTCTGTCATGTCAGCGGATGCCCAATATTTGCCTGAGGCAGTTGAGGTGGAAGCTGCTTTTCTTAGCTTATATGAGTTGTCCATGCCTCGCTGCTGTAAAGGAGGGCGCTGAGAACACGCGCAGCTTTGTACTTTGCTATTGGTCCACATTCAACTTTTCAACTTTGACACGACAGCTGCGGCCTTGAAAATCCTGGTGCTGATTTCGGCACCAAGGGACAGGTTGCTGATAATTATTGATCCAAGGTGTGTGAAGCTGTTGACAAGTCCAGAGCGAGGCTGTCATGTTGATGGAAGGTGGAGTCTCTACATCCCTGCCCAAAACTTTGGTCAACTCGGTGGTGATTGTCAGTCCGAGCTCCTTGCAGGTCTAGGAGAACCGATCCACCAGCTATTGAAGGTGCCAGCGTGGTGGTGTCATCAAACAGCAACTCGCAGACTAGGACATTGTGCACTTTGGTCTTGGCATGCAGTCTTG
Organism: Cetorhinus maximus; assembly: GCF_964194155.1. Lineage (NCBI taxonomy): Eukaryota > Metazoa > Chordata > Chondrichthyes > Lamniformes > Cetorhinidae > Cetorhinus > Cetorhinus maximus. The sequence continues at coordinate 2,863,151 of NC_135886.1, read as the reverse complement.
CCAAGTTAAACAGCTTGCAATCAGCTCTAGCATGCAGGTAGGTGTATAAGGGGTTAATTCTAACTGTGTGAGATGCTAATAAGGCACAGTATACATCACAACAATGTGTGATGCGATGTCTCATGATCTTACTGTCTCATGTCGAACAATGTGATGAGATGTAGCCACTTAAGATGTTTCTCAATAAAGTTAATGTTTTCCTTACCTCAGCAGACTCTAAATATTCGGTGTTAGCACAACAAGACCAAGAATATTACAGCGGACACCCTGATCTGAGTTTCCGAAATGTACGATAGCAGCATGGAGAAAAACATGCAAAAGAGAGTTGGCACTAGGGGCAGAATTTTCTGGTCGGTGTGCAGGGGCGGGGCCTGACACACTGACGCATAAAATGACTTGCGGTGACGTTGGGCGTGCGTCCCGATGTCATCGCGCTCAGTAGCGATGTTTCATTCGGTGGGCGTTCGCTGGAGTCGGCTGCGCGCCCGTCAATATGTGAATCGCCTATTAAAGCCATTAAGGATCTAATTAAAGTTATTCTAAACGCTGCCCGTCCAACCTTAATGTTGGTGGGGAGGCAAAAAGGCCAAGCGACCTTTGCATTTTTTAGGAAACCTCATCCACGATCGGGATGAAGTTTCCAAAAGCGTTGATTAAATGCATTAAAAATGTTCATCAACTTAAAAACATGTCCCAACTCGTGTAACACAGTCACATGAGGGGGACATGTTTAAATAAATTTTTACACCTTTTATTTACTAATTTTATTATCGATTCAATCTCCCTGAGGCGGCTTCATGCTCCCTGCTGCTGGCCATGAAAGCCTCCAATGATGTCCCATTAACTGACAAAACTCTGCATGTTCTCGTGGAAAGAAATGACGTCCAGGGCTGGCAGCCTATTTTCCACAGCAGTTTAAAGAGTCCACCTCTGCTGACCTGGTCGAAGACCTTGGTGAGGCCTATGATGGCAATGTAGAGTGGTCTGCACTGTTCACCGTACTTCTCCTGTAACTGCCGACATGAGATAATCATGTCAACTATTGATCTGCCAGTTCTGAAGCTGCACTGAGACTCAGGGTAGATGTGTGATGCCAGGGTCTGCAACCTGGTCAGAGCAACATAAGCGAAGACCTTCCCCACAACACTTAACAAGGAGATGCCTCGGTAATTGTTACAGTCACTGCTGTATATTACTGCACTAGCACAAAAAAAAATCTCAACTTGGTACCCTGCATTAAACAGGAAACTGTCTTGATTCCGGCATTAAAATAACGCAGAATTAATTAGTTGCAAATATGAGAGTAAAATCAACATTAACATTCAGGAGTCAACTCCTGCTCAGGTGCTCCTCTGGCTTTTGGCTTTGGTATTGGTTTTGATGGCACTGAATATTATTTTATCTTCATAGACTAGCCCACTTTGCCACAAAAAAAAATCCAGCATGTCATCCATAACCCTGTTCAGAATGCATTGGAAAGATGTGCTGATTGAGTGAGTGGGCCCCTCATGGCAAAAGAAGAGGTTAGGTGAGTAGATTTTTTTTCTTAGTGAGTTATCATCATTTGAAACACATTGCCAGGTTCAGTATAATAACAATCAAAAGGGAATTGGATAAATATTTGAAAAGAAAAACATGTGGAAGGCTATGGAGAAAGAACAGAGAAATGGGACTAATTTAATAGCGTTTTCAAAGAGCCAACACCAGTACAATGGGCCAACTGGCCTCATTAAATGCTGTATGGCTCTATGATTTGCTCTTTCTGGGATCTTGCTATGCGCAGGTTGGCTGCTGGGTTTGCCGACATAACAACAATGTCTGCACTTCAGAATTAATCCATTGATTGGAAAGTGCTTTGCATGTCCTGAAGATGTGATAAATACATTGGCTAGTTTATTATTTTTCCTTCTTAGAAATTAATCATTTTGATGTCAAATATAGTTTTATTTTTGCCAGTTATTTGCTGGCACCACACGGAAGAATTATTTTACGCAGTGTGTTGCTATGGTTTAGAATGTATTGTCTGAAAGGGCGGTGGAAGCAGATAGATACTTGAAGGCGAAAGAATGACAGGACAATAGGGCAGAGGTGTGGACTAATTGGGTAGCGCTTTCAAAAAGCTGGAAGAGGGATGGTGGTCCAAATGGCCTCTTTCTGTGCTGTATGATTCTATTGTTCCAAGAGGATGTCTAAGAGAACATGGGGGCAATCTTAATGAAGAGAGCCAGTGAGGAAAGGCCAGTGCATTGACACAGGGAGCAGGCAACACAGGGTGTGTTATCACTGGCTCATGGACCCATTGTTGCCGACAGCTGGTTCAGAACAGCATGGGATTAGGTCTAGTAACAGGTCAGGCTGGCTGGTCTCCAGAAAATATACAATCCAGGAGACTGGAGGTTAGGGTCAGTATGGAAGACTGAAGACATAGTGTTTGCTGTTGCTTAGATGATATTTCTGAAGAACTGTCGACTGTTTTCATCTGATTTGAGATCCAGATCTAAGATCAAACTGGGGCCATTTTATCAGGAACTAACCGCATCAGTGTGGAGACTGGGCCAAATCGGGAAATCTTAACTAAACTGCCTTGGATTAAGTACGTTAATAAAGCTAGTTTGATTTCCTGTAGTGTTGCACACAGGGAGTCAAGCCCAAATCTAGTTTCCAGTTGAAGTGGAATTAGAGGGTGAGGGTAATTAGACTAGGTCACACAGACAAACTGAGTCCCCGTTTTGAAAAATTACTGCCCTTATTGGTATGGGTGGGATTTTATAGGATTTGACGTTCCCACCAAAGTCAATGCAGTTTAGAGTCGTTCACCGCATTTTACAGCCCCATCCCCACCACAACAGGACCGTTAAATTCCAGCCTATGTTTCCATCAGAAATTTCTACATTCCCATTTATAATGGAAACTGTCCATGTAAACCTGTCAATCTGTAATTACGCCCTTCCAGCAGCGATGGCAGTGCACTGCCTCCCCTGGGTGAGAGGATGTAATTACAGCGTGATATGTTTACAAAGGAAATTTCCATTACAAGACATCGGAATTTTTATGGTGGAAAAGGTTGACTAGACTCAAACGTAAGATTTTTCAATGAATTCTAGAGATCGATGGGCGGGGAGGAGGATTCTCCCAATCAGTTGGTTGGTGAAGCCAGTCTGTAGCTGAGCCCCAATGGGTGAAATGGTTCCAAGTCTCTGCTGAGTTAGTTGACCTCTAGTAGGCAGATCATTGCGATTGGCATTGTCTAGGTTTACACATGAAGACATTACCCATATGAATTGGATTCTGCTGCACGGCTAGCGGAATAATGCTAGAATGTGAGCTGCTCTGAGGTATTTCCTAACCATGTCATATTTTTGTATCTCAATAAGATGCTGATCTGTGTAACAATAGTGCAAAAAAGCTCTTTGTTTCACTACTATACTTCATAATATTGTATTTTCAGCTTAGTCTTCACCTTTGCCTTCTGTTTCATGCTGTCCTGACTGCATAGTTTATTGGTTATATATTTTACTTGCACATTATTCCATTCAATACTCTTACAGTGTTACAGTAAGAGCATAGTCAAAGCTAAAAAAAATCTCCAGTGTAGCTAACCATACAGCATTCATTGTCATTTTGTGGAATAGCTAATCATCTGACTCTACTTCCTCCAACTCTACAACCTTCTGAGATTTCGGTGTTCCATCAATCCTGGTCTCCTGTATCCCCCTGTTTTTTTTCACTCCACTATTGGCCGCTGTACCTTCAGTTGTCTAGGCCCTAATCTCTGGAATTCTCTCCCTAAACTTTTCTGCCTTTCTACCTCTCTCCTTCTTCAAGGTACTCCTTAAAACCTACCTCTTAGACCCAACTTTTTATGTCATCTACCCTAATATCTCCTCACGTGTTTCGATGTCAAGTTTAGTTTGATAATGTTCTTGCACAGTGCCTGGGGAAACATTTTTACCACAATACTGGCTCTGTATAAGTGGAAGTTGTTGTTTTTGATGATGTATAGGTTAAATAGATTGTCTAGCTTGGGACTCAAGCATAGAGACTAGGATGATCATAATTTAGATCCCTGGTCAGTAGGACAGCATCAGATAGTAAAAGATATAGCACCTTTCTTGACCTCAGAATGTCCTAAAGTGCTTTATAATAAAACAGTTTTGTAGTGTGGTTTTTTTAATTCATTCATGTTATGTGGGCATTGCTGGCTAGGCCAGCATTTATTGCCTATCCCTAATTGCCCTTTTTCAGGGTCAACCACATTGCTGTGGGTCTGGAGTCACATGAAGGCCAGCAAATTTCCTTCCCTAAAGGGGCATTAATGAACCAGATGGGTTTTTATGGCAATGACATGAAACCATTGTTAGACCTTTAATTCCAGATATTTATTGAATTCAAACTCCACCATCTGCCATGGTGAGATTTGAACCTAGGTTCCCAGAGCACTATTCTGGGTCTCTGGATTACCAGTCCAGTGACAATACCACTACGCCACTGCCTTCAATTCTGGTCTCCAGCACATCCCCAATTTTAATCACTCCACCAACATGGCTGTGCCTTGAGCTGCCTTAAACCCAAGCCCTGGAATTCCTTCCCTAAACCTCTCTGCCTTTCTACCTCTCTCCCTTTTAAGGTGCTCCTTAAAACACCAACACTTTGACCAGGTTTTTGGTAGCCTGGTCAATCATCTCTTTATGTGGTTTGGTCAAATTTTGTTTTTTCTGATTATGTTCTTGTGAAGAGCTTTAAAAGGCACTGTATAAATGTAAGATGTTGATGTGAGGAAATGGGCCTCTCAAAGTTGGGGCCCACTGCCACATTGTTGAAAATAGTGGCCAGAATTTTCGGCTCGGCAAGTGGGGGCAGGGCCCACTCGCCGAGGCATAAAATGACGCGCGGTGACGTCGGGCGGGTGTCCCGATGTCACTGTGCGTCATTTGGATTTTCAGTTCGGCGGGAGCGCAGCCGACTCAGCTGTGTGCCCTCCAAACTGTCAAAGGCCTACTAAGGCCATTTAAATATCAGTTAAAGTAATAAACTGAGCTGCCCGTACAACCTTAAGGTTGGCGGGGGGCAGGCGAAGAGCCCAGGTGGCCTTCGCATTTTTCGTGGAACCTTATCCACGGCACCTCCACGCCTCAGGGAGGTTTCTGTGCTCTTTCGTACACATGCGCAAAAGAGCGCAGGCCCCCGCTCAGGGAACCGAACCCCACCCCCACCACCCGCCCACACAGGGAGCGGTCAGCGCTTCCGGGCACACATCACGCTGGGCAGGCCTTAGTTGGCCCGCCCACAAAATGGCGAGCAGACTCGATCGGGTCCACACCCATCCCCACACAACCACCCCCACCAACGGGGGGAAGATCCTCCCCGGTGTATACCAGCTTCGTGCAGCCATGCATTACAATAGGGCAAGGGTGGGAATATGGCACAGATACATCATCCCACCTATCCTGTCTCTATCCACAATGACGTTGGTTTCAAAGGGAGCAGATACAGGAATTCCCCAACCCTGTCCCTGGAAACCCCAGCACAGGATAAATGGAGCAATGTAAGCAGGTCTGGCCCCAGAATCCTCCGTCACCCATTATCCTGCCCCGCAGTTCCCCAAGAAACCGTCGATTGTCGGAGCCACAAAGCACGGATCAACTTTGAAGATCAGTTTAAATCTGCACAAATGGTGGGGTTAAAATTCAACTGGCAGTGCATGATTAATAGCCTTGTGTAAAATTCCTTTGTGTATTATTTATCACAGTCATTAGCCCGTTTACTTTAAACAAGCTAATGGCTTTATTAGATTTGTACATTAAAGGAATTTTACAGAAAGGTGTTAGCGAGTGAGCCATCAAAGGAAATGAACACCCACCCCTAACCCCAAAGTACATTCAATCTGGTACCAATTCCATTCAGTAATAGTGGCACATTCGACAACTCAAATCACTTTAATGGAAAGTAGGGGTTTACTGACTATTTTGATAAATTGCTGAATGACTGATAGTCTGTTGCACGGAGATGCAGAAAGTGGCTGACTGTTTGTTTACACTTGAATCACGATTTCTGTAAGATTAATGCTGATCCACATCCAATAAATTCCAAATTCAACCTATCAGGATCTGGACCCGAAAATATGGATCCAATGAGCTCAAGTTGATTGCTTGATCTTAAATAAAATCACTCCTGATCAAGCAGTCACACTAAATTCAGTTTATTGCACCCTGTAATATTCCTTTAACTGGAATCATTCCAGACTTCTCTAACAAGCATCTCTAACAAGCCTTTGGGATGGAAAACTGGTTTGAAACTGGTTTTTGTGCATTATGTATTAAACTCAACCCATGGTTACAGCTGATCCAAATGAAAATAGTCACTTATCTCATGCTTTTCATGCATGCATAGGAACACATAATCCATGAAGTTGTAAATCAGGGACAGATTAACTGTCTCCTGAGTGTCACAATTTCAACCCTACAATATAATTAGCAACTGTATAATCCGCAGACAATCGGGTTATAAACAGAATGAACATCACCTCGCTATTAACATTCAGGTCTATTTGGTACATGTTTTTTTTCTCCTTTTATATCTCTCTCAATCTCTTCAGAACATTTTTTTCATACCAAAGGTACCACATAAATACAAGTTATTCTTATTATTGGTTAAACTTGTAATCTGGTATGTATTTTTCTCCAGTTGTTTCGTTCATGCTTTAGGGGAGATGGTGGCATAATGGCCTCACAATCTCCAGGTCCAGGCTGATGCTCTGGGGACATGGATTCAAATCTCACCATGGCAGCTGGTGGAATTTAAAGTCAGTTAATTAATAAATTCAATTGCTCAATAAATTAAAAAATCTGGATCTGAAAGTCAGTAATAGTGGTCATACTGTCATCAATTGTTGTAAACGCCTACCTGGTTCACTAATGCCCATTAGAGAAGGAAATCTGCCATCTTTATCTTGTCTGGCCTATATGTGACTCCAGACCCACAGCAATGTGGCTGACTGCTCTCTGAAGTGGCCTAGCAAGCCATTTGGTTGTAGCAATTAGGGATGTGCAACAAATACTAGCAATTTCCACATCCCAAGAAAACATTAAAAACAATGTTTCAGTAGAAACAGGCACTCTGCTTCCAGGCCCTTACCGCTTCAGCAACTTGTTTCTGGGAGGTGTGTAAAGGAGCAATGGACTAAATTTTTTTCCACCATTAAGAAGAGACTCAGCGCCGCATATCCTCCAACTGGGTTGATGCAATTGAAATGGGGAATCCATTGCCCTGGTCTCCCACATTCTACCTTTTGTAAACCTGAGGTAATCCCAAATTCTGCTGCCTGTGTCTTAACTCACAGAAGTCCCATTCACCCTATCACCCCAGTGCTCATTGAGTTATTTTGGCTCCTGAGCAAGCAATGTCTTGATATTAACATTCTCATCCTTGTTTTCAAATCCCTCCATGGCCCAACTCACCCCTATCTCTGTAATCTCCTCCAACCCCACAATCCTCAAAATATCTGCACTCATCCAATATTTTTATTATTCATTCATGGGATGTGGATGTCACTGGCTAGGTCAGCATTTATTGCCCATCCGTAATTGCCTTTGAATGGTGCTGAGCTGCCTTCTTGAGCCACTGCAGCCCCTGTGGTGTACACCCACAGTGCTGTTAGGAAGGGAACTCCAAGATTTTGACCCAGCAACAGTTAAGGAATGGTGTTATAGTTCCAAGTGACTGGGACGGGAATTTCCAGGTGGTGGTGTTCCCATGTGTCTGCTGCCCTTGTCCTTCTAGATGGTAGTGGTGTTGGGTTTGGAAGGTGCTGTTTAAGGAGCAATGTTGAGTTCTTGCAGTACATCTTGTAGATGGTACACACTGCTGCCACTCTGCATTGGTGGTGGAGGGAGTGAATGGTTGTGGATGTGGTCTCAATCAAGTGGGCTGGATGGTGTCAAGCTTCTTGACTGTTGCTGGAGCTGCACTTATCCAGGCGAGTGGAGAGTATTCCATCACACTCCTGACTTGTGCCTAGTAGATGGTGGACAGGCTTTGGGGAGTCAGGAGGTGAGTTACTTGCAGCAGGATTCCTGATTCTTGAGTGTCCGTGATTTTAATTGCTCCACTATTGATGGCTGCGCCTTCAGTTGCCTAGACCTATTCTCTGGAATTGCTTCCCTACACCTCTCTGACTTTCTACCTCACTTTCTTCCTTTAAGTCACTCCTTCAAACCTACCTCTTTGACCAAGATTTTGGTCATTTGACCTAATACGTGTCTTGGTGTCATATTTTGTTTCAGAATGCCTCTATTTTATTTAGTTAAAGGACCTATATGAATATAAGTTGTGTAAGTTGTATGGGAACCCAAGGAACTAAATCAATTGCCGACTATTCCATGCCACAACTCATTTTGAGGTGTTAGTGCCTCCATACTCCAATGACTTTTTTAAAAGATAAATTATCTCTTTTTTGAAGGATTTTTATAATTCCCCTTTACTTTGGTCTCTCATTACTGGTAGTACGAGATGTAGGTCCCCTGATAAACAAGTGAGCTATGTTACAGGTGAGCCCTAGATGTCGGTGAGAGGGAGGGGTTTCGGGAAGTGGCTCAAATTGGAATCCTTGCAAATATTTCCTCCCATTGACACCTTTTCCCTGTCTGGGTGAATTCTGAGATTGAGTTTAGCCTGTGATTTGGGGAATACCCCAAATTCCATTCTGATTCCTTCTGAAGACAGTGAACGAAGCAACAAAAGCAATTTGCATTCATATGGCACCTCTAAGATAGTAAAATGCTCCAAGGCGCTTCACAGGAACAATACAGAATAAAACAGAGCCAAACATGGAGCTATCAGATCAGCCATGGTCTCATTGAAAGGTGGAACAGGCTCAAGGAGCTGAGGGGCCTCTTCCTGTGTCTATGTTCCTAGATTAGGACAGGTGGTTTACAGGAACATCTTAAAGGAGGAGAAAGAGATAGAGAGGTGGAGATGTTTAAGGAGGGAATTCCAGAACTTAGGGTCTCGGTAGCTGAAATGATTTTTCTTTTGTGTGTGGAATCATAACAAAATTATAATGGATAGCAGAGAGTCTGCACAAGGCTGTGATACAAGGTTGTGTTAAATGTTATGAGCCTGACCACAATCTCAGTGTGCTCAATAAATGAATGTCATCCATTCTCTTAGCAAATTTTGTAATGCTTGTGCTATTGTTACCAGCAGGTCTGTGGCTTTGAAAGGAATCCTCTTTGATCCCATACGTTGAGCTAAGATGTGGGTTTTTTAATCAATTGACAGAAAAATAAATCATTACAAGGTTATGACACGAGAGCAGGGTTCATATAATGATAGAAAAAATCGGTTTTTTGAGCCAACTACTCATCCTTGGGATTGAAATGTTTATGTGTGCTCTTACTGGAATATCCAATGATCCCTGTTGGAAAAGTGCCGATGTGGACATAATGGAGGTCAAATAAACTGCCGCAAAACGTTCTTGGGGCTAACGTAAAGGATGGTCATTTGGGTAAGGTGTTGGGGGAACCAGCAAAGGTCACCGTCTTTGAGGGAGAAAATTAAGCGAAACAACTAAGGGACATGTTAGTGGACAATAGTCTTTTGTTGTGTCATGAACAAAGATTACTCAGGGATTGGCAAAGAGTATTCCCATTCTTTTTTCCAGTGTTCTGGTAATGGGACTGCATCAAAACTTATTTTTCAGCACATCGCAGGAAAGAAAAGGAGAGGGCGGAAGAAAGATCATTAAAATGTAGTTTAAAAAACAACATGGCTGATGGTGATTTAGAAAGCTGTAAATCAACGGAGCAGCTCTGATGACATCAGCGGAACCAAGCATTCTAATTATAGTCGTAAATCTGCAAGCTGTTTTCTTTTATAATTGATTCTCATGAGTTGTTTTTTAAATAATGTTTATTTTCCATATTTCCTGTTGTGTTGTGTGATGAGACGTTACACCAACACCTTAGACGTTTGCCTTTTCAGATGGATGTCAGAGATCCCGTGGCATTGCTCGATGGAGAACAGGGGATACTTTCCCCTGCATCCTGGCCATTATCTATCCTTTAACTAGGGTCACTGAAAAAAATAGATGATCTAGTCATCATCACATTACTGTTTGTGGGAGCTTACTGTTCACAAATTGACTGCTATAGTTCCTACATTACAACAGCGACCACACTTCAAAGTACTTCGTTGGCTGTAAAGAGTTTTGGATCTTCCTGAGGTTGGGAAAATCACTATAAATGCAAGCTGTGGCCCTTTTTCTTTTATAAGCTCACCATACTCTAGATAGCTGCCTTCCCTTGACAAAGATATCATTCAATAATCAAAGTCTGTTATTGAAGGAATCTACATTTCAAAAAATTGATGAAAGAGAAAAGCTCATAGCAGCCAGAACAGCATGAGACCAAATAAAGTATTTCATTTTATGGTGCAGAAGAGGGCCATTCACTCAATTATACCCATGGTGACTCTTTGAAAGAGTTATCTACTCGGTCCCATTCCTGCATCCTTATCCCATTCCTCATTAATTTCTCACAACTATTTATCCAGCTCCCTTTTAAAAAGTTCTGCTGTGACCATTACTTCTGGTAGGACGTTCCAGGATCGAACCTCAACTTTGGCAAAAGCGCAAAATGGGCAAAGGGAAGAAAATTCCTGGATGGGGAGAGGGTGTAGAACATGCAGCCAATCCACCATCAAGGATTCTGCACCCCTGCTGAAGTTGAACTTCACCCCCTCTATGTCCTGACCACCCCTCTGTTAAAAATTACAAAGCGAAACCTATCATCAGTAGAGGCTGATACGTAGAGAACACAATACTTACCAACATCCCATTATAACTTTCACTTCTGCATAATGACTGACAGGAGACGGAAAGTGTATTCAGCTGCTCATTAATCCCCAGAAATGTATCACTTCACAACCTGCCAAAGGTCACTAAGAGTCAAGATAAACTTTTGACCAGGGCTGCCAACTGCGATTAAATGTTTTCCTGCAGGCTTCATCACATGACTTGCCCCCACGCTCTTGCCATTAGTTGGCCAACATCTCCATCGTTGTGACGCATGGCATTCCTACATCAATTGGAAAGTAAAATGACTCATTACCCAGTGACCCAATTAGACGATGCCTGACTGCCAGACAAACATTTCACCTATTTTCAATGTTTTTATATCTGGCAAAGAGAAATGTTCAAAGAAAATGACAAAAAGAAAATATCTTTTTCCTTGTCCCAATGATTTTTCTCCAGGATCGCATACAGCAGTGTCCTGGAGATTGACCTTCAATTTCGGGAGAATCTAAGCCAATTATGGAGAGTTGGCAACTCTACTTTTGGTTGCTTTAAGTTGAATTGCAAGCTACATTGACAAAGCTAATTGGAATTAAACGCACACAGTTCAGTTATTTTATTTAGTGAGAAGTTGGACTGGAGAGATTGAGAAAGTTTGGGATTCTTGCCCCACAGCCCTTTCCCACCCCACCCCGGCTCCCCCTAGTCCCCACCCACCAATCTGTAGTGAATTACAAATTTCTGACATGGTGGTGATAGAGGCCCTTGGGCTGTGGAAAAGAAAATCATTTGTTTTCTGCTCTTGATTGTGAGTTGTCACCCACACTGGGAGTGTGTATGTTGACATCGCAACACACATTGGCCAGTCTTAGACGTGAAGGATGGCAAGGTACTGGAGGATGTCATTGATACCTGTGGAATTGTTCCCCATGGAGGGGAGGGAAAAAATTAGAGGAGAAAATTAGCAGGGAAAAAAATAAAACATTTGGTTAATTCAGAAATCTGCTTACTGTGTTATTCGGTGGTACAAACTGCAGTGTGGATCTCTGGTAATGGGAAAAGTAACACCAAAGACATCAAGTCAGAATTTGAATCAGTCCAGCCTTACAACTTATTCTCATTCTAAGAGGACAAAAGGACTCAGCTCAGAAAAATCCCAAAAACGCTTCGACATATTTTGGAGTGTTGTCATTGTTGGTAGTGGGATAATATGGCAGCCATTTCATGTATAGCAATGCCTCATAACAAACAGCAATGAGACGAATGACCAATCAGTCTGTTCTCGGTGATGTTGGGTGAAGGATGAAGTCTGGAGGTGGGAACTGGGCAAACCCCTTTTCTTCAAGCAGCGTTTCGGGATCTTTCATTTACACCTGAACCACTGGAAAGGGCGGAGGGCTTCTCAGTTTAACATCTCGATCTGTTTTAAGAAACAATTAACAGAATTAAGTGAAAGGAAAGTCTGGGTGAAGCGGTATTCCTCAATGAAAAGGCCATAATTAACTTTCAGCTGAAGCTCTAAGCAACAAAGAAAAATGCAGCTATACCATAGAGATTCCGATGTGGAATATGATTTAATATTGGACCGGGGAAGAACACAAGGTGGGCGTGGCTGTCTGGCAAAACAACATAAAAGAGCTGAATGGTTGTAGTATGGAATAAGTGTGAAGGACTCAGTGGAAAGCAAGGTAAATCATTAGCAGATATGATAAGATTTGTCAAAACAATGTGTAATTTTGCCTTTGGCCTTCATTTCTATGGAACTAGTTAGCTTTAGGATTGCTGAAGACACACTGCTGGGCTCAGGGCCTTTGGGGAGAGGGAATCCCGATGCTGCCCAAACTTTAAAGGCAGCAGCAATATTAACAGGGCAGGTACAAATTACAGTCAGCAGCACTTGGATTGCTGCAAGTAGTAACACAAAATTGTTATTAGGGCTGACGAAGAGCGCTAAGTCTTAAAAATAGTTAATGTTTGCCAGGAGCTGTGACTTGCGTGCCGGTGGTCTTTGCTTTTATTTAACGGAGTGAATATTGACACCGCTCTATCAGCAGATGAGGAGATGGGATGGGACTTGTGGTTTTAATTTACGCGAATCTCTGGACTTATGACTGATTGTACAACCAACAGAAACTCCCGAGTACAGTAGGATTCTCTCTCCAGCGAAATGCAGTGAGTAGAAGATAGTTACATAATAGAAATGATGAGAGTAAAATCAATCCGAGTCTATTGCAAGCATGTTTGACTGGGTGCAGGGGTCGGGACGGGGTGGGGGAGAGAGCGAGAATTATCCAAACATCTCCATTCTGATTGGGATGTGTGGTGTCGCTATATACAGTCTGTGCCAGCTGTGGCTCAGCTGGTAGCACTCTTGCCTCTAACTAACAAGGTCCTGAGTACAAGCCTCACTCCAGGGCTTGACCACAAAATTCAAGGCTGACTCTCCAGTGTAGTACTGAAGAGGTGCTGCACTGTTGGAGGTGCTGTCTTTTGGATGACACATTAGACCAAGGTCCTGTCTGCTCTTCGAGTGGATGTAGAAGATCCCATGGCATTATTTCAAAGAAAAGCAAAGGAGTTACCCCCGGTGCACTGGCCAATATTTATCCCTTGATCAACATCAGAAAAACAGATTATCCGGTTATTATCACATCACTGTTTGTGGGAGTTTGCTGAGTGCAAATCGGCTGTTGTGTTTCCTGAATTACTTTCATAGTTTCTATTATGTAACTATCCTCTACTCTCTGCATTTCGCTGGAGAGAGAATCCTGCTGTACTCAGGAGACTCTGTTGGTTGTAGAATCAGTCCTGAATTACAACAGTGACTGTGCTTCAGGAAGTACTCCATTGGCTGTAAAGCGCTTTGAGGTGCCAGGTGGCCAATCTTTCTTTCTTTAAAAGGTTCTGAAGGCCATGAATGAGGGCATACTGGTGTGCCAGGCACAAACTGGTGCTCCTGCAGTACATTTTTCAGGTAGCTGGTATAAGAGCAACACCATGGTGCCAAGAAAAAGATGGAAGAACAGGTATGGTGTGAATTTTTTTTTATTCATTCATGGGACGTGGGTGTCACTGTCAAGGCCAGCATTTGTTGCCCATTCCTAATTGCCCTTGAACTGAATGGCTTGCTCAGCCATTTCAGAGAGTAGTTAAGAGTCAACCACATTGCTGTGGGTCTGGAGTCACATGGAGGCCAGACTAGGTAAGGATGTCAGATTTTCCTTTCCTAAGGAGGCAATTGGTGATAGCTGTCATGGTCACCATTACTTAGACTAGCTTTCAATTACAGATTCATTATTGGAATTTAAATTCCACCAGCTGCTGTGGGATTTGAACCCATGTACCCAGAGTATTGGCCTGGATTCCTTGCCTAGTGACACTACCACTATGCCACTGTCTCCTCATGAAATGATAGCGTGGGAATAGGAAGGGGTGCTGGTATAACTGTGTGGCTTTTCTTTCTAATCTAGCTGGCTTTGGGTACCATACTTTTGAGAGTGGGAATTTCTACACTTTGCAAAATTAACTTCCGTCTCCCTAAAAATGATTGTTAGACGAGGCCCAGGTGAATAACTTCATCAGTTGTCAACTAGGCTTCTGATCATTTCCCCTCATTATCACAAACTAAGGCATGTTGTACAAGGTGGAGGGAAGGACGGGGTAGTTTGGGGGAATGGGGGGATGCAGGGGTATCTATATTGCTATACAGGCCTCCACTGGTAAGAAAAGCAAGTTATCAGTATTCTGCCACCAGTCTTAAAGCAGCAACTCCATTACATTATTCAGTAATCCAAAAAGTAATGAGCTTTCCAAATAATAATTATCCATTCCTTAAGACTAACTAGAAGCTCAGAATTAGTCAGGTATGATGTTGCCTTCGCAATGTACTGGGCACCACTACAGGAAATCTCTGGCCACTGGTCTCTTCAATTCATTGTCATAAAATGCCCATTGTTGTTCCAAGTTTAGACACTGTGTCAGGTGCAAGTACCTGAAGAAGCCATGTAAGATATTTGGGGAAGGTGCTATACTGGAGCAGAATGAGAGCAATAGATTAACTCCCCATTTTGCTCTGTGTAGTGCTTGTTTTTCAGTTATTAAACCAAAGAAAATCTGCCCTTTTTATCATTACAAGCACAATTGCATAGGTCAAAGTGGAACAGGTACCAGAATGTCAAGAGGCATCAACACATAAACATCAATAAGGCAGGCGACTTAGACTGGAGCCAAAGGACACAGATTTAAAATTAATAAGCCTCAAACAACATTGGAAGAAATGGCCAGCTAAAGTCATTAAGGCAGGCAGCGAACTGATTAACTCTCTCAAACTGAGCCAAATAAATATCCGGCTGGGAAGTGGGTTGGAGTTTGTCGGGACATATACAGATAAAAACTGAGAGGAACAAATAGCTATGGAGCATGACAATCACCCCACTGGAGTAGTGGTAATGTTAGAGCATAGCAAGCATCAATTTCAAATGTGTTACTGCACTTGGCTAAGAAGATCAATCAATGCGAGTTGTGTTAGAGCGCAGGCATATCCATGTAGAAGAACAAAGTTGGAATTCCAGGGTTACTTGTTCTACATGGTTCAGTACCACACCATTAAGCTACTACAAGAGCCGCTCGATTCCTTATTTTATATTAAGCACGAATGTCAGAATTACTGTCTGAGAGTCTGGCTCCTGTAAAACTGGCTTACATTTGAGATTCTCTCAAAGGCCGTTCTACTGCTGATCTCCGTTCAGTCTTCACAAATGACCATACTCTTAACTAAAGTTGCTCCTGGCATCAGTACGCCCCTCCAGAGAGAATGGTGCAAGTGTTTATTGACCGGACGCAGTGGCAGGAAGACAGAATGTTCACACCTAACACTGGAGTTTCCAGATTGTCATGGAATCTCCAGGAATTAGAGATTAATCTCTTTGATGCCGCTGTGAGCAGCCCAAGAGAAAACGATGGGTGCTTTAAGAAAAAGGGAGATGGATAAAAGGCTATTTAACCGACAGCCACGAACCATCCAGTTGTTTGATGAAACGCCAGCTCATTTTCCAGCTGGCGCAGGAACGTGGCGCACCGTGTACAGCAACGGTTTGCCAATTAACGGTGGGAGCGTGGTGGTGGCGTAGGTGGAGGCGGGGGTTGGGGGTGCGGGCTTGTGATGACAGCGCCAACAAAAATTGACGACACCAATAGATATTGTCCTGCCTCCGAGCTGATCTCCGCTCAAAGCAAACCCGCGAAATAAAATTACTCTAACTCGAGGATCAGGATTTGCACCAATAGCTTATTATTGCTTTTTAAAAGGAAAATTGGCAGTGACACAAAATCCATTTGTTCATTCACATGTGAGTTTAAACAAAATGGAAACTGCAAACTGGGATGGTAAATCCTGACCAAATCATAACCAGTGTATTTCAGTCTGAGTTTATGACTCATTCATGGAATGTGACAAGATACTGTTACACAGTTACAAAAAGACAACAACGGCAGTACAAAGCAGATCAAATTCTATTCTCCAGCGGTGCCACTATTTTGCAAACCTAAATATGGATTAGTTGCAGCAAAAGCTTTATGTTCTGACAGCCTGTGTGTCGAATCCCTTGAGCCTTCCCGTGATAACCTTCTGTACATGAACTGAAAAGTGCTTTGCAATATGCCGTGATTAGCACAAACACAGCGCGTGTAAAAGCTATTGAATTCTAGACAGCTAATGAAGGCTTCTGCTATTGGGCTATGCTTCCCTATGCAATTAATTCACGGCTTACATTAGAGCGATAGGAAGGTGCCAGTTCAAGGCTCTCAAGCACAAACAGCCTTCATTGCAGTCTGTTGACAAAGCACATTATGAAGGCTTGATAGCAGGTTGATAAAGTGAGCTCTCTGGTTAACGATTGCAGTGGGAGAAGGGTTATTAGCATATAAAATAACCTAGCTAAGGGCAAGCAAGTCAGTTCCTGTACTTCATGTACAGTGGGTGGTTCTAACTCCTCAGTACTAAACACACCACAAAGCAGTCAGTCTCCACACTCAAAGAACTGGAATGGAAGGCAAGAGATAAGTGGGTATTGCCTTACCACAGTTGCTGTACTTTGAATGCCAAAAGGCATTCCTGCCACACTCCTGTGAACAGAGAGGATAAACGTGTTTCTCTGGTAAAGAATTCAGCAGCTCGGGAAAACGAGGTGGGAAGAAGGTAAATTTTCAAGTGTTGCTTGAAGTCTGTTTCATACTTTCTTGTGTCGAACATTGTATAACATTAGAAAGGCGAGGGATTCCTTTCAACAGTATGCAGTAACATTATAGTTGGGTAAACGGCTTAATGAATATTAAAAGTCCCTGTGAGCGAGTTTTAAATGTGTAATTCAAATCAAAAGGTTTTCATGGGGTCAGAAACTGTAAGAGTGAAGTTCAACTGGTTTATGGATTTTTAACAGAAGCACCCTCTCACCCCGCCTTCCCGATTGAAATGAAATCCTCAACGCCGCTTATAAAAAGATACTTTTCACAAGCTTTTAAAAGTGAAATGTGCTGAAGATCATTGTTAAACTGAAGCTACTCAGGGTGAGAGAGGTTGGCAATGAAAACTGTCTGACCCCAAGGTATACATCACATGGGAGGTCCTACAACTGTTAGAGCATGTTTTTGGGTAGCAGTTCACTGATTTATATACTGTTCATACTGTATCTGTTTGCCTCGCTGGGTTGTATTTGCTGCCAAAATCTACATTCACAGTGTTAACCGTTTAAATTTCAGTTGAAAAGCTGTGCTTGTTTTAGTAAAGTTATTATTTTAGTGCAGTATGCTTCGAGTTCCTTTCCGGTGTTTAAAAAGAGGCCATTGTTGTATCATATGTTTAGATTGACTAAATTCATGGAACAGCTACAAGCTAAATTGCCAACTATTCATATTTTGTATGGGCTGTCTAGAAATTTCCAAGTCACCAAAATCTTGTCTTTTAAAAATAAACATCCACTGTTTCAACTTATTTTTGAAGTTAGTGAAAATGTAATTAATTTTCATCATTGACAAAACACATCTCAGAATTCCTACCCTGAGCCCACCTTGTTCTGCTCCAAGTGTTTGGACTTGGTAAACAATAGAAAAAGCCTCCTTTAAAGATCAGCTATGACAGAGACCACATTTGATCCATCTGAAGCCTATATCCAGGCTTTTTGTCTCGGAGGTTCTTTTTTTCATCAATATTATCCCTCTGTTTTTACAGACATTTCTCCACCTTCAGCATCCTGGAAACTCACCTCATCTTCAATAGCCCCTTCAAACTCTTTGTCCAGTTCCTGCTCACAGTCTAAATTTCTCCCATCCTCCCTCTTCTTATGAAGCACTGTGTACGATATCGAGCTTTGTTGAAGTCTTTTTGAAAGAAAAAAACAAACTTGCATGGATGTAGTGGCTGGCTGTCCCAAAGCATTTTATGGTCCTTCAAACAGCAACAAGATAGACCAGTTAATCTCTGCTTTTTGGTGTTGAATGTGGGATGAATGATAGCCAGGGCACTGAGCGAACTTCTTTTCTCCTCTGTGAATGCGACTCCCAAAGGGACCTTTTAGTTCCAACAGAGGGTGGTAGTGAGAAGTGGCTGAGAAGCATTCTGGGAGAAGTCAGCGCAGTCACCGCAACTCAGAAGGGGATTGAGGAGGACCCACTGTCAAAGAAAGAAAGGATGAGTTAAGGGCACAGGTAGACACATGGCAGCAGGATGTCATTGCTATAATGGAGACCTGGCTAAAGGAGGGACAAAACTGGCAGCTTAATATCCCTGGTTATAGAGTCTTCAGACACAATAGAGTAGGAGATAAAAAAGGAGGGGGGATAGCACTAATGGTTAAAGAATTAATTCCAGTTGTGAGAAGGGATGATATACTAAATGGGTCAACAAACGAGGCTTTATGGAATGAACTTAGAAATAAAAAAAGGGGCAGTCACACTACTGGGAGTAAACTACAGACCCCCAAAGAGTGAAAGAGAGATAGATGAACAAATATGTAGGCAAATTTCTGCTTGTAAGAACAAGAGGGCAATAATAGTAGGAGACTTCAACTATCCTAATATCAACTGGGATTCAAACAATACAAGGGGCACTGAGGGAGAAAAATTCATGCAGTGTGTCCAGGAAAATTTTTTCAACCAATTAGTGACAAACCCAACGAGAGGAGATACAATTCTAGCCCTAATCTTGGGGAACGAAGAAGGGCAAATGGGTGAAGTGACAGTTGGCGACCATATCGGGGACAGTGATCACAATTCAGTTAGATTTAGCATTACCATGGAAAAGGGCAGAGATAAGGCAGGAGTAAAGTCTTGAACTGGGGGAAGGCAAATTTTGCAGAAATGAGAAGGGACTTGGCTGAGGTGGACTGGACAGCACTGCTGGAGGATAAAACTGTGGGAAACCAGTGGGAAGCACTAAAAAGCAAGATCCTAATTGTACAAAGTAGACATGTCCCCTACAAAAATAAGAGTGGTACTGCCAAATCTAGACCCCCTTGGTTGTCTAGGGGAAGATCAAACAGAAACAGAAAGCGTACGATAGGCACAAAGAACTAAGCACTGCAGATAGCCTAGATGAATGTAGGAAGTGCAGGGACGAAGTAAAAAAGGAAATAAGGAAATTAAAAAGAGGGCATGAAAAAAGATTAGCAAGTAAAGTTGAAGATAACGCAAAGATGTTTTACCAATACCTTAATGCTAAAAGGTTAGTTAAGAAAAAAGTGGGACCTATCAGAGATGAAGATGGAAACTTGTGTGTAGATGCAGAGGCTGTGGGAAGGGTTTTGAATGAATATTTTGTCTCCGTGTTTACAAAGGAAGGGGAGGAAGTAGATATAGTAGTCCAGGAGGAACACTGTGAGATATTGGACGGGATCGTCATAAAGAGAGAGGAAGTACTCAAAGGGTTGAAATCCTTGAAAGTTGATAAGTCACCAGATGGATTGTTTCCGAGGCTGCTGAAGGAAGTCAGGGAGGAGATAGCAGATGCTCTGAGGGTGATTTTCCAATCTTCACTAGATACAGGAGAGGTACCGGAGGACTGGAGAAATGCAAACGTAGTTCCATTGTTTAAAAAGGGATCAAAGGAAATGCCAAACAATTATAGGCCAGTGAGTCTTATATCGGTGGTGAGCAAATTAGTAGAATCTATCCTGAGAGATAGGATTAACTGTCATGTGGAAAGGCATGGACCAGTCAGGGATGGTCAGCATGGATTTGTTAAAGAAAGGTCTTGCCTTACAAATTTGATTGAATTCTTTGAGGAAGTGATAAGAAGGGTTGATGAAGGTAGTGCAGTGGATGTTGTGTACATGGATTTTAATAAGGCATTTGACAAGGTCCCATATGGCAGATTGGTCAGGAAAGTAAAAGCCCATGGGATTCAGGGAAATGTGGCAAACTGGGTAAAAGGTTGGCTTTGTAACAGGAAACAAAGGGTAATTGTCGATGGATGCCCTTGCGAATGGAAAGTTGTCTCAAGTGGTGTTCCACAGGGCTCGGTGTTATATATTAACGATTTGGACATGAACGTGGGGGGCACGATTGGGAAATTTGCAGCTGACACAAAGATTGGCCAAGTAGTGGAATAGTGTAGAGGATAATCTCCAAAACGATATAGATGGGCTGGTGGAGTGGGCAGTAAAGTGGCAGATGGATTTTAACATAGAGAAGTGTGAGGTCATACATTTAGGGAGGTCAAATAGTTACAGGGATTACACAATAAATGGGAATACACTAAGGGGGTAGATGAAGTGAGAGATCTTGGCGTACAAGTACACAGGTCCTGAAGACAGCAGTTCAAGTAGACAAGGTTGTAAAGAAGACATATGGAATGCTCTCCTTCATTGGCAGAGGTATAGAATATAAAAGTAAGGATATAATGTTGGAATTGTATAAAACACTGGTGAGGCCACAACTGGAGTATTATGTGCAGTTCTGGTCACCACATTACAGGAAGGATGTAATAGCTCTGGAGAGAGTGCAGAGGAGGTTTACAAGAAAGTTGCCAGGGTTAGAGAAATGTAGTTATGAGGAGATATTGGATAGGTTGGGGTTATTTTCCTTAGAACAAAGAAGGCTGAGAGGTGACTTGATTGAGGTGTACAAAATTATGAGGGGAATAGATAGGGTGGACAGGATAAAGTTGTTTCCCTTGGTGGAGAATTCTAGAACCAGGGGACATAGATTCAAGATAAGTGGCAGAAGGTGTAGGACGGACATGAGGAAGAACTTTTTTATGCAGAGGGTAATGGGTGTCTGGAATTCGCTGCCCAACTTGGTGGTAGAGGCAGAAACTCTAAACTCTTTTAAAAAGTACCTGGATCTGCACCTTAAGTGCTGTAAGCTGCAGGGCTATGGGCCGGGTGCAGGAAGGTGGGATTAGAAAGGGCACCTGGGTGACCTTGATTTGGCATGGACAAGATGGGCCGAATGGCCTCCTTCTGTGCTGTAACTTTTCTATGGTTCTATGGTTCCACCTGAACATTCAGGTGGGGATTTAGTTTAACGTCACATCCAAAAAGACACATCTCAGCACTGCAGCCTAAATTATGTGATCTGATCCTGCAATGAGCAGGAGGCACAACGGTTACCACTGAGCCTAGAGGACACTTAAAGCATTCTCATTGGACCATTAATGCCATAATGCTTTACCTTTTGAGAATAAGGATATTGTTTCAATCTTGTATTCTCAGTGAATATCCTTACCTGACTCTTGTTGGAATGATATCGGATATTTGGGAGAATACACACCTGAATTTCTGATATGCCCTCCCAGTGGCTGGGGCTCCGCGCAAGAAGCATGAAAAGTCACAAAATTACCCCTAATTAACATGCTCCAGGTTTGCATCGTGGTAATGTTACTGGATTTGTCTGGAGACATGAGCTCAAATCCCAGCCATGGCAGCTGGAGACATTTAAATTCAAGTAATAAACCGAGATTAATAGTGAATCTGAAACTATTGGATTGTCATTAGAAACCCAACTGACTAATGCCTTTTAGGGGAGGAAACCTGCTGTCCTAACCTATACTGGCCTATATGTGACTCCAGGCCCACACCAATGTGGTTGGACCTCAACTGGATGACACTCAGTTGTAGGTGGCTCACCACCACCACCTTCTCAGGGCAGTAACTTCTGGCCTTGCCAGTGTTGCCCACACCACAAGAAAAAAATGGTTTCTCCTCACTACGTGTTCATTCTATTTTATTACTACAAATATAAATAATACAGGTGACAGATTCGTCTGGTTCACTCTTTAATAAATACTTTAACAAAAAGGTTATAGTGAAACAGCACAAGGCATTTGTGCTCCAATCGGCCCTGTCACAGAGAGGCAGGTCTGGGCTTCACGCTTGGGATTTGCAAAGTGGTTAAGATGTTACTCTCAAGTTTAGCTTATTGTGGAAGTGACAAAGAGACACTGAGTACCCATCCCCTTCGGGACAGCCATCCCTATTCTGAATGAGATGAGTTAGTCTACATCAATCATCGCAGGAAATGGTGGCAAAGTTGTCTAGGCGAGAAAAAAAACAATTGAGAAATACTACAGGAAAATCTAAACTTTCTATCAATTTCCAGGGCTTGAATACATAAATCTGGACCCACACTCTAGTACTGAGGGAGTTCTGTATTGTTGGAGCTGCCATCTTTTGGATGAGATGAGATGAGAGGTGGTGTCTGCCCTCTCAGATGAACATAAAAGATCCCATGGCACTATTTCAAATTTTTCTTCCATGGGATGTGGGCATCGCTGGACAAGGCCAGCATTTGTTGCCCGCCCTTAATTGCCCTTGAAATGAGTGGCTTGCCCATTTCGGAGAGCAGTTAAGAGTTAGCTACATTGGAGTCACATGTCAGGCCAGTCCAGATGGCAGATTTCTTCCCTTGAAAGGCATTAGTGAACCAGATGTGTTTTTATAACAATCAATGATAGTTGTCATGGTCACCAATACTGAGACTAGCTTTACATTCCAGATTTATTAATTGAATTTAAATTCCACCAGCTACCATTGTGGGATTTGAACCCATGTCCCCAGAGCATTAGCCTGGACCTCTGGATTACTAGCCCAGTAACATTACCACTACACCACCTTCTCCCCAGTACCCTGGGGAATATTTGTCCCTCAATCGACATCACAATGATCACAGCAATGTGGCTGACTTTTAACTACCCTCTAGCAAGCCATTCAGTTCAAGGGCAATTAGGGATGGGCAACAGATGCTGACCTTGCTGGCGATGCCCACATCCCACGGACGAATAAAGAAAAAAAAAACAAAAATAGATGACCTCTGGTCAATATCACATTGTGGGAGCTTGCTGTGCACAAATTGGTTGCTACATTCCCTACACAACAACAGTGACTATATTTCAAAAGTACTTTGTTGGCTGTAAAGTGCTTTGAGGCTGTGGGTGTGAAAGGTGCTATATAAATATAAGTCTTTCTTTTCTTTTTCCTCTTTACCTGTCTTTTGAGATCTCAACACCTGAAAGGAGGTATTGTGGAACTCTTTAGAAAATCTTAATGCCAATAAACCTGAAAGATTAATGACTTTTTTTTGAGAGGGTTGGGGCAAGGTTGGGCTCCTACTGACTCAGTTGGTGTTGTGTTTCTAGCTTCTTTATGCAAAATCAGGCCACCAAAACTAACAGCAACACAGCTTGCTGGTCACATCCTGGTTCCATGGTGATACCTGCACACCATTTGCATATTCTCTTAAAGTGACATCGTAACAGTAGGCATATTCAGCACATGGCATGATACTGGGCTATACAGATCAGCAAGGCCTCTGCTTTGATCCCTGGTCTGAGTTGGGTTAACGGATCTAAGCCAAGAAACTACAATGGGCTTCTGTGTCCATGGTCAGGGCGGGGAAAATAATCCAATTGCTTCTGATTGCTATCCAATCATTCCTGGAGGAAAGTGAATGTGTGTGTGCGCAAATCTGCAGATTCCTTCTGACTGAAGACACTAATGGCTTGAAGATCGTATTTGAAGAGCAGCAATTTAACCAAGGTACCTGGGGAGGGTAGTATTGGTACCAGTGGAATTGTACCCTAGCAAGAGCCACCACTGACAGGAGAGGAAGGGAAAAATAAAAGGGCATTACACGTAAAGCAAGCCTATGGCAGTATTATTCTGAAATCAATGTATCTTCTATGTGACATCTTTTGATTATCTGCTCCTATCACTGCTTATCTCCACAATCACCACACCCTCAACTTCCCTCTTCCCCACCCCCCCGCGCCCCCCCCCCACCTTAAACCAGTTTATATTTCTCCCTTCTCCTAACTATGCTTCAGTTCTGCCGAAGGGCCATGAAGCTCGAAACGTTAACTGATTTCTTCTCCGCCGATGCTGCCAGACCTGCTGAGTTTTTCCAGGTAATTCTGTTTTTGTTTTGGATTTCCAGCATCCGCAGTAGCTTTTAGCTTTTTGTTTGTATCTTCTATGGGCTAGTTTCAAATACAACTGAAGGACCATTCAAAATGGGCAACATGCAGGACTCTCTAAATGATTTACTGTGCAAGTACATCAGTAGTACGGTACAGCAATGTGTCATACAGACGAGGAAGTTATCCAGGTTCTTCAGTTGATGCTGAGTTAGCTGGTGTCAGATGCTAAAATTGGTCTTAATCCCAGGTGATGACAGAACCAGGTTCAAGATGACCATTTCCAAACTACCCCCGCCACCCCAACCGGTTGAACAGCCTGCCATCTCTCACTGCACTTAGGGAAGGAGTGGAGAATGCTGGGGCTGGACATTTAAAATCATTGTCCCTTTCTCTAATGCTATTAATTTGCTCTGATCCTGTCCTGAATGCTTGTTGTTGCTGTGATGTGCACAAAGACATTCCACAACAAGAGAACAATCAAAATATAAGGTGCTTTGTTATATTTTTGAGAAGTTACATACAATATAACAAAGTTCACAGAACATGGATGGCAAATGGACTGTGAGCTGATTAAAAAAACAAGTTTTACAATGACACAGTAGGTGAGTCCTAAAGTGGAACTGAGGCCCACACACATGTCATAGGGTCAAGTCTGTGCTGAATCCACATGCAAATGGATTTCCAAAGAGGACAATGTCAGACATGGCTGAGTTGCCTCGTCTCACACCCATGGTTGAATGATCTGTCAGCATCACCATCCAGGCTGATGCATGAAGAACACAAGGTACCAGAGTGCTGATGTGGAACCACAGGGCGATTTTCTGCTTTGGTGCCTCCAATGTGGAACGTCTCCTGTCGAGAGTGTGTCTGGTAAGGTTACACACTCTCAAACTGATAATCTATCCGTTAGATGCATATCCAAGTCTTAGTGCCTTCGGAAGAGGAAGGAGGGAATGAAGTTGAAGGGAAAAATGCCCTTTTTGTTTGACAATAATTATGAACTACATTAACATTCTGTTTGTTTAGTTCTAACTATATTGTTTGGATACTGTCATTCAAACAGTGAGCTCTGAAATGATTAGGTGGGAGCAAGGCTGTTATGCATTTGAACAATTAAGTTACTATCAAGGGTTTAACACCAGTAGAGAGAGTTATTCACATAAAGAAATTTCAACATCGACTGTGTATGTTAGTTGAACTTCCTGCTCTTTCAGACTCAGTAACTTCTCAGGTCATTGCCATGCACTTTTCAGATAAAAACTAATAAGCAAATTGATCAATGATACCAGTGGATATTAGATTAATGTATTGTCATGAAAATGCCTCTTCATTTTTGAAAAATTATTTTTTTTAAACTTTCAAATGACTGGAAATTCCATACTTTAAAAAATGAGGCAGTAAACTGCTTTAAAATGCAAGGCCACCTTCCAAGGTGAAGGTGAGAAAAGCAAACAAGAACGCCCTCCGAAAGGAAGTGTGAAGAGAGAGATATTTCAAAGGAAACTTACCAACATCAAAACCCAACACTCTAACTAAGGAAGAGATTAAAAATGCAAAGTGCTGAATTTTAATCAACAGTAAAGACAATGGGAACTGCTAACCATCCAGATACACTCAAACCACCCTATGGAAGAATAAATAACCCCATCTATTGTTGGTTTCTACTATTCTGAGATGTGTCAAAGGTTTCTGAGATAAAAGGTCAAAATGTGATTCCTTGTTCTACAACAATGACTGCAAGACATGTTAATTCAATTCCTTTTTGGGAGTATATAGACAGGAGGTTTTTAAGGACTGGTTTTGCCAAGCCTGACACAGAGAGAAGTCATCAAAGTCATCTGGAAAAACTGCTGAAGGGGGCAGTAAGGAATCTCTCTCTTTTTCTTTCTTTCTCTCTCTCTCTCTCTTTCTGTGCCTCTTTCTCTCCCTCCCTCCCTCCCCCTCTCTCTTAAGTTAAGAAAAGCCCTAACGCTACAGTACAAAAACCGAACCCAAGAGATAGTGACTGTCCATCGGAAAGAACCTCGGGAGAAGCCCATCAATTTCTGGAAGACAGATCATGGAATTAACAGAATGGAAATTGACTCCAGCGAAGTATAGTTATCTAGACTTCAATTTAACTCCAGGATTTTAAAGGAAACCAGCTAACTTCAAATGGCCACAACATTCAACAATCTACACCCCAAGGACAAACAAAGGACTTAATGGTGTATTCTTTTAACTTTTATTTGGACCCTAGCTTTTCTTACTTCTGAAATCTATGTGTGTGTGTCATTGCGTCTTTTATTATTTTTCCTCTAGTTTATTAGCTTATAAACTTGCTCTTTCTTTGACCCAGTAAAACCTGGTTTGATTGGCTTCTTATTAAGGATTGGAAAAGGCATGGACGGGGGAAAGAAATTTTAAAAACCTTTGTTGCGGCCAACCAAGGAGGCTGGATAAAGGGGAGCCAATTCATCAATCCTCACCCTGTTGTAACAATATTGCAGCAGTTTGATTTTTTTAAAACTGGTCCCTGATGGAGAGTCGCTGTAAGTTAAAACTCATGGGGTTAATTATTTTCCATTTTCTTGTTTCTATTCTGTACTCTGTCAAAACCCTGATTATGCACATCAGTGTGTGTAGACTGAGTACCCCAGCAGCTGTCAGTACTAGCTGACCTCAATGGAATGATAGATTCTGTTGAAACTTTCATTTTTTTTTGTCCGCTATCTGGAGTGTCATGTCAACACTTTGTAATCAGAAACTATACGTTTACATAACTCTCTGAAAGTAACAGACCTTCTGTACTTAATCTCAAAACTGATCAGAGTATTATACCAGACTTTATAGCACCTTGTGTATTGGTGCTCTTCATATTTCTGTTTCAGAGATTCAAGTTCTCATGGACCACCTCCTGACATATTTGAGGTTAAAATCTAAAACCTAGTTACCAGATTTAACAGGCTACATGCCAGGAGCTGCCTCCAAGTTACCAGGGTCTTAGAATATGAAGGAAGACCAATATCTGAATGGATCTGCTTTTGGAATTATGCTGGGAGATCGAAAGGTCAATGCCAGAGGTTCACTCCATGACCGGGTACAGACAGGGCCTCATTCTAATCAACACACAGCTGCCTTCTGTGGTCACAATATGTTAAAACAGAAGCAAATAGCTGGATGCAATTGGCATCAGGCCAAAGATCTAATTTGTTCCACTTCCCACTGCCCTTCATAGATCTATAATGATAACAGCTCTGTTCCTGGACTGGGGTTGCAGCTGCTGGTGATGGGGGAATGGGAAGTGCATAAAAGAAAAGGGTACTGAGAAATTTAAATGCACGTATTATTGCACCTCTTTACATGGCAACCGATAGGAGCAGTGCAACATGAAAAGGCTGAGCTGTTCTTTCATAAATTAACATGATGGTAAAAGATTTCCTCCACCATTGTTATGAATAATACGCACAGGCAGCAGGAAGATGTATTATAAAATGCCGATTTCATTCCTGCGTGGACATATCCATTTAATTAAAGCACCTAATAGTAATGTGTAGATGCAGTGTTCAATGTAGTTAGTACTTAGCCATAGAGATCAAAAAGGTCAGAGACAGGATCCCCAGATGTCCCTGTAAAGCTGCTACAAATGGAGAAGATTTTTTTTAAAAATAGCTACAGATCCTATTTTTTGTTTCTATTCAGTTGTGGTTCTGTTGGTATCATGCTTACCTCTGAGTCACAAGATTCGGGGTTCAAGACCTATTCGAGGATTTGAGCACATAAATCCTGGTTGACACTCTAGTGCAATACTGAGGCAGTGCTGCACTGTTGAAAGTGCTGTCTTTTAGGTGTTAAACTGAGGCCCCTATCTGCCTACTTGGGTGGCTGTAAAAGATCCCATTGCACTATTTCAAAGAAGAGCAGGGGAGATATCCCCCAGTGTTCTGGCCAATATTTATCCCTCAATCAACATCACAAAGACAGATTATCTGCTCATTATCACATTGCTGATTGTGTGTGCTGGGCTGTGTGCACATCAGCTGCCATGTTCCCTGAGCTACAACGGTGACTACGCTTTAAAGTACTTCATTGGCTGTAAAGCACTTTGAGAAGCCCGGTGGTCATGAAAAGAGCTATAGAAATGCAAGTTATTTTTTTACTTGAGCTTTGTCACTATTAAATCTGTGTTGAGTGCAAGTGCATGTGCGAGTGTTGGTGGAGGGCTAGATCAGGCCTCATCGTAAATAGCCTGCTGACACACACTCTCAAAGAATGCACACAAATGAGGCACTGGAGCATTGCTGGAGAAAATTGGAGTGGGGGGATGGATCTTTTAAGCAACAATGTCCAACGACACCAAAGGTATCATTCAGTCTGTGTATTCATTTTTGTTGCAGATTCCCCCCATCCCAGATGCAAATATTCTATAATGAAATATCAAATGTTCCTCTCTTTGCTAATTTTAGCAATAAAGTAGCAATGAGTATAAACTATCAACACGCGTTATGCCCACATCTATCAGAGCTTTCTAAATTGCTGCCATTATACTGTTCAAGTCTCATTGAACCAAAGTCAATAAAGGTGATGTCAGGCCATGACTTAATCCTGTGTCCAGTTTCCCAGGCGTACTCCTTGCCTAATTAGTGCGTGCGTTTCATGGGACCTGCATGATTTCACTGTGATTGACGGGCAGCCTATAACTTGTTGAATTATACGACCATCCAGTATCCATTTGCTTTTAAATATATAGATTGACATGTCTGATGAAGAGATTTTTAAAGAAAGAATCATTTGTGGTAAAGTACGGTTTGATATGCTTCACCATTGCAACCCACAGACTGCTTCCTTGACCTGGCCCTATTATTATCCTGTATTTTAAGTGCAAGTTTCCTGTCAGACAGCTGAAAGCTTTATTGCAATAGTCCTGAAATGTGTGTTAAGGTGCATGTTTAAGCATACTTCTGGACAATGATTTTAACTGCAGTGATCGTTCAATAATTTTGAACACATCTCCCCCTCTTAATCACTTCTGCAGACTCCTCATGCAGTCATCGTTCCTGACATCTGTGCTTCTGTGAATAACTATCAGGATTGTTGTGAATTTTTACAGCCTAATTTGACACTCATGGATAGCTTTTCTCTCTAAACCAAGAGAAAAACAAATCCAGTAATAGTAATAGTGTTTGGAGAAGACAACATTAATTATTTGCTTGTCTGACCACCTCGGACAAATACTGGCAATTTCCTCTTCAAAGTGTCAGGGAGGAATATAAGCAGCAGCATCCACAAAATTACAGCATAAATACAGACAAAGAACATTTGGCACACCTCAATTCTTCTACCTAGCAAAAGTCCACTCCAAGCACTAATTGTCTTGGATGAAGAACTTCTTGACAGAAGCTCTAAATTTGCCTTTCACCAGCTTGAACCTGTGCCCCTGACAGTAATCTGACAGCGTGTGACCTGCATGGGTTATTTTTTTTCCCTTCTTCTCCTCTGATGGTCTGGATTTCCTCAGTAAGGGTATCATTCTCTGGATACCTTGTCGAAAATGATGGACGGGGTCATCAACAGTGCTATCAAGCAGCACTTGCTTAGCAATAACCTGCTCACTGATGCTCAGTTTGGGTTCCGCCAGAGTCACTCAGCTCCTGGCCTCATTATAGCTTTGGTTCAAACATGGACAAAAGAGCTAAACTCCAGAGGTGAGGTGAGAGTGACTGCCCTTGACATCAAGGCAACATTTGGCCGAATATGGCATCAAGGAGCCCTATCAAAACAGGAGTCAATGGGAATCTGGGGGTAAACTCTAGGCTGGCTGGAGTCATACCTAGCACAAAGGAAGATGGTTGTGGTTGTTGGAGGTCGGTCACCTCAGCTCCAGGACATCACTGCAGGAGTTCCTCAGGGTAGTGTCCTAGGCCCAATCACCTTCAGCTGCTTCATCAATGACCTTCCTCACTTCTGACCTTATGATGGAACGATGTTGGCTGATGATTGCACAATGTTCAGCATCATTCTCAACTCCTCAGATACTGAAGCAGTCCATGACCAAATGCAGCAAGACCTGGACTATCCAGGCTTGGGCTGACAAGTGGCAAGTAACATTTGTGCCACACAAATTCCAGGCAATGACCAACTTCAACAAGAGAAAATCTAACCATTGCCCTCTGACATTCAATGGCATTACCATCGCTGAATTCCCCCACTATGAACATCCTGGGGGTTACCATTGACCAGAAACTGAACTGGGCTAGCCATATAAATAATGTGGCTACAAGAGCAGGTCAGAGGCTGGGAATCCTGCAGCAAGTAACTCACCTCCTGACTCCCCAAATCCTGTCCAGCACAAGTCAGGGGTGTGATTGACTACTCTCCACTTGTCTGAATGAGTGCAGCTCCAACAACCCTCAAGGAGCTTGACACCATCCAGGACAAAGCAGCCTGTTTGATTGGCACCACATCCACAAACATTCACTCCCTTCACCACTGACAAACTGTCATATTTTGAACTGTAGCTGGATGCTGTATATTGTAGTGTATAATATGTACATCTAATTTATTCTTTCATCTCCATTCAGGTTGATAACCTATTGAATAAACACCCTGAAGATGTCTGTGCTAGACACCAGGACTTCAGAGAATAAGAAGGTTGCCAGCAAGATGACATTTGACTTCCAACAAAATGCACCATCAGACAATGACTCTGGCTGTGCTCTGGAAGAGTACGCATGGATTCCCCCAGGACTCAAGCCTGAGCAGGTTGGTAGTGTTTATATACCAGTTACCCAGGGAAATAAGTACAACCTATTCCTGTTAATTCTATTCCCGTTAATTCAAAGTCAACTTTTGCTCAAGAAAATTCAAATTATCTAATAGTTTTTAATGAAGTAATTTTGATGGAACAGCTCAAGGTGGTGCTTTTTGTCTGATTTCAGCAGGTAATTCATATTAAACAACATTTGAATTAAGGGGAGTAGGCGACAGATACAGGAAGCAACCACAAATTAGTGTAGCCTGCAGTCACGGCTAATCACTAGAGATGTAATTTGTTTGCTTTTATTGTACTTTAAAAATGTTTCCTTATTAATTTTTATCTTTAAGGTTTGATTGCACAGGGAAACCTATGTAGTGATTACTTGATCACTTGTGATAAGTTGATCTGCTAGGCAAATGTTACCGATAAGTGGCAAGTAATATTCACACTACACAAATAAAAGCAAATGATGGTCACCAACAAGAGAGAGTCCAACGGCCTCCCCTTGTCATTCAATGGCATTACCATCACCAAATCCTTCACTATCAACATCCAGGGGATTGCTATTGACCGAAAACTTAACTGGACCTCCCACATAAATGCTGTTGCTACAGAAGCAGATCAGAGGCTGGGTATTCTGAGGCAAGTGACTCGCCTCTTAACACTGCAAAGCCTGTCCCCCATCTACAAGGCACAAGTTAGGGGTGAGATGGAATATTCTCCACTTGCCTGGATGAGAACAGCCCTAACAAGTAGTTCAATGCCATCTAGGGCAAAGTCTATTCATAACTTTAAACATCTACTCCCTTCACTGTCAGCACAGTGGGTGCAGTGTGTACTATCTATAAACTGGACCACAGTAACATAACAGTTTCTTTGATAATCACTCCCAAATCCATAACCTTCACCACCTGGAAGGTGAAGGGCAGCAGATGCATCAGAGCAGCATATCCTCCATGTTTATCTCTGAGTCACACAATACCTCGGCTGGACATATGTCACCATTCCTTGCAGCACTGTGAGAGGACCTAGATCACACAGACTGCAATGGCACAAGAAGACTGCTTATTACCACCTTCTTGAGGGCAAATAAGGATGGGCAATAAATGCTTGTCTTGCCTGAGCCAACAACTTCCCAACCTTAACCCTGAACCAACACTCACTGCCAAACCCTATCCTAGACCCAATACACTGCCAAATCCTGTCCCAGACCCAATACACTACCAAATCCTGTCCCAGACCCAATACACTACCAAACCCTATCCCAGACCCAATACACTGCCAACCCAATCCCAGACCCAATACACTGCCAAATCCTGTCTCAGACCCAATACACTAGCAAACCCTATCCCAGACCCAATACACTGCCAAATCCTGTCCCAGACCCAATACACTGCCAAATCCTGTCCCAGACCCAATACACTACCAAATACTGTCCCAGACCCAATACACTACCAAATCCTGTCCCAGACCCAATACACTGCCAAATCCTGTCCCAGACCCAATACACTGCCAAATCCTGTCCCAGACCCAATACACTACCAAATCCTGTCCCAGACCCAATACACTACCAAATCCTGTCCCAGACCCAATACACTACCAAATCCTGTCCCAGACTAAATACACTGCCAAATCCTGTCCCAGACCCAATACACTGCCAAATCCTGTCCCAGACCCAATACACTGCCAAACCCTATCCCAGACCCAATACACTACCAAACCCTATCCCAGACCCAATACACTACCAAACCCTATCCCAGACCCAATACACTGCCAAACCCTATCCCAGACCCAATACACTGCCAAATCCTGTCCCAGACCCAATACACTACCAAACCCTATTCCAGACCCAATACACTGCCAAACCCTATCCCAGACCCAATACACTACCAAACCCTATCCCAGACCCAATACACTGCCAAACCCTATCCCAGACCCAATACACTGCCAAACCCTATCCCAGACCCAATACACTGCCAAATCCTGTCCCGGACCCAATACACTACCAAACCTTATCCTGGACCCAATACACTACCAAACCCTATCCCAGACCCAATACACTGCCAAACCCTATCCCAGACTCAATACACTGCCAAATCCTGTCCCAGACTCAATACACTACCAAACCCTATCCCAGACCCAATACACTGCCAAACCCTATCCCAGACCCAATACAATACCAAACCCTATCCCAGACCCAATACACTGCCAAATCCTGTCCCGGACCCAATACACTACCAAATCCTATCCCAGACCCAATACACTACCAAACCCTATCCCAGACCCAATACACTACCAAATCCTATCCCAGACCCAATACACTGCCAAATCCTGTCCCAGACCCAATACACTGCCAAATCCTATCCTAGACCCAATACACTACCAAATCCAACCTAGACCCAATGCACTACCAAACCTGTCCCAGACCCAATACACTACCAAATCCTATCCCAGACCCAATACACTGCCAAACCCTATCCCAGACCCAATACACTGCCAAATCCTGTCCCGGACCCAATATACTACCAAATCCTATCCCTGGCTCATCTTGCTACATCAAGTCCAGGCCCAGCTCCCATTGATCTTCCCAAATAAAGATGGTCTTAGATATCCGATGTCAGAGCTGCTTGCCCTTTGAAATTTCTAAATTAGTATGTTATTAAAAGCTTCAGTTCATTACCGCCGGCCCAAAACCCTGGTACTCTCTACCTAACAGCTTCAGCACATGGACTGAAAAAGACCCACAATCACCTTCTCATGGAAACTATGGATGGACAATAAATGTCAGCCTTGCCAGAGACACCAATGCCCTGGAATAATTAGAACACTTTGATTAGTTTGTAGAAAGGAGCATTTAGAGTCAAATCACTGCACTACTCTGAACTTTACTGAGGATACTCATAGCTCTGTCTAATAGACTGAAACAGTTACATCATATAAGTACTTTGATATATTCCTCAACTGGTTGCTGCTGAAAGTAAACCTGAATAATACTGCAGTTTGGTTTATTCCAATCCAGCTAAAGGATTAGTTGCATGGATTTGCGTCTTGTGCACACCATAATAAGTTGCACCATGGCACATGAGGTGTGACCACAGTGTCCAATAGTATATTTATAGAGAAGACCATAAGACGTAAGAGCAGAAGAAGGCCATTCGGCCCATCGAGTCTGCTCCGCCATTCAATGAGATCATAGCTGATCTGATAACCCTTAACTCCACTTTCCTGCCTTTTCCCCACAACCCTTGATTCCCTTACTGATTAACAATCTGTCTATCTCAGCCTTGAATATATTTAACGACCCAGCTTCTACAGCCCTCTGCAGTAAAGAATTCCAGAGATTCACTACCCTCTGAGGGAAGAAATTCCTCCTCATCTCTGTTTTAAATGGGTGACCCCTTACTCTGAAATTATGCCCTCTGGTCCAACACTCTCCCACAAGAGGAAACAACCTCTCGGCATCTACCCCGTTAAGCCCCCTAAGAATCTTATATCTTTCAATAAGGTCACCTTTCATTTTTCTAAACTCCAATGAGTACAGGCCCAACCTACTCGACCTCTCCTCATAAGAAAATCCCTCCGTCCCCGGGATCAACCTAGTGAACCTGCTCTGAATTGCCTCCAAATGCCAGGGTACCTTTCCTTAGATAAGGGGACCAAAACTATTCACAGTATCAACCCCCAGAAGCCTCATTTAATTTTAAATATTGCTCTGCCTAAAGCGACTGCCTCGAAGGGCATGTTCCATCAAGAATCTGATTCAGAACCTGGGCGTCAGAGGGAAGTCCAGAATATTGTTTGCTTGTTTGGGGTTTTCTCCTGTTCTTCTCACCTCCTCCCATCAATGGACGCCTGTTCCCATGCCCTCTTCTTAAATGTCTTTTTCTATCTTAAAGAATCGTGGTGATGGCTTTAAATCCACAGGTGCACCAATATTTCCGCTGTCTACCTGAAGAAAACACCCCCTATGTCAACAGCATCGGAGAGAAGTTCCGTATTAAACAGCTCCTGTATCAGCTTCCACCCCACGATAATGACGTAAGTACCTATGTAATTCTAAGTGAGCACGAGTTAGTCATAAACTATTTAAGAATTTATCCTCGAAGGATTAAACGCAAATGCAAAAAGAACTTCCAAGTGATTATTATTTGAAAGATGCGGATGGGGTTACAAAGAATTCTAACAGGTTTACTTGTTCTCACTTCAAGGTCCATGTCTGATTCAGATCGCAGCATTTATGAATACAATTCCTTTTTGCCGTTCCTCATTCATAAATATCTGGTAAAGCCTGAGAATACATCCAAGTTCGGAAATCACTGGGATAGATCTTGATTTTGTACATCAGTGTACAATACACGATAGAAAGTCAGTAGCCTGTTTTTATTACCATTGCTGTCACCCATTTTACACTATTGCACGATCAAGGTCTACCCCCACTGTGTCCAGAATCAGAAGAATGTGTCTGTCACTGTCAGGCATTTGTCTGCCAATGCAGACAATGACATGTACCTTTAAGAAGCTGCAGTGACATCACTGTGACATCACTGTGCATAAGGCTGGAGAATAAAAGGTACAGCCTCCATGTTAGATGTTCACTATTGCCTGTGACCTCCACTGCAGATGTTCACTATTGCCTGTGACTCTGTATCAGTAAGACTTCATGTATACCTCATGAGTCCGGCATATAGTCAAGTAACCGGCCTATGTAACTGTTACAACCCAGGCTAGCTGTGCAGTGCTGTATATAGTTGTTGCTAGTAATAAAATTCATGTAATTGTTCAACCAGAACCCTTGTCAGTCTCAATACCTTGCTTAGCATAGAAGCAGATCCCTTAAGGTCTACATTGAGACCTTTAAGATATATGGTGAACAGTGTAACACTAATATGCTACTTTTAGCTCAGTGACATCTGTCTTGCTTCTGAGCCAGAGGCCATGGGTTCACACCTCACACCAGTGACTTGAGACACAGTCTAGGCTGATACTACTACTGTGCAGTACTAAGGGAGTGCTATACTGTTGGAGTTGCCACCTTTTGGATGAAGCATTAAACCAAAGGCCCTCTCAGATGAACATAGATTCCTTAGCACAATCGATGGAGATCAGGGATTTCTTCCCAGCATCCTGACGTATATTTATCCCTCAACCAACATCAAAACATACCATCTGGACA
Organism: Cetorhinus maximus; assembly: GCF_964194155.1. NCBI lineage: Eukaryota > Metazoa > Chordata > Chondrichthyes > Lamniformes > Cetorhinidae > Cetorhinus > Cetorhinus maximus. Next base: position 2,827,042 of record NC_135886.1, on the reverse strand, counting down.
TTTATTTCATTGCTGTTTATGGGATCTTTCTGGGTGGAAATGGGTTACCTTGTTTCCTGCACTAAAAAAGTGACTCCGCTTGGCAGTAAAGCACTTTGGGACATCCTGACGACATGAAAGGCGTTCTATAAATGCAAGTTATTTCTTACCTTACAATCTTCCCATTAATCTGTCCCGCTTTCTTAAATGATTCTACAGCTGTTGTCTCCAGCCAACCGTTTCATGCCCTGATCAATCTTCGTATGAAGAAATTCCAAAACACCAGACCTAAATTTAACTTCTACTCGTTTAAATCTGTGCCCCTTTTGTCTTACTGTCACTGTTTAACTTGAAGGAGTGCTCCGGCTCAATCTTCTCTATAACACTCGCTCTTTTACATTACTCTGTAAGACCCCCTTCTCCCTCATCTTGGTTTAAAACTGCTGCAAAGTTTAAATTAAACCAATAATATAATAAACATGTCAAAAATGTTTAATAAGCCTTTCCTCCACACATGAGGCTAGATTAAATGAACTTGGTATGACTTTGAAATGGAACAGTAAATTCTGAAAATATATAGCAAGACCTCCAACCTTAAAAAAGGGCACAGCTTTGGCTAGAAAGCATTCATCAAACCCCAGACATTGTCAGAGCCGACCTGCATTTCCACCTTTGACAGATTTTTTTTTTTGTTTTACTTACTGTTACTCAGAAATTTGTGCTTTCTAAGTTGTGCAGTTGGTCTCACGTGTGCAGTAAGAAGAATGAGAAGTGTTTTGGATTCAAAATTCCACATGACAAAATGCAGAGAACACCCATCTTTCTCCATAATTAACAAAACCCAAAAAGGCCTTTGAAACCAGCCATTCCTGAAATTACCAATTTCTTCGTCTATCTGTCCTACTCTAAGAGAAATGTCAGCACTGTTCCCCACACTCGCTAATGTCTACAACATTTAAAGAGACTGGAACTAAAACTACCCAGGAATGGAATAACCTCTATTACTTCCCCAAACCAAATCAATTTTCTATTTTTTAAATCAAAAACGTAAGTGAGCACAATGACAAAGAACTTGTCCATTTGCAATCCTCTGTTGACACAAGGTGGTGGGTGGGGGCTACCCAGTAGTCATAGAGTGATAACCATTACAGCACAGAAGGTGGCCATTTGACCCATCCAGTCCATGCTGGCTCTCTGTAGAGCAATCCAGTCAGTCCCGTTCTGCTGCAGCCCTGCAAGTCCATTTCGCTCATGTGCCCATCCAATTTCCTTTTGAAATCATTGATCATCAATCAATATTTACTAGCTGCAGCTTCAATTAAGTAATCTGAATCAATTTTTAATAGTCGCTGCCCACTCCTTGCCCAGTGTTAAAGAGCATTGCAGAGGGACATTGGTGTGCATGTCCACAGATCCATGAAGGTAGCAGGATAGTCAAATAAGGTGGTCAGAGAGGCAAATGTGATACTTTCCTTTATTAGTTGAGGCATAGAATATAAGAGTAGGGAGGTTATACTAGATCTGTATAAAACACTAGTTAAGCCACAGCTGGAGTATAATGTGTACAGTTCTGGCAATGGCACAACAGGAAGAATGTAATCTCACTAGAGAGGTTACAGAGTAGATTTATGAGGATGTTGTCAGGAGTGAAGAATTCTAGCTATGCGTAAAGATTGGATTGGCTGGGGTTGTTTTCTTTAGGACACAGGAGGCTGAGGGGAGATTTAATTGAGGAGTATAAAATTCTGAGGGGCCTCGGTAGAGTGGACAGGAAGGACGCGTTTCCCTCAGCAGAGAAGGCATTGGCATAAAGTAATTGGCAGAGAAGGGGGCAGCTGAGGAGAAATTTTTCACCAGAAGGTGGTGGGGACCTAGAACAAAAACAAAAATTGCTGGAAAAACTCAGCAGGTCTGTGGAGAGCAAGACGGAGTTAATTTTTCAAGTCCGGATGACTCTTGCTCAGAACTGGGGACCTGGAGCTCACGGCCTGAAAGGATGGTAGAGGTAGAAACCCTCATCGCATTTTTTTTAAAAATACTTGCGTATGCACTTCCGTAACCTCCAAGGTTACAGACAAAGAGTTGGAAAGTGGGATTCGGCTGACCCGCTCATTTTCAGTGGCGCAGTGATGATGAGCTAAATGTTCTCTCTCTGTGCTGTAAATTTCTGTGGACCATAAGACCCCAGCTTTGATTCTCAGTTTGTACTGAGTTAATTGATCCCAGGGCAGCAGTTGGGACATCGCCTTGAGGTGGGGAATTAAAGACGGGTGCCTGATCCAGTCACCCCCTCCTAGAACAGCGGGTGTGTGCAAACGTGCAATACCACACCCCCCCCCCCCCCCCCGCAGTTGAAGTGCTTTCCATGGGGCATGGAAACTCGATATCTAGGCTAATAGAGAAAGAGTGACCACTTGTGAAAGATAAAGGAAGGTCCCAGGCACCCACAGGCACTCAACAAGGGGGAAGAAAATCATGGACAGAAATAGCGAATTGTTCTTGTTAGGCTGTGAACTGGGTATTGATATTTCATTTCACTAAGGGTTAATTTCTGTTTCCATGAGAAACAATGGCAAACTTTAAACATCAAGTGGAACATTCAAACTATTACAACAGTTTATTTGTTAACTGCAAAGTGGGTAATAAAGAGTATTTGATTTCATGAACAAAGCTCCTGGTAAGATTACCATGAGGAAACTAAATGAAAGCTTATATGGCTGGGCACTAAAACATAACAGACGCTTATTATTAAAACAACTTCTCACATACTTAAATTGGGGTTTGTATAATGTAGTAGCAGTAAAACCCTGTTTAAATGCACAAAGGGCAATTATCAATACATTTAAGTAAGGTTTCCACTCATGGACTTTCTGTCATGATCTATGCAGACCTTACAGAGAGAAAACTCCCAGAAGCCATTTACTGGAAAGAAGGATGACTCAACAAAATTAAAATAATATTTTCTTAATTGTTAAAAGGAACTGGGCAACTGAACAACTGCTCAGTACACTTCCCTTTTCGAGCTGGGGCCCATTTTTTAATCCAGTACATACTGAGACAATAAAAGTCTCTTTGATAGCATGAAAGACCCTCAGTGAAATTTGTCTGGGGTAATTTCAACCAAGTTCATAGTGGGTACAGGATGCCTATAAATTCAACATTACTTGGGAGAAGCCACAGGTAAGCTTGTATGTTATGCATGGGCTGTACTAACTCTGGAAGACCTCATGACTTACAATAGCTTTTTAAAATAATCAGAATAAGAACATTGAGACTAAGACCTCAACAGTGCATTTATTCTATTCCCTCTCCTCTTTGTGTTCTATCGACTCCATCCCTCTCCCTGGCAACAGTCTGAGGTTAAGCTAGTTTGTTTGTAACTTTGGTGTCACATTTAATCCCATGATGAACTTCCAACCTCATATTCATGAGGTCACTAGGGCTGCCTATTTCCACCTCCATAACATCGCCTGACCTTGCTCCTGTCTCAGCTCATCAGCTGCTGAAACCTTCATTCATGTCTTTACCTCTGGAGTTGACGATTCCAAAACACTGCTGGCCGTTTTTTTTAATTCCTTCATGGGATGTGGGTTGATGTACCTTGTTAAAGGCTCTATATAAATGCAAGTTGGTGTTATTGATTTTTCTCCTCCCTAACCATTGGATGCACAGGACAACTACAGGACCCCACTGACTGATATCAGCTAATTCAGTACAGGCTATCGTTAATTCTCAGACTTCACTCTACCTCATAATTTTTTATTTCAAATAAATATACAATCTATTGCATCCTCAAGATGTCTTAAAGCATGGTATCGCCAATAGACTAATTTTGAAGTGCAGTCACTATTATTCTCTACACAGCAAGTTCCCACAGAGAGTAAATGAGTTGAATTACCCATTGTTATGTTGTTCATGATGTTAGTTGAAAAGAAGTAGTTTTGGCTATGACACTGACCGAGCTATCTGCTCGTGTTCAAATAGTACCGTGGGATCTTTCTTATCCATATTACCCGTTAGAACGAGCAGAAAACTCTTGTTTAAATGCCTTAGCCAAAAGATGCCACCTCCTACAATGCATCAATATCCAGCCTTGACCAGTGGTCAGTAACCTTAATAACAAGAAGATCCAGTCTTTAAAAAAACACCGGAGTCACAATGCGATTACTCAAATGTCAGTAATAATGAGAAACAAGACAGAGACATACGTATGGATTTCTATGCAATACCTTTATACTGATGCTCATAAACATACATGTATTAATATCAATAAAATTTGATTATCAACAACATTAGAATGATTTTTACAAAAAAGTTGTTAATTGAATGATACTTTCTCCCAGGCACAATGCTAATAAAAGTATTAAAAAACTGAAATAAGCCATTTAATTACCATCAACATCTGTGAGTAACCCCCATGGTTGGCTATTCATGGGCAATACTTAAGATATTAACGCGATGACGTATAATGTCATTTTGTTTGGCAAAACAGCGCAGCGGTAACTCATTACGGCTTTTGCTCCAAACAGATTTCCAGTAGAATTTCGTATTTTTGCGAATAAACATTTTGCAAGTTCCAGCCATTATCTGTTAAAACATCCATCACCAAGGAGATTTTTAGATATCTGATTTTCTTTCTAAATTAGAAACACATTCAGACAACTACTCTCTAAAAATTGATCATGAGAAAAACTGGGCTCGATTGATCAAGATCGTGAGCCACACATGAGCCCTTAATGAGCCATGTGCAGCTTCGGAGCTGAGGGTTGCTGCCCCCTGCTCTAGACAATGAACTCAATTCCTGCGAGAGAATTTAAACCAACAACCTTCTCGCTCAGGGGCGAGTAGGCTCTCAACTGAGGCAAACTGGGTAAGCACAGTCACATCAGGAGAGACGCCAAACACCAGATTTTCAAGCAATGTATTGTAGTAAAAGGTAGCTAGCAAATAATCACATTCTCTCAAGGTGATGGGAATACAAAGGAGAGGAAGTGGTGCTTCAGTTTTACAAAGCCTTGGTCAGATCCCAGCTGGAGCATTGTGTTCGGTCCTGAGCACTGTGCCTCAGGAAGACATATTGACCTTAAGTGAGCACAGCACAGATTCAACAGAATGATACGAGGAGCTAAAGGATGAAATGAGAAGGACAGGTTGTATAAACAGGTTGCATTCTCTTGAGTTTAGATGTTTGAGGGGTGATCTATTCAAGGTGTTTAAAATGATAAAAGGATTTGATTGAGAAGATACAGAGAAACTACTTCATGGTTTTGGGGAATTCAACAAGGACTCACTGGCCCAGATTTTCGCTCCCGGGTCGGGTGCGCAGAGGTGGGAGATTACCCGGCTCTGCAAACCCGACCTTTAAAATGGGCCTTACTCAGTTGAGATTTTCATTCTGGGGTGGGGGGGTGGGGGGGGGGAGGAGAGGGGGTTGGGGGGGGGAGGGGGGGGGGGCTTGATTTGAAGTCAGGCCCGCCTCCCCTGGATTAAAAGCAGAGGCTTATGGGTGCAGAGGCAGGCTCGGCAGAAGGCCTGTCTCTGTATTCTGGCACTTTGAGTTATGTAAAAGAAAGATTAAAGCATAGAACTTCCCTTCAGCCCTCATCCCCCCGACTTCACCATGCCAACCTATGCCACCTCATGCCCCCACCCATCCCTCCAGGGTCACTTATACCCCCTATGGCAACCCATGCCTCTTTACCCACCCTCATGGCTCCTCATACTCCCTAGGCCCCCACATCCCCGTGGTTCTTTATAGCTCCTATGCCAACTTATTGCCAACTCATGCCAACCCATGCCCCCCACCCACCTCCCATGTCAACTCACCTAGCATCCTTTGAGAGTTCTTTGACAGATTGACAGCTTCTTCATAGCTTTGATAGTTCCTGAGTTTATGCACTTTTTACATACAGTCATATTTACTTCTAACAACCCCAAAGGATGCCTAACCTCTCCCAAAGGGTGCCTTACCTCTCCCAAAGGTGTCCCAGGACCATCTCCAAAGGGAATCCTTACTTCTCCAAAGGAGTACCCTGGCTATGCCAACGAATCCACCAAGTTCAGACCTCCTCTTACCTGCTCTAATCTGCACGCTTTGGGTTTCACATCCCTGACCTACCAAAATCCCACTTCAGTCGAGGCAGCTGATGATTTAAACGGCCAGCCACCTCTGCACACCACGTGTACGCGACCCCCAGCCCGATTCCAGGCCCACCCCCGCGAAAATAGGAAATGCCATGTTTGGAGGCAGGTCTTGGAATTTCCGGCCATTTCCAGGATTTTTGCCACAATGGAGAGCTCCTCCGTTGTAGCAAAAATCTGGGCCACAGTCTTAAAATTAGAGCTAGTCCATTCAGGAATGAAATCAAGAAGGACTTTATCACACACTGATTAATAGAAATGTGGAACTCTCCTAAAAGGCACTGGACGCTGGATCAATTTACATTTCAAGGTTGAAATTGATAGGTTTGTATTCGGCAAAGGTATCAAGTGATATACATGTGGGTAAATGAATTCAAAGCACAGATCAGAGTACAGAGCCCTCCCCTTTAAGACAGAGATGAGGAGAATTTTTTTCTTCCAGAGGTTGTTAGTCTGTAGAATTCTCTTACCCAGAAAGTAATGAAGGCTCGGTCATTAAATTTATTCGAAGCAGAGTTAGACAGATTTTTGATAGGCGAGGGAGTCGAGGGTTATGGGAGGGCAGATAGGAAAGTGGAGTTGAGACCACAACCAGATCAGCCATGATTTTATTGAATGGTATTGCAGGCTTGAAGGGCCAAATGGCCCACTCCTGCTTCTAAGTCTTATGCTCCTAGTTCAGCCATGATCCTTCTAACTGAATGGCAGAAGGTGCTCATGGGACAGAATGGCCTATTCCAGTTTACATAGATAAAAACAAAAAACTACTGCGGATGCTGGAAATCCAAAACAAAAACAGAATTACCTGGAAAAACTCAGCAGGTCTGGCAGCATCGGCGGAGAAGAAAAGAGTTGACGTTTCGAGTCCTCATGATCAGTTCTGCTGAAGGGTCATGAGGAATCGAAACGTCAACTCTTTTCTTCTCCGCCGATGCTGCCAGACCTGCTGAGTTTTTCCAGGTAATTCTGTTTTTATTCCAGTTTACATGTTCATTTTAAGTCGACCATTGCAATCAACATTAACATCCTCTTATTTCTGTCTCAAACTAGCACTTAAAGTCTATAACTTTGTTGGCATATATTATGGACAGTTAATGCCCAGGATTTAAATACAAATAGCACAATTACATGACTTTATGAACATCACCAGAATTCCTCCAATAGGTTCACTTTACTATCATTTGGCCATTGTTTTCTCTCTATAAATTGTGCAGTTCAAAAGTACTGCACTACCTATGCTTCATTTTGAACCCTTCCTGACCTTGCTGTAGTTTCGACTGCACCCTGTGATTCACAGAATAAAGCCATGATGTTGATTTCTGTTCTTCTTCTGAAGGAGAAGTACTGCCAATCACTGAGTGAAGAGGAGAAGAGGGAGCTACGTGTGTTCAGTGGGCAGAGGAAGAGGGAAGCATTGGGACGTGGAATTGTTCAAGTGTTTCCTTTAACTGCTACTGGAGCACTTTGTGAAAAGGTAAGCCAAAAGTTAAAAAAAAAAGGGATCGAGTAAGTGGGCTTGAACCCAGAAATATTAATCAGATTTTTTTTTAAATCCTTTCATGGGATGTGAGCATCTCTGGCAAGCCCAGCATTTATTGCCCTTGAGCAGGTGGTGGTGAGCCGCCTTGTTGAACCACTGCAGTCCATCTATATAGATACACCCACAGCGCTGCTGGGGATGGAGTTCCAGGATCTTGACCCAGCGACAGTGAAGGAACAGTGATATAGTTTGAAGTCAGGGTGGTGTTTGACTTGGAGGGCAACTTGCAGGTGGTGGTATTCTCATGGGTCTGCTGCCCTTGCCCTCCTTGGTGGTGGAGGTCACGGTGTGGAAGGTGCTGTCAAAGGAGCCTTGGCGAGTTGCTGCAGTGCATCTTGTAGATGGTACACGCTGCTGCCTCTGTGCATCAGTGGTGGAGGAAGTGGATGTTTATAAGGTGGTGGATGGGGTGCCGATCAAGTGGCCTGCTTTGTCCTGAATGAAGAGTCATACGGACTTGAAACGTTAACTGTATTCCTCTCCACAGATGCTGTCAGACCTGCTGAGTTTTTCCAGCTATTTTTGTTTTTGTCCTGGATGCTGTTGGGCTTCTTGAGTGTTGTGGGAGCTGCACTCATCCAGGCAAATGGAGAGTATGCCATCACATTCCTAATTGGCGCCTCGTAGATGATGAACAGGTTTTGGTGGATCAGGAGGTGAATTAGTCACTGCAGAATTCCCAGCCTCTGACCTGCTGTTGTAGCATGGCTGGTCCAGTTCCATTTCAGGTCAATGATAGCCCCTAGGATGTTGAATATAGGACAGAAGAGGGTTTATTTACAAATGGCACAGAGTAGGCCTTAACCTACTTCCTTAGCTCCCTTAACCCACACCATCAATGGACCAGCTGAATTTCAATTGTAGGTAATCCTTACATTTAGACCTAATAGGCAACATTAGACCATCTGCTATGACCTCCCTTCATCCACTTATACGTTAAGCAGCCCAGACATCCCTCCGCATAGTAATATATGCTCTAATTCCTGTCCCCAATTTAATTTGTCTGTTCCCTAAGCTTCAGAGTGTTGTCTTTGTTGATGACTTTGATCCCTAATTGCCAAATGCGCTACTCCCACTGCTTTAATTCAGATGTACAGAAATGTGTTCAAATGTGCAGAACTTAAGGGAAATCATATAAAAGGAGCAGTTATAACAAGCCAGAGGCTGCTGTTTTTACCAGGGGATGAGAGAATGGGGAAAATAAAACTATCTTAAAATCCAACAGATTTAGTTTCAAACCACCACCCCCCACCCCTCCCCAATTTTATGACTTCTGTGAATTTCTCCAGTTGCAAGAAATATAATTGCATATTTCTGAACCTACTAAATTATCCACTAATCAGATGGTTCTGACCACCTTTGGCTTGGCAACCTTTCGGACCCTGTGGTGTTTGGATGGGCCGTTCATATAGAAGGGAGGGGACTATTCGAGGGATGTCTCTGAGCATACCCAGAAGCATTCGTCAAAGCGACTCAGAATGGATACAGATTGGTGCCCTTTTACAATATGTACATGATGATGTGATGCGTTGTTTAATTTTTTTTATTCATTGGCGGGATGTGGGTGTCTCTGGAAAGTCTAGCATTTATTACCCATCCCTCATTTCCCTTAACCGAGGAGCTTCTAGACCATTTCAGAGGCAATCTAAGAGTCAGTCACATCGCTGTGGGTCTGGAGTCACATGTAGGTCAGACCAGGTAAGGATGGCAGATTTCCTTCCCTAGAGGACATTAGTGAACCAGATGGGTTTATAAGATCAGATAAAGAGCGTAGAATATATTTGATGTGCATATACCTTTGACTTTGTGTAAGAATCATATTGCTATAACTGCAAACATAACACAAAAAACAAGGGGGTGATTTGCTAAGATAGAATATAGAAAAGACCAAAAAACATATCAGAACTTTTAACAGCACTGATAAAAATGAGACCTACACAAGGTCTTAATGTCATAATTTACATCTGCATCATCATTTAGAATCATAGAATCTTACAGCATAGAAGGAAGCCATTCAGCCCATCATAACTATGCTAACTCTCTGAAAGAGTTTTCCAATTACTCACACTTCCCTCCACTTTTCCCGTAGTGCTGCTAATTTTTCCCCTTCAGAGTTTTATACTTACCTATATACATTATTTTTCTTTTATTCATTCAAGGAATATAGGCTTCGCTGGCTGGGCCAGCATTTATTGCCCATCCCTAATTGCCCTTAAGAAGGTGGTGGTGAGCTGCCTTCTTGAACCGCTGCAGTCCATGTGGTGTAGGTACACCCACAGTGCTGTTAGGGAGGGAATTCCAGGATTTTGACCCAGCGATAGTGAAGGAACAGCGATATATTTCCAAGTCAGGATGCTGAGTGGTTTGGAGGGGAACTTCCAGGTGGTGGTGTTCCCATGTATCTGCTGCCCTTGTCCTTCTAGATGGTAGAGGTTGTGGGTTTGGAAGGTGCTGTCGAAGGAGCCTGACTGCTCGGGTTGACAGATGGTGCACTGAAGAGTGGGTGCAGCTATTGTTACAGAGTGTCTCCTCCAGGGACTAGGACTGCTGCTACAAGAGAAATACAACCATGAGACAGCCATACACGGCTTGACACTAGAGTTCATTTCAAGGAAATGGAGTTTGAAACAAAGGGTCATTTTGACTCTGAAATTGACTGCATATATATGGAATAAACAAAAACAACAGCCAGTGAAAGGTTATATTTTGTTTGTTAGGTTCACATTGTCTACCTGAGGCCTAGAAAAGGTTGGTGGAAAAACTGATCAAAGTGAATCACCTCCCCATCTCTTGTAACTTGCATTTACATAGCGCCTTTAATGTAGTGAAACATTCCAAGGCACTTCACAGGAGCATTATCAAACAGAGTGTGTCACTGAGCCAGGAGACATTAGGGCAGGTAACCAAAAGCTTGGTCAAAGAAGTAGGTTTTTAAGGAGCCTCTTAAAGGAGGAGAGAGAGGTAGAGAGTAGAGGTTTAGGGAGAGAATTTCAGAGCCTAGGCAGCTGAAGGCTGGAGCAACTAAAATCAGGTTGCGGGCAAGAGGCCAGAATTGGATGGGGTGTAGGGTTGGAGAAGACCACAAAGATCGGGAAGGGCGAGACCATGGTCAGATAAGAAAACACGGATGAGAATTTTAATGTTGTGAAAAGAAGCCTTGTGTAAGATGTATATCCGAATACCTGTTCATGCATTTTCAGTGTGGTGGGAAGATAAACGGAGGGGATGTTGCAGTCTTTGCTCAGAGAGCTGGGAACCGCACATGTTGGCACCCTTACTGCTTTGGATGCATCACCTGTCAGGAACTACTGGTGGACCTCATTTACTTTTACCAGGAAGGGAAGATATACTGTGGTCGGCACCACGCTGACCTCTTTAAACCACGCTGTGCGTCATGTGACCAGGTGAGTGTCTTTCCTTATCCCCTTCTACTCCAATTGCTATTCCGAGCAAGTCTTATTGTTAAAGGGGATTGGGCTAAACCTGCCTCTGGCCAGTTGCTGTTTGTCTCCAACACTGGAGAGCAGTTTGTTTACACACACTGCCGAATTAGCTAATGAGAATTAAGCATTGGTCATCGCCAACAAGTATTGCCTGCACCAACCAAGCTCTCAAATCTTCTGTCCCATTGAGAATGGCAGCACTCGACAGTCTTATTCCTCCTCACATCAAAACTTTAGGATTAGCGTTCTGGCATAAATTGTGTTATTTTTCCACCACAAGTTCCCTTTTCCCTTCTCTCAGTCGTTGACTTTTTCCACAAGAGTTATCCAAGAGTTCCACAGCTTTATTGGTTCTAGGAGTTAGGGTTAAACATGGTGCACCAGATCTGGTTTCAACAGTGTAAAGAAGGGAATGTGTGTATTGGAAGTTCAGCAGGAACAAGCGAGGAATGCTGAGAGGAGCAATGGCCATACATCAAGAAAGCCAGGGTTGTGACAGAGAGGATGGAGAATTCAGAGGAGGAAAAAGATACTTCTCAGATGAGATGCAGTTTCTCGAGAGTGGAGGAAAAGAATAAAATTTCTCAGACATAGAAGCCGTCGAGCCTTGCATGGAACTTGTCCTTAGAGGAAGTTAAAAATTGTTGAGAAGAAAGGTTTAGCAAATAAACTCGTTGCAACTGGTTTTAGAGTAAGAGGACATGGTGAGGCCAAGAATATGAGTAGATGAACGACTATGAGTAATGACAAAGGGGTGAGAGCTGTTGGCTTGGCTTGATTCGTAAGAGTCGTAAGGAAATTGTGTCCTTGAATAATTAAGTAAAAAAGAGAATTTCACTGGGCCATCAAAGGAGATCAGGATTTAGCGATTCAGCCGATGCATTGAGGGTTGACCTGTGCTCTGAAAGTTAGCAATCTGAAGGAAGATTAAGATCAATTTTAACTCTGGTTGGGAATCGGGAGTATGGACAGCCAAAGTGAAGGGAGGTGTTGTGGGGTGGTGGTGAGAGAACCATCCGGTACCCCCAGGCCTCATTTGTATGCAGGGACGCTAACTTACAGCTCAAGTAGCTGGATGGGTGGGGAGGCAAAATTGGTGGGGGAAGTGGGGGGAGAGACCACTGCCACAAACACGTGAAAATGGTCCTGGCAAAGTTAACATGGATTGGGGAAGAGGGCTGGTAAGTGATCGGGACTAACAGCAGGAGAGGCCCAAGATACCCTTGCACAATGAACCTTTCAAAAAGAAGTCACGTACTAGGGCCTCCTACCGCCAGGATTCTAACTGCCATGGGCTTTCACTGACTGCTTGGAATACTGTGTGGGCCGAAGACGGGTACAAGGTAAAAATGATGTACAAGTCTAATGATGTCATCAGAATGCGACACTTCTATTTCAATTAGGCCCCCACTCCTCTGGCACAGGTGGCCTTCTCAACCTTGAATTCAGGCAGGTAAAATTGGTGGGGGGGGTGCCAGAATGATGATGCCATGGGGGGGAACAAGGTGCGCGTTCCACTGCCACGTTATTTCATTCATGCCGTGTGGGTGAAGGGTTAATGTGTTGGAATGTAGAGTGTCATTACAGTGTGATAATAACAATGATTGTTTTTTTTTCTCTCTATGACATTTCAGTTGATCTTTGCTGAAGAGTGCACAGAGGCAGAAGGCAGATATTGGCATATGGACCACTTCAGCTGTACTGAATGTGAAGTAATTCTAGGAGGACAGAAATACATCATGAAGGAAGGGCAGCCATATTGCTGTGGCTGCTTTGAGACGCTTTACGCAGAGTATTGTGAAACCTGCAGAGAGATAATTAGTAAGTATATAAGAATAAAAGTAAAATCCAAAATGGGCAAGAGAGATAATTAGAGAACATATAAAAAGAAAATTCCCAACTGTCTTTACTCAAGAGCTAGACTGGAATTTTAATGCATTGTTAAGGTAAAGTCTTCCCTCCAATTAAAACTTCAATCTTTCTCTGCATCGTTGCCTTTTTATGTTAAAGAGGTTATTTTTATTTGAATAGTGAATGCTAATGCTATAATTATGGATCTGTTACTGAGACTAACAACAACTATGTCCATTTATATTGCCGCCTTAACATAAAAGAGCTCTAAAGCTTTTCACATCGTGGTTTGGAAAACAGACACCAAGTCAGGCTGCAAGATACAAAGGAGTTGAATTAGCAGCCGCTCTTAATCCAAAGGCTTTCAGCAATCTTGTCTTTTCAACTTTGTTATTTTCATCTCCTCGAAAATAATCCCAATATTATAGGGTTCTCAATGAGGTCATTCTTAGGCAGTATTCAAACAAACCTATGTTTTTTTTTAAAAAAACACAATCCACGGTATTTCGTAATAAGTTGTCACCATTTGTTAATGGCTATGTCATTTTCCCGCTTTTTTTCCGTTTTGCATGTCCTCATCCTTAAGTTATGAAAAATCTTTTAATTTCTTGTAAGAGACATACATTCAGTGTTGTGTTATTAAATCAACAGGTATCGACTATGGGCAAATAACATTCAGTGGTCAGCACTGGCACGCAACCAACTCCTGCTTTTCATGTACTCAATGCAAGAAGCCTCTCTTAGGCTGTACCTTCACTTCCTGGCATGGCCAGGTCTTCTGCTCTATAACGTGCAGCCAAGTGGAAGAACCTGGTGGATCAGATTCCTCCGACTCTGCTTTTCAGTCAACGCAGTCCCAGGAATCGAGTTGTGCTTTCAGTCTTGGAGAAGACCCGTCGGCCAGCAACACTTCACCACCCCAAAATCGTCACTACAGCCAAACCATTGAAACACTGCCTGTGGACAACACAGACTGTATTCTTCAACATGTGGACATTCTCAGTATCAAAGACCAAGCAACTGACAGCGAAGATAATCATGTGTCAGAGCTCAAGAAGCAATGCAAGAGTTCTGTTAAACTTCAGCACTGGCAGACGGACTATGAGTTGTTGGAAAAAGATGCTGAGCCTCAAAATGAGGCAAGGAGGTTAGAGGCGTGGGCTTCGGAGAATGACAATCTCACAAACGAGAAAGACTGTAAGGTTGAAATTTTGACCTATGGTCCAGAATCAGACAAAAGAGATGATAATTCAGCAACATTATGTAATTTTAATTGGCTAAAAGGTGGACTTGAAAATGCCATGAAAGTTATTGACAATACGTCCCTAAGTAATGGGCATGAGGTTTGGCCTGTTGAAGACCAAACGATGATGAAAACAATGGCTATGGAACCTTTGGCTCTTGATCAAGGCCTGGCTTTCAAACATCAGCTAGACAAGTACTGCGTTCAACAGGGAGGCCAACTCGGAGATGTATCGGATAGTCCCACCAAGTCCTTTTGGAACAAACAGAATCAGTGGTTGGATGTTCAGGTTGGTTCAGAATGTGCTGCACAGGATCAGCAAACATGGTTGGAAACTTCACCTCAGAACCTGAGAGACAAGATGACAGAACAGAAAGTTGGAAGAAGCCATCAAGGTTCCTCGGCCACTATCCAGATTTCAGGTAATAAAATTATTGCAGGAGTGATAACCAATCTCATGCTAAGAATGGCTTCTACTCTCTCCTTCGCTGCTCCTCCCAACCCCACCCAGTGATAGGAGCTAAATGGATTGATGAGAAGGATAAGAACGATAGCAATCAGCAGATCAGAAGCTCAGTTCCCAGCCTGTTTTAAGTTAGTTGCTCATAGCTAGGACACTGGTGAAGGTGCGGCATCTTGCCACGGCACCCCTGGGCTTGGGAGGAGCATGAACCCCCCCTGACTTTTTTCCAGAAGTCACCATGTACAGATAGTTTTGAGCCTGACTGTGATGCTTCCTTAGTTCAGCCATTGCCTTACAGAGGTGTAGTGTATACAGCTGGGTATACGGAGTTCAGTCACCTATTGCATTTTAAGGCTAATGAGCGAGGATGAAGCGTAATAGCCCCACGTTTCTCCAGGGCCTATGGCATAAATTCGATTGAAGAGGTCTGGAGTAGGCAGGACCACCGGACTTCCACCCGGAAGAGAGGTTGTGACAATTGTCCTTTGGAAGCGGGGGCAGACAGAGTATCCATCCACCCCAAACATGAACCCCGCCCCGCACAGTCCCATGTCACAAAGAGGTGTAACTAGCAGGGTCGCTTCCCCTGCTTGGATTCCTGTGACTCCTGCCCCCTTTATGCCCGCAATCTGTCCATTCAGTGAAGATCAATTCAAAAGTGTAAGTGGTGCCCACCTCCGCATCCGAGCCTGAACACCTTTGAAATTGCAAGGACATGGCAACTTTAGGAAAAATCCTTTGACCTCGCCCTGACCTAAGTTTACTTCAGTGGGGTCAGGAGCAGAGATCAACATTAGATTCCCATTTGCCTAGAGACGCTGAGGATTTGCAGGGCCAATGCGTTATTGCTTAATCCTCATCGAGGTATCTTCTGCTTGCACACTGGCCTAAGCTGTCCAAGTAAGAGGCACGTCCAACAGGGCGGGACTTCTGTGAAAGCACGGCTGACTTTCAAGCCCCAGGATCATTTGCATGGAGGTGAACCAAATTGAGGCCAGAAGTGTATTGGAGTCTACCCAACTGTTCAAGGTTAGGGCCTGTGAATTGAATAGTCAATTGCCCGTGTCCCTCTTTTCCACAATACTTTATCTTAATTTATTCTTCACTGTCATGACTAAGTATGGTGATGGTGTGTCACAGTTCACTCAGGGAGTCTGAGTTGCTGTGACAACTTATACTTTTATAAGCATGTTGTAGTCTGGAGCTATGGATACTGATGCTGGAGGCTCCAATGTTCTCTTCATCACATGGCTAACCAGGAATCTCTCCCGCTCTTACCAGCTGCCATTGGCATGTGTTGGAAGGATTTGCAGGTTGATACTCAACCCTGTTTGGCTGCATTATGAATGCACCTTCCTTGGCCAGCAAGTCCTGGGCCGGGTCTGCAAATGCTACCCAGTGTTACAAGGTCACCTACACACGATGCAAAAAACTGCATCATATCCAGTTCGTATCTGCATGACAATTTTTCCTGTCAAACTAACCCCTATTAAATAGATAATAGCAAGGGTTTATGATCCATATCTTGATTAATCATCTCCTATTGCTCGAACTTGGTAACTGATTAATGATTTAAGTACATCTTGTCCTTAGCCATATCACCTCTCCTTGGAGCTTACACTTTAAGGGGAAAACATAGCTTACCCATCACTTTTAATTTGATCATAGCCTAAAATTTGGAAGCGTAAAGTATCAATGAAAGAGCAGAACAATTATGATATGATGAAGGGTAAAGGCAAAAGGCACTTCTCATCTCAAACATGACAACTCTTAAGTTGCAAACCAGAATGCATGACCACCTTTTGTGAATCCAAAGTGTATTACCTCCTAGCTCCTAAATAATAAATAATACAAGAGCAAAGTCCTGGGACCAAAGACCAAATAATACAAGACCAAAGTCATCTTCTGATAAAATTCATAAGGATAAAAAGACTTACAATTACACAGCACCTTTCATGACCTCAGAAAGTCCAAAGCACTTTACAGCCAATGAAGTACAATTGTATGGCAGCTCCTGTCATAAGGAATTATTTTACACTATTATTATTGGAAGTTACTCTTTCAGATGAGACAGTAAACCTCCTCAGGTGGACATAATAGATTCAAGGCATTACTCGAGGAGGGAGTTCTTATGGTGACCTTTATGCCTCCACCAAAATCACAAACAGATTTGCCAAGCCACCATAATTCAGTGAAAATCCTATTCACATGTTTTATCTGGTGATTCTGCCAATCTGTCATGACCAGGCTCAAGAAAATTTCTGATTTTTTTTAAATTTTTCATGGCAAGGCCAGTATTTGTTGCCCATCCCTAATTGCCCTTGAACTGAGTGGCTTGGTTAGGCCATTTCAGAGTGCAGTTAAGAGTCAACCACATTGCTGTAGGTCTGGAGTCACATGTAGGCCAGACCAGGTAAGGGTGGCAGATTTCCTTCCCTAAAGGGGCATTAGCAAACCAGATGGGTTTTTACAACATTAGCTACATGGTCACCATTACTGAGACTAGCTTTCAATTCCAGGTTTTATTAATTGAACTTGAATTCCAGTTGCTGCCATGGTGGGACTTGAACCCATGTCCCCAGAGCATTAGCCAGGCCTCTGGATTACCAGTCCAGTGACATTACCACTAAGCCATCTCCTCTTGTATCTGGATTTATCTACACCATAGCAGTAATTAAAATTCAAAAAGTAATTAATGGGTTGCAAGGAGTGTTATGTAAAAGCAAATTCTGTAGGTAGGTTGCCCAAATCTTTTCCATATTTTAGTTTTTGTTTAAAAAATCATCAAATCCAACAACACTGCACTTGTGAATTAGCTTGAAGTCTGGTTATACTGAACACCATTTGCACCAATAGTTGCTTATAATGATCAGAATTTGCCTTCCAAATACACATCTCATCCGATTTCATGCTTGCTTATAGTGATCAGTGCTGTTCAATTATGTGGCAGTCCCCTATTGTTGAAAGATGTTTGCCTCAGTTTGTACTCTTGTTCATACTCTTGTGCAAGATCCACAAGTTAGCAATGACATAGGGAATGAGCTGTTAGTTGTCCTTTGCTGATTAACTATAAATGCAGCCCAAGGATGACTCAAAATGGAAGAAACTGGAGTGAGCCAAGCGGTTACTGTATTTGTTTTTGTAGCCTGGCTTTACCTGGGTCTATGGGTCCAACATAGGACCCACAGAAAACTGACTGAACATCATGAATGCTGGGAACTAATTCCTCGAGACTGAGCTACAAAATCTGAATTAAAATATAACCTCAACTAGTGACACACCCCTGGGCAATGCTGCTTGGTGCTCACCAGCACTGTAACCAGTGCTCAGTGAATGGATCAAGAACAAAAGAAAGACTTGCATTTATATAGCTCTTTTCATGACCACCAGAAGTCTCAAAGCATTTTACAACCAATGAAGTACTTTTGAAGTGCAGTCAATGTTGTAATGTAGGAATTGCAGCAGTCAATTTGTGCACAGCAAACTCCCACAAACAGCAATGTGATAACGACCTCATAATCTGTTATTTCGTGTTGCTGAGTGAGGGATAAATATTGGCCAGGATACCGGGGAGAACTCCCCTGCTCTTCTTCAAAATAGCGCCATGGGATCTTTTACACCAACTAGAGCAGGAGGGGGCCTAGGTCCAGCAGTGCACCATTTCATCAGTACCGCACCAGCCTTGATTTGCATGTCCAAGCCCTGGAGTGGGACTTAAACCCAAAGCCTTGAGATCTCGAGGCAAGTGTGCTACCAACTGAGCCTTGACTGATGCTCTACAGCAACGAACGGAGTAAAATCAGGAAAAGGGTGAACATATGTTTGCACCAATGTTCTGAGTAGCGCCTATTGAAGGAAAGGCTGAGCAACTATTCAATCAGCTGTTTAAAGTTCCCTTTAATAGTCCTCAACTGAACCAGCTGTACATTTTAGGGACAACCAACTTCCGAGTTCCTGACCAGTCATTGTGATCGTTTGGGCCATGAGCCAAATCCATCCATAGCTGAAGTGAGATTGCTCTGCGTCTGGAGTAAACTTCATTTCAGAGATTGTATATACAGCACTCTTAAATTTTCAGAAACTTTTTTTTTGAAAAGAGAAAGCCAACGGCAAAAAAATCTTTAACAGTTTAATTGAAAAGACAAAGTAGTCAAATACAGCTTCACCCTAAAGAATGACTTTTGAAACATTAATGATGAGTTTAGCTAAAATCCATGTAAGTAGTCAGTACTAAAGATGCAGCAAAACTGGTTACAGCTTGAAAAATAATTGTACATGTTAGGAATCCTATTTACAAAAACAAAATGGATTTAAGTGACAGTATATTGTTCCCCTATTAAATATAGGCTCCCATCCCCAAGATAACACTCTTATCCTGATCTTAGACTCTCAGCACCATTGATCTACAACTGCATATGAACAGCCTAGATTTATGCAATTTCTGTATGTGCTTTCCCTTCAACTTCATAATGTTCAAACGATGTGCCAATGCATTGCTCTCCCTTGATATTGTATCAGTTGGAATGGGAGGGAGCTTAATTTCTTACGATCTAATAAGTTCCACTTCTTCCCCTAGGAGCTTCAAACAAAGACAACCACAAGCTGCTCCTGACTAGTCCTCCTGACCAAGAATACAACCTCGAAGCAGGAAAGGAATTTGAGCAACAGAGCAACTTTGGAATTCTTAAATCCTCCTCCCATAAAAGAAGCACCGAGTCCCTCCATTCCTTGAGCTCCAAGCAAACAGAGGGGATGGCGCAAAAGTCAAGGTGGAAGCAAGAGTCCATGTCTCCAGTAAGAAGGACTGCAGCCCAAGTTAGACCCCAACAAATCACCTTCTGTGATACCACGTTTTCAAAGCCCAAGGAAAGAACCAGGTGCCAGCAGACACCAATGAGTGAGCAAACTCGAAGGAAAGTATACAGGCATAAAGGTAACTACCGAAGTCATCGTCACCAATCAAGAAGAGTTCAGAGATCATGTTCTGATGAGGCTCTTCACACAATCACTGAGCGATCTTTGGAAAGCGCTAATAACAATACTTATTTGGAACATTATAACCAGTTAATACAGACAACCATATGTCAGAAGCCCCAAGCTAAGCTGTCTCATAAACAACAACCCTTTTATAGGGAAGGGGACAGTGGCCTTCAGAACATCACCTTGAATAACTTTCTCAGTTTGTGCTGTGAAGATGATGATGGCTGCTGCTCAACGTGTTCTTCCTCTTCCTCTGACTCAGAAGAGGAGGGTTATTTTCTAGGACAACCAATCCCACAACCGAAAACAAGCAACGGTTGCCACTACAGTCGGGAGCCTCGTCAACCTAATGTCGTACCTGACATCATGCTGGCACAGAGAGCCAAATCACAGAGGAAGAGAGAGCACAAGAACAAAAACTGCACCATTTCCTAGGCAGCCTCTTAATCCTGGGCAAGGCTGTGTATTTAAACCTGTAGTGAATGTATGTTAAATATTATCAAATGGAAGATGGATTTGAAGTAATGGTTTCTCCCAATGACTTTGAGGCTTTTTTTTGATGACAACGTCTCCCCCTCTTTGCTCCGGTGTAGTTCCATTGCTGGGCTATGTTTTCATTGCCAATAGTTGCCCTCTGGTACCTTGTCCAAATGGTCAGTGTTCATGTGTAAACCTGGACAACGACTTTAGCAGGCAACTCGGTCACAATGGGGACACGACATGTACACACTCGTACTTTCTGGCGTTAAGTCACAGCAGGCAGGAATGGACCGCTGGCTGATTTACTCCATCCTCGTCAAATTAAGCCAACAATTGAGTGATCCTACTACCATCCCAACTGAGAACAGCTAAATCTGCACAGCAGGAATTGAATCTGGGACCTCCTGGTCTGTACGCTCAGTTTACCAAGTGCACCATTGGTTCTTATGCCCCATTAACACCAACTGTTTTCATTGATCGAATTATACAATTATCAATCAATTGTACAAGTTAGTAAGTCTTTCTCCATCGACATGACCTTAACTGATTTTTAATGGGGATCATGTTCCTGATCACTATATAATCACCCTTGCTAATATCCTTTGTGGAAGGACACCAGGCTCATGTATCGTACCCTCAGCAGTCCGATAACTTGCCAGATTTGCCTGCTATGGTGAATTACCAAAGAGCGACTAGTGCATTTGGTGCAAAACACTGCGGAAACTGGGAATCAGAAATAAAAACCTAAAACGCTGCCGCACCCGTGGAGAGAGAGAAGCAGAGTTAACACTTCCAATGATGAAAAGTCATTAAACTCTGTTTCTCTCTCTCTCTACAGATGCTGCCTGACCTGCTGAGCGTTTCCAGGAGTTTCTGCTTTTGAGTTTATCCAAATGAGACGCTTCTTCGGGTAAATATGAAGCAGCAGCATTCAAAACCCCATCATGCCATATTAGTCTGTGAGCACAACTGCACACTGGATACGGAGACCTGGTCCTTTGATACCCCTGAAGGCATGGGTGCAGTCTCCAGGCTGTGTGCCCACATTAGCTGCGATCTGTTTCAGCTCAACCCCTTTTGTGGCTAATAAACCATCATTATTGGATTTGTAACTACCTAACGGTAACTTTGCTGAAGCTCCTGTAAATACAAATATCATAATTTACAGAATGACTATAAAAATCATTTTTATATACACGTGTTCTATATAGCATTTTATGCATATTTAATTACTGTGGATGTTATTTATGCTTATTAGATGCATGTACAAGCTGAATAGAATGTGCTTTAATATTTGGAATGTCAAATGCTTATTTACAGAAGAAATTGTCAGAATTTATTGTAAACCTGTCAGAGTGACAATAAATTCGTCAAAAAGAGATTGCTGTATAAAACAGAGACCTGCTTGTTTTGGGGCTTTAATTCCAAGTTTCTGAAGCAATCATGAGAGATGTCGGTGAAGCCGGGAAGCCAAGTCACCCACGCAAAGGACTAGCGGGCAACCAGGAGACCAAACGTCAAATGAGATTGAGACAAGTGTCTTCAGGTGGTGAGGGCAAAGGAGACAATGTTGATTGAGGAGACACAGAGAGGGGGGGGTAAGGAAGACAAGTAAAAATGACAATGGTGATGCAGTTTGAGACAAGACTGCTTTGTCAACCACAGCACAAAACTAACGCATAAAGTCAGTTCACCGGACTCGAAATGTTGACTCTGTTTCTTCTCCGCAAGTGCTGCCAGACCAGTTAATCTTTCCCAGCACTTTTAGTTTTGTTTTTATATCAGATCTGCAATATTTTGCTTTTTATTATAAAGCAGTGTAGGTGGGGGCGTGGGGGCCTGGTGATGAATTTTCAGTATCATTGCGGTGCCTATGCCGAGCATTTTTGGGCCAGTTGAGAACAATTGCAGTCTCCACAGTTTTGCGTCCAAGTTATTATTGTGGAAAATACTTTCTGAAGAAAATGCTCTCTGTGGTTTGAGTCGGGAAGCCAAGCCATCCATTCGCAATTGCTGAATAATGAATTATAAACCAAGGGAGGGCCAAACAGATGGTCTGTGGTCCACTAGAACAAAAGCAGGGAAAAGATAGGGAGGGAGGGGGGTGCATGGGTAGAAGGGAAGAACACAGACAGTAAAAGTTTGATAATCATTTAACACATTTTTGAAAAAAAAAGCTTTATTTTTTTTGCAACAATAATGGTGGTGGTGAATTAAAAACTTTTGCAATTCTATCCAAACTACACACTGGAAGACATGAACATACAGCACAATTTCAACTAACAACAGGTAGGAATCATTTCTTGAACTTTTGTTGACACTTGCTCAACTACCACAGGCCTGGACCCTAGTGATGTGTCTGTTTCTTCTGCATGACCCTGTTAACGCCTCTGCACAATGCTTTAAGTCATTTTTACTCGCTGCGCTGCACATTCTCCAACTTTTTATATACAAGGATGAACAACTGGAAAAGTGATCTTTTCTGAAAAGATAAGACAACTCAGGATGTCACCCATTGCAATGTCTATTTTTCTCCATCATAATGCACTTTAATTGAAAGCTAAGGAGCTCTAACTCCTGCCTCTGTTATGATTTTCCATTTACAAATTTCCAACAGCCCAATTAAATGGCTGCATTTAAAATGTACATAAAATGTACAAAACGTATCGGAGCACTACCTCCATGGCTCACGGCACTGCCCCCACCCCCAGCGAAATCGACGCAAGTCGACATAGATGCTACACGATCAAATTTCTCCCCCCAAAACCTTCCGAAGGGAAAGGAGGGAGAATAAATTTTGGCAGAGAAAGCCGCCAAGTAAATGCCAAAACTTGATGTGAACACTTGGCTGCGAGTCTTTACAGTAACAATCATTTTGATTTCTTCACTGCATTTGCTTCATCGTACTTTGCGATACTTTTCTTCAGTTCTCCCAGACATCGCTCACCAATCAACTGCAGACTTTTCCTGAGAGCTAACTGGACCTGTTTCTCTATTGTGGGGTCTTGGTTGACCAGTTGCTTTGCTACCATGGCAAAGGTCTCACAGTCCAATCTGTAGGTCTACAGCAAGAAAAGAAAGAAAGTCAAGTGTTACACACGGGTGCCTATACCAGGGCTCTTTGTTAATGCTGGCTAAGTTGCTTAGCACTTATCCCGGTCTGTGCCAGGTTTGATCTCAGCAGAGGCAGCAAATGGAGAGCTACAATTGACCATAGAAGCCCCTGCGTATGTCAAAGGTAAATGCACCACAGCTTTGCCTCTGATTACAGTGACTCCGGCAGAAGTGCATGGAGGACAACAGTAAATTCTAATTTTGTTAGGACTTCTCAGCTGTTTGTTAAGGAAGCTCTATATGTGAAGAACCAAGTGTTGAAAATTTGAGTCCAAACTGGTTTCTTAGTGCCCGTCATCCAAATGGGGTTTTCACAAAGACATCACGGTGCAACCTGAATTTTCCTGACTGGATTTTATTCTATCAGAGGGAGGGACATTCATTCAAACATCATCGTCATTGTAAAGACAGGAAGAGCATTCTAGTTGCCAGTAAAGGGGTCACTTCACTGACTCACTCCCAGCCGCAACCAGTGTCATTTTATCCAGGAAACCTCAGTAAGAGATGTGCAGTAACAAGGTTCGATAGCATGATAACTGAAGTTTTAAATTTCAGGCATGACCTGACCCTCCTGTTCACAACGTTACACACCCTTTCAAACCAACCCTAAAGTCAGGGCAATAAGCTACAGTGAAAGAAGGGAGTAAGTCAGGGCTCTTTGGCGTTGACAGGAGGCCACTGCAAAAGAACAAAGTGACAGGATGTGGTGTAGAAAAAATAAATCTGGAATACCCACTTCAACTTAAAAAAAACAGGGAAGGGAACTTGGGTTCAAAGTGGATAAAGGCAGACCTAGAACCAATGCCAGGAAATTTCTCTCAACACAGGGTTAGCAATACTTGGATAGGGCTGCTGGGGAGGGTAGGAGAGTGAGATCTTGGAGTGATTTAAGCCTGTCGCTGTGACAGTCGAACACAAGCTTTTCTGGATGGATCAATGTTTCTCTGGGTTGGGTGGGGGCCATGACAATATAGTTCCAAATTATGCAAAGCAGTCATATGGTTTTTGTCCATTCCATGTTTTATCCTCTTTTCAATTAGTTGGGAAATCTCAGAGCAACGATACAGGTACATTTATAACTCCTAGCTGGGAAAAATGTTTGTACTTGAGGTGTTACCATTATCAAGTCCTCTCAGATCAGGTACTGCACAAATTGGATGCAAAATTAATTTGCCTCTATCCCATCCCAACAACATGCAAACAGGCTTAATCTCACAAAAGAATCCCCTGCTACATATAATTCCCATTTCCTACAACACTTTTTTGGTCCTCTGGCCTGTGCCCAGGAGGCATTAAGTTTGAAACCACTCAAACCCATTCCACAAAAGATTCTTACTGCCATGAGGAAGAGTCATTGTTCACCTGGACTTATTCTGCTGTGATCTGTGAAAGGTTAATTAACTAACTTATATCCACCTTGCTGTATGGCCACTCCTCACATAGCAAGCCCGACAGTGAGTGGAGAAGGGTATTCAACCATAGGGGCATGATGTTACTCAATGCCCCACACACACTAACCTTGTGTCACACATTACCCCACCGTCTACAAAGCACAAGGCAGGAGTGCGATGAAATACTCGCCACTTGCCTGGATGAATTCAGCTCCAACACTACTCAAGGGGCTTGACACCATCCAGAACAAAATAGTCCACTTGATCAGAATCCCATCTACCACCTTAAACATTCACTTCCTTCACCACCAATGCACAGAGACAGCAGTGTGTGTACCGTTTAAAAGATGCACTGCAGCACCTCGCCAAGGCCCCCCTGACAGCGTCTTCCACAACTGCACCTCCAGAAGAACAAGGGCGGCAGACACATGGGAACACCACCACCTGCAAGTTCCATTCCAAGCCCCGCACCATCCTGACTTGGAACTATATCGCCATTTCTTCACTGTCGCTGGGTCAAAAAACTAGAATTCCCTCCCTAACAGTACCGTGGAAGTACCTACCTCACATGGATTGCAGCAAGGAGGCAGCTCACCACCATTTCTTCAAGGGCAATTAGGGATGGGCAACAAATACCAGTTTTACCAGTGATGCCCATATCCCATGAACAAATTTTTCAAAAATCATTTATTCACCCTGGCAGATGCCTTCACTGATGATAACATCTTCATGGTTCCAACAGGAAGCACAATTCCAGCTGGCATTTCATTTTTCAAGGGGGGTGGGGGGCAAACACCATAGAAAATATATACCTTCATCAGTTTGTCCCTTTTTGCCAGAATTAAAGCAGAGCGTGGATCTGTGTGTATTGCATTCTTTGGTCTATCCTTTTCAGAAATGGCATTTGAGCTGGAGTGCCCCTTTACAAGAATATCCTTGCCAGCCTGTTAATTAAAAGATATTACATTTGATTACTCTATATTCTCATAATGTGCAATAATGGAACTCAATCTGCCAGACCAATCTTTTAATATGAAGCTTTGATGCAGCAGATGGAGAATCAGTGGAGGAAACTACACTGGTGGTTTTTAATATTAAATCCACATGATCTCAACTGGTCATAAGAACGTCTACTTCTGTGCCCAGGAACAAAGCAGGAGGGGTGGTGAGAGAGAAAGAGGAGAGAGAGAGAGAAAGAGGAGAGAGAGAGAAAGGAGAGAGAGAGAGGGAGAGGGAGAGAGAAAGAAAGGAGAGAGAAAAGGGAAAGAAAGAGAAAAAGAGCACAAGAGAAAGAGGAGGGAGAGAGAGAGAGAGTGAGTAAGTTAAAGAGCACGAGTACACACGGGAGGAAGAAAAAAGGGAGACAGAACAAAGAGATCCAATATTAGCAGCATGAGGCAGTGCTGCTCTGTTTCGACAGCCAATCAAGAATGTCTGAACAGTGCCTAGGACAAACGTCAAGCACTGCACACAGTCCCTGTGGACTGCTACTCTCCCTTGCCATCTGAAGGTATGATTCATTTAACTCACATCAGAACGATACAACAATGCTGGGTTTCAAGCCCAAGATGCAGCCCAAGGACAGACCCAGGGCTGGCCAACAATTTCGGCACAATCTGCTGATTGTGTCACACGTACCAAAAGAAAAGACCTGAGCCAACCGTCAATATGAGGCAAATTCTGCGAGGCTTCCAGAGTGCAGCCTTGATGAGCTGAAGCATGAATCAGAGATCAAGCTGTAGCATTTTAGTCCCAATTCCCCATCCCATGCTGACCAGGTTGACCTTGACCTTATGTTCAAGGACAGCCCTCCATGTCTGCAGTCAGGTCTCAAAGCATGGTCTAAGCACCAATTGAAATTTGCACCATCGGTTGAATCCCACTTCCCACATTTGCCCCTTCTTTGTAATGGGGCTGCATAATTAAACAAAGGTAGTTATTATTGCTAATGTGAATGCAGCACAGGGCCCTCCCCTGCCTAATAGTTAATTAAGAACACGCAGTCTACAGGAATGCTTAAGGAGCTCTCCCAATACCCTGGAAAACCTCGTTTGCAACCGAGTCATAAGGACCAAAAGGTTTCAGATTAGATTGCCAGTCCGCTATGGGTTGATCCAAGCTAGAATGGAAGTTGGCCAGTACACTTTACCTCAGCACAATATAGGCTAAAAAATAATTAAAACAAGGTTCCTGTTTCTACAAACCTATCCAGTAATCCCCACCCCCCCTTGGAAAAAGCAGCCAAAATCAGGTAATAGGATGAGACGTAGCAGTGATGCCTCCTGCAGTCAACTAACCTAATAATCTTGGCTCACACCTGGAAGGGGTACCCAATGCCTGTGGAACTACTCCGAGGCAGAAGTCTACAGTTTACAGCAGGAACGAAAACAAACTATTCTGAAAAGGCAACACCCATATTCTAGTTTACATAATTCCAATGAACAACAATTAACTTACAGAATGCAAGGTCCATTTTGAAAGACCTACCTTACTAACCTTGTAGGCAGTTGGTGGGGTACTGTGAGATTTAAGGTCTCTACTGTGGTGGTGGCTGGCTTCTTTGGTATGTCCACTGTTCTTGTGAGAATGTTTCTTCTGGTGGTGGCGGAGAGGGATGGAGGAGAGGAGAGAAAAGCAGATTGCAATCAGATCCATTTCCCAAACAGAGTGTGGATTTCCCACCCTAACACCACCCTGGTTTTGTTGAGAATAGTGATTCATGCCATGCTTGGCTCCCCAGTAGCCGGCTTTCTTCACTGCTACTCACTGCAACCCCTTCCAATTGACCATTCCTCATGTGTGGACCTGGACAAGTGATGGCTTGCATCAAAGTCTGATCCTATCCTTACATGATCTAAACAGGCGGCATTTTTTGGCAGGGATCACTGCATAGCAACCAGGCAATAAGGGCTTGCCTCACTTTTCCCTTCCCTCAAAGGTTCATGAATCTTTAGAATTCTATACCCTAGAGGGCTGTGGATGCCCATTGGTGAGTTACTGGTGACAGAGGTCGACAGACTTTTGGTGATTAAGGGAATCAAAGGATTAGGGTTAGGGCTGGAAGGTGTAGCTGAGGTAGATCAGCCCTGATCTTATTGAATGGCAGAGCAGGCTCAAGTGGTCGAAAGGCCTCCTCCTGCTCCTAATTTGTACATTTTACATTTCCCTCCCCAGCTCAGGGACATCATGACCAATTCAAGTATCAGCCCCACCCCCACCTCCACACACTAGGGTTGAGACCAGCTGAGCAGAGATGAGTCAGAGGGAAGAGCTTGCATTTGTATAGCATCTTTCACAACCTCAAAGCATTTTACAGCCTACCTTTTGAAGGGCAGTCACTGTTGCTTTGTAGGAAGCATGGCGGCCAATTTGCGCACAGCAAGCTCCCACAAACAGCAGTGTGGTAACGGCCAGGTATGCAGTTTTTCTTTCGTGATGGTGATTAATGGATAAACATTGGCCAGGCCACCAGAGAAAATTCCAATGCTATTTTTTGAAACGATAGCCAGGGAGTCTTTATGACCATCTGGTGGGCCGGGCAGGGCCTCAACTTAATGTCTCATACAAAGCACCTCAGACACTGCAGCACTTGGGGTGGGTCAGCCTAGATTTTGCGCTCAAGCCTCTGGAGTGGGATTCAAAGCACAACTTTCTGACTTAACATGAGAGTGCATCCAACTGAGCCATTGCTGGCACCAAATTGATCTAAAGTGGGACACTCCTGGGATCTGTGGCTCAGTAGCAGAGCATTGAATCCATTTACCCAACAGGCTAAATTCTCGAGTCTTTACTTTAAATATTAAAATAACCTGAACTTTAGACAGACTTTGAAAATATATTAAATCACCATCTCTAAAGATTTTAAAATCTACTAACAATAGACCAGAAAATGGAAACTGGCCTTGCACAATGAAAATTGAACTCCGGCAATTAAAGATTTCTCAGATTTGCTCCCTTGATGCCCTCATTCTCTATTAGTTCTCTGAGACTAAATCAATGCTTCCTTGAAACGATAGAGTTGTGGATCTATACAAAGTCAATAAGTGTGAAAGGACACATTCTATTAGTTGGTGCCATTAATGTCATTTTGCCAATGTTATAATTCACTTCACTGAAATATATAGAATAATGGATGATGTGGAGGGAATGTCAAGGGTGCAGAACAATGGATGACAAGCTGGTCATAATCCAGGACAGTGCAACTTCAGTACTTCATGAATATCAGCAGAAAGCACGTATTGAATTACAACCATTCAACTCCCTTCACCACACGTTTTGTAACTCATGGAGAACTGACCAGGATTTTGATGTGAAAAATAGATGCAGCAATAAGCCGCTCTCACTACACTGAAGAGACACTCAAGTGTTGGGAGGCGACTGACCAGGACAAATGGAAAGAGCTTGTGCCTTTCACAACCTTAAAACATCACAAATTACTTTTGAAGAGTAGTCACTGTTGGAATATGGTAAACACAGCAGTCAATTTGCATGCAGCTGGATCCCACAAACATTATATGATTGCAGCAACTGTTTCTCTTTTTAAAGTTGAGGGATCAACGTTGACTGACATTGGGAGGAAACTGCCCTGATCGTCTCTCAACGTGTCATGGCATTGTTTATGTTCTCCCGATGGGACTGGCAGGGCCTCAGTTTAACATCTCATTCGAAAGACGGCACCCCCGGCAGTGTAGCACTCCCTCAGTACTGCACCGGAGTGTCAGCCTGGATTATGTGCTCAATTCTCTGGAGTAGGGGCTTGAGCCCACGACCTTCTGAGTGAGAGGAGCAAGGTGCTGCTAAATGAGCCAATGAAGACAAACGGAAACATTGTCAGAATTCGAATCAAAATAGACAACAGCTGACCTCGATGAATCAAAAAACAAAAAGTGCTCTTCACCGAGGATATTATATATAATTACATACGATATACAGTACAAGACAGGCCATTCAATCCAACCAGTTAACACTGGCCTTAATGCTTCACTCAAGCCTCATCTAACTATCTGCATAACCCACTATTTGCTCTTTCATCATGCCTATCTAGCCTCCTCTTAAATACATCTATAATTCTTGCCACAGCTTTAATGAGTTCCACATTCTCACCACTCTCTGGTTTAAGAAGTTTATTCTGCATTCCCTACATTTGATTTCTTGTACTGACGGTTTCTAAGTTTTGCTCTTCCCCACAAGTGGAAATACTTTCTGTGTCTACTTTATCAAAACATCAATTTTAAACACCTCCATTAGGTCACCCCTCAGTCTCAGAATTTCGAGAGTAAAAGGACTCAGCCTGTTCATCCTTTCCTGATAGGTACAACCTCACAGCTGTGGTGTCACCCTGGTAAATAAACATGACCAGGGCACCAGGGAGGGCTCCCCTGCTCTTCTGTGAAATAGTGCCAAAGGATCTTTTATGTCCACCTGATGGGGCAGACAGGACATTGGTTTAATGTCTCATCTGAAAGGCGGCACCTCCAACAATGCAGCATTCCTTCAGTACTGCACTTGACTTTTTTTTGTGGGACTTGAACCCACAACCTTGTGGCTCAAAGACAAGAGTGCAACCAGAGCCAGTGCGGGTGCAATTTGACACACATTTCCTTGGGTGGGGGATTCCAGTCATAGGGAAGCAACTTTAAAATTTGAGCTAGACCATTCAGAGTCATTGTCAGGAATCACTTCTTCAAAGAGGAGTGGAAATCTGAAACACTCTCCACCATAAAGCTGTTGAGGCCAAGTCAACTGAAAACTTCAAAACTAAGATTAAGGTTTTTGTATAAAAGGGTTACAGAACCAAGACGGGTAGATGGAGTTAAGATACAGATCAGCCTGTTGTAAATGAGTGGCAGAACATGGAGGGGCTGAATGGCCTACCCCTGTACCTTGGTATTCTTGCTCTTGTGTTCTGGGAACATGTCAGTCTTATGTAGGTGATAAGGCATCTTTTAACTTTTTTCTACAGTGATTTCTTCTCTCTTGCAAACATGGCAGACTTATCTGATTAATATAGAGATTCCTTTAACAGGGTTACATTGTGGCATCAGCATAGAGCTATGCTGATTTATGATCCAGAGTGTGTTTGAAGTGCAAAGCCTTCTGAACTCACATCACACACCAGCTCCCGACTCATTTTGGCTCCAGGTGTCCTTGAACCAAAACTCAAGAGAATTATAACATGCCTTTAAACCCAGCTACTTCTTTCAACTTCCCAGACTAATTTCTATAAAACATTTCAAACTAAACAGTTGGCACAAACTGCGATACAAACACAGCAGCGGCAGAGATGAAAATTAACACATTAGCAATTGGTATCCTAACCGTGAAAGTAACAAACAGATCACCCCGCCCTACCCGAGAAGGCCCTAAAAGAAATTCCAAACATTTGGTGGGGCCATTAGATTCCTGTCTGCCTGGATCAAGTAATGCTGGGGGTTGACATCTCAAGAATTCTGCATTCAATATTTTTGTCCTTTCCGATGTGCTGGCTTATTATTTCTGTTGCTGCACACTGACTGCAATGCCAAAGGTTTTCCCTTGATAACTGACAGTCCTTCAAAAGTTAGGTCAGGAGGTCTATGTGTTAAGCGTGACAATATTTGGGAGGTGGGGCTCTCCTGTGTTGGGAATGGGACCTTGATAGTGTGTCTATACTTGGAGAGGGTTCCCCTGCCCAAAAATGTTGAAAACCACTGTCCCCTATGGCCTGAACTTGGTTTCCAACCCACCTGTCCCCAGCCACCTACGCAACTCCGTGTTCACCATCTGTAAATTCCCTTCCCCACCTCCCAAAGATTGTATCTGATTGAGATTAAATCAAAAACACAGACAATTGGCAGATTACCTTTTTTAGATTTGTTTTTCTCTCTGTAAAGCGTAAACAGTTTGCAAGTTGAAAGCTAAATGAGGTTTTCCTATGCGTGATGCTGACCATAAATCACTCGCGGTTGGAAGCACATGACAAGGCAGAGAATAAAACCCTCAGGGCCATCAGTGCTCATCCCAAACGCCAGGAATGCCAACGCCTGGCTGGGCAACAGAACAGAGGGGAAAACTGCAGCCAAACGAGCTGCAATTTTTCACGCTTTTTTTTTATGGGGAGTGTCAGTTCAGTCACCTCACAGGGGTGCGAAAAGCCTGTGGATACTCACCGCCCAAGTTCAGGGGAAGAATAACCATGTAGGGGACAGGAGAAAGCAGAGACCCTCCCCCAACACAGCAGGAATAATTGGCATTTAGAAAAGGGAGAAAATAATTTGTACATACTTTAGAGTGTGCGTTGACCGTCGCATTTCTTACTGTTGCTCAGTTAGTAACATCACTTAACCAAACACATATTTGGCTTAAATAAGTTTAGGTATCTAATGATCACTTTTTTATTCTGCCCCAGTTGACAGGAGATGCCGTGGTAATATTGCTGGACTAGAGGCCCAGGTTAGTGCTCCGGGGACATGGGTTCAGGTCCCACCATGACAGCTGGAATTAAAAGCTAGTCTCAGGAGTGGTGAACTTGAAACTGTTGCTGATTGCTGTTAAAAACCCACCTCATTCACCAATAAGGAAACCTGCCATCCTAACCTGGTCTGGCCTACATGTGACTCCAGAGCCCCTCGTAACTGCCCTCTGAAATGGCCTAACAAGCCAAAGGTAATTAGAGATGGGCAACAAATGCTGGTCTTGCCAGTGACACCCACATCCCATGAAAAGGTACATTAAAAAGAAACAACATTCTGGAATTAACAATTTTGGAAAAGGTTTGTTATGTTGCATTTCACGCATACTCACCTGTGTTTGGTATGGAAATGATCCCGACTAGTACAATGTATGAATTCTTCACTACCTTGCCAATCTATCTCAATGCTCAACCTCAGCTCAAAGCACTCCTCCCACTCCAGGGTAAGATCTTCATTTACTCCACTCTATCCCACAGCACACACCCATCTACACCAGGGTAACAGCCTTTGTTCTCGAGATGTGAGCAATGCTGTCAAGGTCAAAGTTATTATCCATCTCTCGTTGCCCTGACACTTCAGAGGGCAGTATGGTCAACCACAAAGTGGCGGCTAGTCCAGGCTCCCTTCCTTGAAGGGCATTAGTGAACCAGCTGGGTTTTACCACACTCTAGCATCTTTAGTGGTTATTTATCTGGTGCCAACCAGGGATTAACAGAGGTACGCAAATCAATTTCATAACTTGCCTTCAAACTCAAAACCTCAGATGCAAGGACAGCCTTACAACAGTGACCACACTTCAAAAATATTTCATTGGCTCTAAAGCATCTGGAACATTCTGAGGTCATGAAACACCCTATTATCAAATGCAAGTCTTTCTTTTTCTAACACCACTGTACCCATCAAATCTATTTGCATTCAAAAGAGAGACTTGCATTTATACAGCACTTTATCTGGTCCTCTGGACATCTCAAAGCATTTTACAGCCAAGGAAGAGCTTTTTGGCATGTAGTCACTGATGCAATATAACTCTCAGCACACCCCTACACTGTCAGGGTAACATCTCAGAGAACCATGCTTTATTGCACATGCTAATTCTCAAATCAACTGAGCTAACTCTACGCAAAGGTTGGAAGAAATGGATTATAAAATGGATAATGTCCACCTAAATTCATTATCCACCTTAACAGTGATACCATGCACTAAACAAACACGTTGCAATGAAATCCAGTCAGGAGTTTACAGACTAACAAGTTAACAGACCATCACACTCCCATCTGCAACATCAGAGTTCGAATTAAGTGACAAACCATGAAGGGAGTCTCAGGGAATACAATAAATATCTTAATGAAACTGTTCAGAAAATATTTTACACATATGTTGTCAACAGAGAGAGGGGCACGTGAATTAAATGGTGATTATGTGCAATCTGTTCATAGTGCTTTCCGCTAATACCACTCCCATTTTCAACTGAGGAACTCCTACTCAGCTTTTGTTCACTTGGGTGCAACCAAATGGGCCTTCATTTCAGCACTTTGCTTAGAAGGATTCTACTCAGCAATCGTTACTGAAAACTTTGTGAGAGGGAGAAACAGGCTAACATTAGAGCATGAATATCAGAAACACTTCAGCAGAACCATCCTTCATAAAATCAAAAGAAGCTCAATTGTGACTGGCTCCTAACGCTTGCTTCAGTCATTTGCTTTCTCTCGTCAGGCACTGCTAGGTTGCATTCACTTGCAGTACTTACATCGTCTTTAGAAGGAACATCATTCAACGGCAATTGTTCTCCTTTAAACCTGACACTTGCTTTCTCCTTCATTTTGCTCATCTTGTCCGAGTACCGTTCCGGTATTTCTCGGAATATATCATCCTGAGGGGTGATGAAAAAAAAGACACATTCATCTAAATACTAAGCAACAAATAACCAACAGTTCCTTTCCGACACACCCTTTGACAGGAGGGGGAAAAGGATGGGGGTCAGTAAGTCGGGGAAGTTCAACCTCCCTTCGCCCACTCGCCCCCCCGCCACCATCCATTCAAAGAAGCTTCTCAAGAACTAGCATGAATCTTGCAAGGAAGAGCAACACAAAAAAAAGGGGCCACTAAGTCCCCGAGACACACCCCTTCCAATAGGGGACCATATGTGATCAGCAGTCTCAAGGACTCTACCCAGTTTTCAAGTAGCAAAGAAAAAAGGTGCTAATTTTAGATGCAATCTTATAATAATAAACCATTTAAAATACAGTTAAACTACTGCTACATACATAAATAATCAGAAACTACTGTACTGTATAATTTATGTGGAATGTTGTATCTCAAAATAAATCACTATAAGCGAAGATGATTTAATTACTGATGAGGCAGAGGAATGCTGCATCACAAAGATCTATCTTCATTAAAAGGGGAATGAAGGGAGGAGGCTGAATGCAGACATTAGTAAATCATCAACTGAAATTTGGAGTAAACACTGGATTTTTTCTGCTACATGAAAGCAAGTCAGGCACATTTTTATTAATGTGTGCGCATCACACTTCCTTGAAATTGAACAGGTTTTAAGAGTTGTGTAAAAGTTTGTTTCTTGAAGTAAAGCAAGTTAATCCAATCAACTGCGCCAGTCCAGCGCCAAATTAAATTGAGCTCCAGAATTTCTATCACTCAGACAAACTTACATCACTAATCTCATCGTCGGAGCAGGTGGGTGGACAAGGTGCCTTCTTTCCTCTATGGTCAAGGTTTTGCAGGTCTTTTCCTGCGCTCTGCTGTATCGTCGGGCCAGGAATTGCAGAGATCGCTTTCTAAAAATCATTAAAAAAAAAGGAATGTGATGCTTAAGGACACTCAAGGACTCAAGCGCAGGAATCAAGTCTAGCGCTCCAGTGCAGTACTGTCACTGTCAGAGGCGCCATCTTTCAGATGAGACTTTAAACTGAGGACCCACCTGCACTCAAGTGGACATAAGATACCATGGCAATATTTTGAAGGTGAGCAGGGGAGCTACCCCCTGGTGCCCTGGCCAATATTTGTCCCTTGATCAACATCACAAAATTAGATTATTTGGTCATTAACACATTGCTCACTGTAGGAGCTTGCCGTGCGCAAATTGGGCTGCTTTGGTTTCCTAAACTACAACAGTGGCTACACTTCCAAAAGTAATTCACTGGCTGTAAGCACTTTGAGGTGTCTGGTGGTCATGAAAAGCGCTATATAATTGCACTTTTCTTTCTTTCTTGTCCTCTCATCTTGCAGCTGAGCAAGGTTTCTTCCCCCTCAGCAGTGAGGGTCTTACATCGGGCATTCTCAGCTCACTGGGCACTGACGGTACTGCAGTTAAAAGGTAGCATCACTCAGAGCACTGTCCATGGTGTGAAATGGAAACAGAGCCATGACCTGATAGAGGTGTATAAGATTATGAGGGGCATAGATAGGGTGGATAGAAAGGCAAAAGCTAAAAGCAAAAAACTGCGGATGTTGGAAATCCAAAAACAAAAATAAAAATACCTGGAAAAACTCAGCAGGTCTGACAGCATCTGCGGAGAGGAACACAGTTAACATTTCAAGTCCATATGACTCTTCAACAGAACTAGGGAAAAATAGAAGAGGTGAAATATAAGCTGGTTTAAGGGGGGGGTGGGACAAGTAGAGCTGGATAGAGGGCCAGTGATAGGTGGAGATAACCAAAAGATGTCAGAGTCAAAAGGCCAAAGAGGTGTTGAAGGTGGTGATATTATCTAAGGAATATGCTAATTAAGGGTAGAAAGCGGAACGAGCAAGGTACAGATAGCCCTAGTGGGGGTGGGGTGGGGTGAAGGGATCGAAATAGGCTAAAAGGTAGAGATAAAACAATGGATGGAAATACATTAAAAAATAATGGAAATAGGTGGGAAAAGAAAAATCTATATAAATTATTGGAAAAAAGGGGGATTGGAAAGAGGGTGGGGATGGAGGAGAGAGTTCATGATCTAAAACTGTTGAACGCAATATTCAGTCCGGAAGGCTGTAAAGTGCCTAGTTGGAAGATGAGGTGCTGTTCCTCCAGTTTAAAAGATAGATAGATAGAAAGGCACTTTTTCCATTAGTAGAGGGTCAATAACCAGGGGGCATAGATTTAAGGTAAGAGGTAGAAGGCCAAGAGGGGAGTTGAGGAGAAATATTTTCACTCAGAGGGTGGTGGGAGTCTGGAACTCACTGCCTGGAAGGGTTGTTGAGTCAGAAACTCTCCTAACATTTAAGAAGTATTTAGATATTCACTTGAGTTGCCATAGCCTCCAGGGTTATGGGCCAAGTGCTGGAAAATGGGATTAGTATAGTCAGGTCTTTGTTGACTGGTGGGGAGGCAAGGGCTGAATGGCCTCCTTCTGTGCTGTAAACGTCTATGAGTCTGGGTGATTGTAGTACTAAAGGTGCTTTAAAGGCAGAACACTTTAATTCCTATCCAGTGTCTTCACCGCTAGTTCCCTCTGCCATACTCCTCTTCGCAAATCATTGATTGTTTGATAAGATACCTCACCAAAGTGGTCATTATCCATCTGCAGGGTATATCAAGGATGACCCCATTGCCCCCAAAACCCAGACCCCGCAGATGCTCATCCTCCACCAAGAGGGTCAGTGTGAAGCAATCCAGGAACACAAACCACTCCTAATTGCCCTGACTCTTACCCAATTAACTCCAGAGGCACTGCAGAAGGATTAGGAAGGGCTGGTTATCTCCTCTGCAGCCGAGGTGCACTGAAGTTAAACAGCAACCCTCACTGCCGCCATTGGACAGGTTCAGCAACTGAGGCACAAGCTGGAGCTGGTAGCCAAGTTCTTCCTCATTGTGTACAGGTAACACAGTTAAAACACAACGGCACTGAGAAACTGGAAACAATTACTTCAAAATGTGTCTGCGCTGCTTTTCCCCAATGAACACATCTAGATTAAGGCAAAATTGGTTCAATCTATCAAAGATCCTCACTGAAGCACACTCTTATGTGGAGGCAGTAGACAATCGGAGAGTGGGACGCTAATGATTAGCTGTGAAATTGCAGATAGGAGAAGGAACACAATCTGTTTTCTGTTCACTGGCACGTAGATAGTGGCAGGCGTGGAGATAGATGGAGAGCGCTAGGGTCTGCGTTAGAGAACGGACGCTTGATGAGGCTATTAATCTGTTTTAGAGAGTGAAGGTCTGGAAGCTGAGATATCATAATTTGGAAAAAAAAATGTAAATTGAAAAGAAAAATAATCAAACAGGTCTTCACAGAGCCAGCCAAGAGGGGATTACGCAGGACCCAAATATTTAACTGATTTCTTGGGTATTTACTCCTTTTCCTGCAAAATAATAGAACACTTCAGCTCAGTTTTGCCAACCACCCATAGTAGAGGCTTAAATTGGAAGGGGAGGCGGAGGGGTGGTGAAGGGGGTCATCCAGGGCTGAAAACACGCAGATGTTTTGTTCGATCGGAACTTCATCCCCTTCACATCATGAGAGAATTTGAAATCACAGAATCACAGTGCAGAAGAGGCCCTTCAGCCCATCGAGTCTGCACCGACACATGAGAAACACCTGACCTACCTACCTAATCCCATTTACCAGCACTTGGCCCATAGCCTTGAATGTTATGACGTGCCAAGTGCTCATCCAGGTACTTTTTAAAGGATGTGAGGCTAACCCGCCTCCACCACCCTCCCAGGCAGCGCATTCCAGACCATCACCACCCTCTGGGTAAAAATGTTTTTCATCACATCCCCCCCTAAACCTCCTGCCCCTCACCTTGAATTTATGTCCCCTTGTGACTGACCCTTCAACAAAGGGGAACAGCTGCTCCCTATCCACCCTGTCCATGCCCCTCATAATCTTGTACACCTCGATCAGGTCGCCCCTCAGTCTTCTCTGCTCCAACGAAAACAACCCAAGTCTATCCGACCTCTCTTCATAACCTAAATGTTTCATCCCAGGCAACATCCTGGTGAATCTCCTCTGCACCCTCTCCAGTGCAATCACATCCTTCCTATAATGTGACGACCAGAACTGCACACAGTACTCCAGCTGTGGCCTCACCGAGGTTCTGTACAACTCCAACATGACCTCCCTACTTTTGTAATCTATGCCTCGATTGATAAAGGCAAGTGTCCCATATGCCGCCTTCACCACCCCACGAACATGCCCCTCCACCTTCGAAGATCTATGGACACACACGCCAAGGTCCCTTTGTTCCTCAGAACTTCCTAGTGTAAGTGAAATGCTCATCCCCAGCCCTGAAAACACCCACGTTATTTAAATGTTCACGGTCAGATGGAATCGTAGGGGAGGTCTTGTGGAACAGTGGGTTGTCCAATCAGAGTCAACCTGCCCGGTTTGAATTTGAACAAAGCTGGGCAGTTAACTGTCCCATGCTGCTTTCTCCATGGCAATGACTTCGCCAATCAGAGTTCACTTGCCAGCCAATTAGCACTCTTTTTTCATGCAGTATAAATTGTTGTTCCCCCGTTACCATCGGCGATTTCGCGAGAGCTGTCCTGACGCGGACAAGACGAAAAACTTTGATTATGTCTCGTTTTTCAGCAACACTCAAGTTCTGTCCTACCAAACGCCGAGATTTCAATTACAATGATTTTCCGCTTCCCCAAGTACACAACATCCAAATCTGACGCAAAGGGGCTAAACCTTGGAAAAGAGGACTGCCAAAATATTCCCAGCCCTGTGCCCTCACTTCAACCAAAAGTTGAACAATGGCCTAAATAAAGGATTTCAGTTGGATTGCACCACTGGGAAAATGGAATTGTTCTCCTCATAGAGAGGGTTAAAGGGAGATCTAACAGAGCTAGTTAAACAATGAGTGGTTTTGATAGTTAAGTTAAGGAGAAACTATTTCCTCCGGCAACTGTGTCAGTAGAGATCTAAAATAACCTGCAAAAGAACTAGAAGAAAAATTTCTTTACAAAGAGGGTTAAGATTTGCAACCCAAACCTGAAAGTGTGGCAGAATTAGAATCTATCATCACTTTCAAAAGGTAATTGCACACGTACATGGAAGAGGAATAATTTGCAGGGTTATGGGGAAAATGTTGGGACTAAATTGGACAAAAAGAGCTGGCACAGGCACAATGGGTCGAATGGCCTCTTTGTGCACGTAAGACTCTAGGATTCTTCTGGGAGTGAGAGCTCCTTTCTAGCTTCTATTTTTCCATGAGTCCATACACCAGACAACACCACCAACCCCCCCTACTGCACACCTCCTTGACAATGTGGCTGAGATCCAGCAGTCAACACATGAAGGCCTTTCAGGTGCTAACCGCTCGAGGGGACAGAGCGAAGGCCACAGTTTAAGGTGCAACCTTTGATCGGCACTTTCACCTTAATCTGACACAAAGTACAGTTCAGTTACTCACGAGGGCTGGTGTTTTTCAGACTGTACTTACACTACTTGAATCTCAGGCAACATGTCTCTGTTGGCCATAAGAGCTGCCAGAGTCACAATACTCTTTGTGGGGAGAAAGGACAAACAAATTACATGTCCAAACAGGGCCACGGGAATAATCTCCCATATATTCTAATATTGCAACTTCTTTCCACTATGCATCCCACACCGTCAACTTCAAATATTGGAGCAGTAGTTTAACTGTGGGCTGGTCTTAATGGTTCAAATAGAACCTCTATAATCAATTAGAGGCACAGATTTGTAGGAACAGTCGGCCATTCAGCTCCTCTACCCTGTTCTGCCAGCTATTGAGATCATGGCTGATCTATATCTGAACTCCATCTGTCTGCCTGGACTCCATAATCCCTTCTTATCCATGGCTAGCCAAAAAAACAAAATCAATCGACCTTAGATTTACATTCATTGAGCTAGCTCCACAATTGTTGGCCCTGCCTTCAGCTGCCTGGGCCCCAAGTTGTAGAATTCCCACCCCGACACCTCTCTACCTCACTTTTCCTTTAAGGCACTCCTTGAAACCTCTCTCTCTTTGACAAAGCTTTTGGTCACCTGGCTTAATATCTCATGTGGCTCAGAGTCATGCTTTTAGTTTCATAATGTTCCTGTGAAGCAACCTCGAGGGATGTTTCGTTATGTTAAAGGTACTATATAAATGAGTTGTTGGGGCATTTACTGCTTCTGTTGGAGAGCGTTTCACATTTTTACCACCCCCTTTGCATGAAGGTGTTTCCCAAGTTCCCTTTTGAATGACCTGGCTTGGTTTTAAGGTGGGAGTCCCCTCTGTCCAGGACGACACACCCCCCCACCCCCTCCCAGCAGATACAATTTCTTTCCACCCACCTTCTTTTCAAAATCCTAAGATCCTCAAATCACCCCTTAACCTTCCACATTTCCAGTTCATATAAGCCTACCTTATGTAGCCTCTCCTCATATTGATGATATGTGAGAGGCTGTGACTGCCCCCTACAGCCCAACCCGAGAAATGATTCTAACCGAGTGCCCACCAGGGAGAGGAGAGTTTGTCAGTTTCATTGAAAGTAAGTGGTCAACAATTGTGCTAACCAGTAGAATGGGCGATTAAAACATTCGCTGGTTCTCCAAAGATATCGCAAAGAAGAAATGAAACCCAATTGTACGAACACAAACTGTTTATCAGCATTACCTACCAAAAAGCCAATCATTTCTCAATCCATTGAGCCCATCATGCCTGTACTGGCTTTTAAAGAACAATCCAACTAGCCCCACGCTCCATCCCCAAAGCCCTGCAATTTTCTCTCCTTTCAACTAAGTTGTGAAAATTATCACCGATTCTGTTTAAATCATGTTTTCAGAGATTGCGTGCCAGATCATAACTCACTGTGCAAAACAAAAATTCACCCTATCTCACCTCTAGGCCTCTTGCCAATTACCTTGAATCTGTGCCCGGTGGTTACCAGCCTTTTGAATCATTCAAATATTTATCCACTTGCCTGTTCAAAGCTTTAATCACGCTTTCCATTTGAGCATTTCAAAACTTAACAATCTACCGCATTTTTTTAAAAAAAAATTCCCACCTTATCTCACTATCGAAGGTCAATGACCTGCCCAACGTCTAGGACTGTAACATGCTTTGAACTGTGAAGATGTAAGCTCTCTCTTTACAGGAACACTGATCAGAATGTGAGCATTTTGACTGCCCTTCTGAGTGGCTTTTATACACTTGTCGGGGCTGAAACAGCTTTGATGGTGCCATGATCTAGTAGCTGATGTCAGAGAAATCATTATGGCACAGGCCATTCAGC
The DNA here is from genome assembly GCF_964194155.1 of Cetorhinus maximus. Taxonomy (NCBI): domain Eukaryota; kingdom Metazoa; phylum Chordata; class Chondrichthyes; order Lamniformes; family Cetorhinidae; genus Cetorhinus; species Cetorhinus maximus. Next base: position 2,785,767 of record NC_135886.1, on the reverse strand, counting down.
CCACTGAGTCAATGCTGGCTCTCTGTGAAGCAGTTCAGTCAGCCTCATTCCACTGCTTTATCCCCGCAGGCTTGCCAGTTTATTTGGCTCAGAGAGCTACCCAATTTCCTTTGGTGATGATGTTGAGCACCTTTTTGGGGAAACACTCAGCATTGAAGCCCATATTGAAAACAACTGCTCTGGTCCCTGTGGCCCTCTCTCCAAGGACAAACCAAGCTTGTGGTCCGTTAAATCATATGACTGCACACTGCATGACAGTACAGTATTCTATCCTGGGATGGTGGGAGGGGCAGTTTGGAGGGGGTCATAAAAAGTGTCTGTCAGGAAACCACTCCCACCCACAACACACAGCCCTTAGCTAGTGTTAGAGAGTGCGAGCACCGATTCAGTGTCTGTCGGCTGTCTGACCACGTTAGGGACATTGCAACCAAACCTGGACTGGGCAGACACACGTGCACAGCCACGCACACGTATGTGCACACCCCTACCAGCTGTGGGCATTGGATAGGAATCAGGAAGATGAGGCCCTTGCTGATCGAAACTGTCCCTGATATTTGTAACACCATCGGAACAAAGACATTAGTGCTCCCTGGACATCGAACCTATAAGACCATTAGGCGTCGGAGCAGAAGTAGGCCATTCGGCCCATCGAGTCTGCTCCGCCATTCAATGAGATCATGGCTGATCTGATAATCCTCAGCTCCACTTTCCTGCCTTTTCCCCACAACCCTTGATTCCCTTACTGATTAAAAATCTGTCTATCTCAGCCTTGAATATACTTAATGTCCCAGCCTCTACAGCCCTCTGCAGTAAAGAATTCCACAGATTGAGATCTCAGAGAAGAAATTCCTCCTCATCTCTATTTTAAATGGGCGCCCCCTTACTCTGAGATTATGCCCTCTGGTCCTAGGTTCTCCCACAAGGGGAAACAACCTCTCAGCATCTACCCTGTCAAGCCCCCTAAGAATCTTATATGTTTCAATAAGGTCACATCTCATTCTTCTAAACTCCAATGAGTTTAGGCCCAACCTACTCAACCTCTCCACATAAGAAAATCCCTCCATCCCTGGGATCAACCTAGTGAACCTTCTGTGGACTGCCTCCAATGCCAGTATATCTTTCCTTAGATAAGGGGAGCAAAACTGTTCACAGTATTCTAGGTGTGGTCTAACTGGTGCATTGTATAGTTTTAGCAAGGCTTCCCTAATTTTACACTCCATTCCCTTTGAAATAAAGGCCAACCTTCCACTTGCCTTCCCTAATACCTGCTGAGCTTGTACGTTAGCTTTTTGTGATTTTATGAACCCCAGTGGTTGTTTTTCTTTCCCCACAAAGAATTTCATCGCGTCTACAACACAGGCTATTCAGCCCAAATGGTCTATACTGGCGTTCACGCTCCACACGCGAGTGCCCTCCCACCCCTCTTCATCCAACCTTATCGGCAAATCCCTCTATTCCTTTCTCCCTCGTGCGCTTGTCTAGCTTCCCCTTAAAAACACCATCAGGAAGCAGAGGGCAATTTAAGGAACAGGATAACATTGTGCAGTGAGAAACCCCACTAGACAAAACAGGACTCCAGACAAGTAGCTTTGTTCTAAACTTGCTAGAAACTGGGTTTGTCTGTTGATTAGGGTGAGCTGGCCACCAATTACAGCAAGGAGGTCATTCCCATAGACGCCACGGCCGGGTTTCTCTGATCTCTCAGATGTGACATCCATCAGCATCTCCTGGGCTAGTTGCTTTGGAATGTCAGGATTTGCAGCCTAAACAAAAGCACGGACAGGTATAGATTAAGGTTCACCCTGGCTGTGGGGATTAGAGTCTGTGGGTTTCAGGAGCATTTCGATTTGATCATAAAGGGGGTCATGAACAATCTTCTGCTGCTCCAATTGATAAGTCGTCTCCAATTTCTCCCAGTTTAGCTTTTCAGCACAACTGGTGAAACGCTTTTGAAATACTTGGACTGTGGCTCCCCCTAGTGACTGACCTGGTTAAGGCAGCTGAATCGGGGGAAAAAAAACATTCCTGCCCCAAAACTGCACCCCCCCACCCGCCACCCAGTTTATGGAGTCTCTTCTTGAGGGAGGGGGAGCAATAAGAACCGTACAGTTGTGCTCAGCATCAAGGTCTCGATTGGGGGGCAGGAAATCGGGAATGGGTTTCCAGGTCTCAGTCATTATCCAGCGATACCAACTGGGAAATGGCCAGGTGTAAGCTGTCATAGAAACAGAGCACAGGAGGCCATTCAGCCCATTGTGGCTGTGCCAGCTCTTTGAAAGGGCTATCCAATTACTCCTCCCCTGATCATTCCTCACAGACATACAAGTGTTTCTTTTTTTTTTAATTCCTCTTTTGAAAGTTATGATTGAATGTGTTCCCACCACCCTTTAAGGCAGTAAATTTCAGACCCCAACAACTCGCTGTGTAAAAAAATATTATCTGCCCTCCGGTTCCTTTGCCAATTACTTGAAATCCGTGCCCTTTGGCTGCCAACCCTTCCTGCCAGGAGAAACAGTTTCTCCGTATTTTACTCAATCAGAAGCCCTCAGAATCTTGTAAACCTTTATTAAATCCCTCCTTGGCCTTACCTGCTCTAAGCACAGCAATCCGAATTTCTCTTGCCTCTCCACATAACTGAAGCCCCTCATCCCTGGTACCACGTGAGGTGGAAACTGAAATCGCTCAGCCCCCTCTTCCCCCAGTCAAACTGACAGACAACTTCCATCTCCTAGGCTCCCAGGTGAATAATGACCATTACGACCATGCGGAGTGACAGAAACATAGAAAATAGGAGCAGGAGTAGGCCATTCGGCCCTTCGAGATGCTGTGGCCTGTGCCAACCTACCCTAAACGGGAAGGCAAGGCCTTCAGCTACGGGTGGGAGGGGGGGGAAAAAAATTGGAGAAATTGTCTTTTTAAAGTCCATTAAAAACAGAACAAAAAAGTCCCCTAAAGTTAGTTATTAAACAGAACCTACAGTGTGTCAGATGTTGAAATGTTAAGATGAGGTGATGTGGGAACTAGGGCTAAAAGCCTGGACACTAGTGGCTTGGTTACTGAGTTATGAGTCACTAACAGTTCCGCGGTGTTTGGGATGCAACATGTACCATGATTAAAAAGTGTGGACTGCAGCCTGATTCAAAATATTTTTAGATGCTGCAGTCATTTCAAATAAAATTGCCGACTGCGGCAGGGGGGAGCGTTTTGAAATGTTTGCCGTTTAACTCGTTTCGACCCTTGGTTACAAATCTTAACCTTTATTGCTGGTCACTCAAGAGAGCTGGGGACTTACCGACAATCTTTACACTCTGCGATGGAATGGCAGCCCACCAGAGGCAGCAGGAGAGGAAAGGCAAGAGGAGAAACATTGGTGCCAAGGAGTGAAAACAAAACAGAGAATGCAATTTAACCAAATGGGGTCTGCCAACAATTACCAGCTCCAAACTTTAAATGACTGCTCACCTGGACCATTCTTTGCTTTTTCACGGCCGGCTCAGAAGTCCTAGGGTCAATCGATTTACTCTTCGTGACGGGTGCGTTCATCAAAGGATCTCTCCGCACGGCAATAAAACTTCCCGAAGTTCGACCAACTCCATCAAACTACAGAAGGAACAAACGTGAGGGGTTCAGGCCTCGTCACCACTCTGCATATTTCAAACTGAGTCAAAAATTGGGTTTGATTCAATCCAAGGAAGGGCCTGGTCTTTTTTTTTAAGTCAGAGACATAACGGCACAGAAGGCAGTCATTCGGCCCAACGAGTCAATGCTGGCTCTCCATGGAGCAACCCATTCTGTCCCATTGCCCCGCTCCAGCTCTGCAGCCCTGTAAATTTATTTCTGTCACGTGTTCACCTAATTTCTTTTTGAAATCATCGGCCATTACCCACTGCCACCACCCTTGTCGGCAGCAAGTCCCAGTCATCACCACTCCAGCTGTGAGGATATGAACTGAAATGGATAGGAGCAGTGTCAATCCAGGCCCTAGATCCAACCCTCCAGGATTGGCCTGGAGTCTACAGGAATTGAAGATCAATCTCCAGGACACAGCCATGTGCAACCCTAGAGAAAGGTCATCAGGACATTAAAAAAGCTCGAATTGTTTTGTCATTTTCTTTGAACTTCTCTTTACCAGATATAAAAAATAGTGAAAATGGAGGGGTGGGGGGCAACCCTAGCCCTAGAGTAGGTAATGGTTACTTAAAGGGTGACAAATATTTGGAATAATCTGTTTCCATGGCTGGGTGAATTAGGGTACTAGAGGATGAGTTTCAATGGCCTTTTCTCATCCTTGACTGCTCCAATGTAAACCTACTGCACAAAGTTGCATCTCATCGGCACCCATTACCAATTGCATTTCATTTGTCCAGTTTATCGCAGCACTGAGCATGGTGTACCCTGTTCCCCTCCTTAACTGGCGTCTACACATGACAGCACAGAGAGAGAGGCCAGTCACTCCAATGCGAATGAGCCATCCAATTAAACCCACTGTCTGCCTCAAATCTTGTGTTGCTTAAACGACCGCCCAGTACCCGGTCTCCAAAAGGCGAGTGAGGGGCAGCAAGGACAGCAGCAAGCATTGCCAGGTGCGGGTGCCCCTTTGCCAACATTTTCACCACATATAAATGTTAAAAAGTGACCAGTGTCATAGAAAGGAAGGAAGGATTTGCATTTATATAGCACCTTCCACAGACTCGGGGCATCCCAAAACTCTTGCCACCAAACCAAGATCTAGGCAAAAGATTTAGAGAGGAGGAGGAGAAAGTTTCACAATCAGCTCTCAGGAACTGGAAAGCTGTGTCTGAACAAGTGGTGGAAACTGACCACATAAATAATTTTAAAAGGGAGTTGGGTAGTTGCTTGAGGGTGAGGAACTTACAAGGTTAGATGTTAATGGCATGTTAATTGTATTATTAAGGTTAGGGATATACAGATGGACAGCATCGATTGATTTAAGTGCCTTGAGCACATATAAAGAGAGACTTGCTGCCTTAAGGGGCAGTCAATTTGCTAATTAGTTAATAAGCTTTTATTGGTTTAGAAAAAGAGTACAAAAAGACTTCTGGGACACTGGGTGTTGGTTAGGGAGGAGGATGATATTTGTAATGCTGCAATCTGTAAATAGATCTAGTATTAAGTAAAAGATTGGCACCTGTTTCCTACTCTTCACCAACTGGCTTCAGAATGAATGAACATTACGGAGAAGTGGTGGGGATGTAGGACGTAGCGTGATGGTCATTTGAGGAACCACTATAGACATGATGGGCCAAATGACCTCAGAGTTTTCTTTGATTCTAATGACAGCCCTCTGTCCACGAATATAACAGAGGAATTAATCCATTTGAAATAAACTGGTTAACACCAATTTTACAGGGGAAGGTCACTTGAACCTATTCACATTCATCTGCTATTATGGCCAACTGGAATTTACAGGCTTTTACTTTTCAAATAATATTTTCCGTATTCACTAAGTCAAAAATTAAATCACATTTGCTACGATAGCAGTTAGGGGATTCAAAGTTGCCTCAGGCTCTCCTGTTTGCTTTTAATTAGATCCAATTATTGCCGGTAAAAGGGAACCATTGGCTGTGGTGTGGATCTGATCAGTTAGCAGGCCAATTGTACACCTCGTGCAAACATTGCTCCTGAGCTGGCTGGCTCTCATATACAAGAACGGCTCTCCCTGTGGGATTCCACTTCAACTGGATCCTTTCTTCGTCCTGAACGAATATGGACCCCAACGAATGACAAGCAACGTCAACAACTCAGTCACACAGACCAAGCGGCCTCCATGCCTTCGGACTGTGATGGGTTGAGGTGGAGATAATGAGGCAGGTTTTCTGCTCCTGGTCGCTTGCTGTAAGTGCACAACTGGTAACGCAGGTTTGGGTTTGGGCTGTGATGCTTCTGAGAGTCCAACAGTCTGCCAGCAATCGCTGTCAAGGGCTGTGACAACAGTAACCACGTGGCAGGGTGGGGCAGGATGATGATATACAGCTGAATGCCATCTGAACTGTACATTGACGAGTGCTTCCATGGGCTCAGGGGAGGACAGATAATTAGCGGGGCCAGGGGTGCTGAGAGTAGATTTGATCAGTTCTCAGGGTTCCTGAGGTTACAAAATCATAGAATGATGCAGTACTGAAGGAGGCTATTCAACCAATCACGCCTTCGCCAGCTCGTTGAGACAGCTGGCCAATTAGTCCCGTTCCCCTGCTTTCCCAACATCACCTTCAAGACAGCAAAACATGTTGTTGCTAAGTGTCCTTCCACGGCTTAGATCCAGGTGTTCAGATCTCTCAGCAGAACAGAGAAGAAATGGATGAGAGTCAGTTTATATCGATATACGGGAAACAGTTGAAGGAAGGCAAGGTTTTCCTTTTCAAGAATTTTTCCAATTCCCTTTTAAAAATTACCGTTGAATATGCTTCACTGCCCTATCATTCCAAATTGTAACTACTGGCTGCGTTTAATAAAAATGCCACATCTCTTACACCTTCCCACCCCCAATGCCCACCTCATATTCCCCTACCTTGGTTAGAATATCTCAAGAATAAAAGCACGGCTGTTCAAATCTACCAGGATTAATCTCTCCTCACCACACACACAGCTGGAATGTTTTCACACAAATCTCTCATATGAACTAGTACAGTAAAATTTCTGTTATCCGGCAACATACCAACACTCTAAGCAACCAGAATTTTTTTTGGCTGGAGGTGTCCCTCATCCCCGGCACTAACACTTGTTGCTGAGTGGTTATATTCACTGCTCCCTGTCAGTCGCACTCCTACACCATCATTAATAATTGTCAAAATCACAAGGACTTGTGATGGGTGTTTTGCCTTTGCTCCGGTCTCAGCCTCTCACTGTTCTACAGCACCACATTCCCTCGGCACCCCTCACTAGACTCGGGCGGTCCCTACACCTCCCGCGAGAGCCCAACACCCGCATCGCCGCGCGATCACCCAGCAGCTCTCTGACTGGGTCAAAGTACGGAACTCGTCTGACATCTCAGTTTACATACATTTATGTTTAACCAGCACCTCCCATTCCCAGAGCACGCCAGATGACAAGAGATTTTCTGTATAATGCACCTGCTTTAAAGCAAACGGGTTAATGACCCCGCCCATTAAAAAAAAAACAAAGTCGGCAACAAAACTAACCCACCGCCCAACACCGAACACCAAAACTCAGCCTGTCTAAATTCTTGAACACTGGATTCAAACTGCTGGGTGGCACCTATGGGCTCCAAGAGCCTTCACTGCCACCCAATGGCAAAGTTGCAGTATTGCAGAAACAAGAGAGTACAAAAACCAGCAGGTTCATCGGGCGTCCTCTTGCGACGGTAGGTCAAGGTACAACACACTTGTGAGCCTGTGGCCCATTTCAGTTATACAGGGAGACCAGAGAAGCTGAGAACCTCTCTCTGCAGGAAGTTATGGGGAGATTTCATAGAAGGTCTTATGAGGGGGGTTTTGAGAAGAGTAATAAGGAGACACACTCCACTGACAGGAGGCTTCGCAACCAGAGGACAAATTTAAGAGATTTGGCAAACGAACCAGATGGGGGGGTTGAATTTTTTTTTTAATGAATGAATACTTGAAAAGGAGAAATTTACAAGGCTAGGAGTTAAGAGGAGAGTGGGACTAATGGGATTGCTCTTTCATAGAGCTGGCACAGGTGTGATGGGCTGAATGGCCTCCTTCTGCACTGCAGAATTCTATGATTCATATGGCCCACAAAGATCAGCTTCATTCCTTGGTTAACCACAACCAGGGCAGCAGGTGAAGCGCTCACGAAAAGTCTCTGGGACTGGGAGATCAACCAGGATTATGCTGTCCTCAGACAGCGCAACACATTCTTTCAACATCTGCATCTGAAGATTTGCGACATCAGGCGATTCCTGGACGGGAGCCCACATCTTGAGGTAGAAACTTACATCAGCAAGAGTGTGGCTTAGTGCTGCACTATTCCAGGTTTTTACAAGCAGATATATTAATACTTTAATAACTTGCATTTTTACCACGCCTTCCACAACCTCAAGTTGTCCCCAGGCACTTCAAAGCTAATTGAGCACTTTGGAAATGTAGCCGCAATTTTAATGAAGGAGAAACAGCAGCCAAATTGTACACAGCAAGATCCCAGACAGCAATAGGATAATGAGCTGATCATTTGCTTTGAGTGATGTTGGTTGAAGAATAAACATTGACCAGAACACTGAGGAAAGCTCTCGTGTTCTTCTTCAACACACTTGTCGTGGGAACTTTTCTGTCCAGTCCAAGAGGGTTAGTCAGAGTCGTGGCTTAACATCTGGTTCAAAAGATGGCAGCTCCAACAGTGCAGCACTCCTGCAGTACTGCAGTGGAATGTCAGCCTAGATTTTTGTGCTCAAGTCTCTGGAGTAGGACTTGAACCCAGAGCCTTCGGACACAGGGGCAAGTGTACCCACTGAGCCACAGCTGATTACACAATGGTACAGTATTTCGGCAATTGTTAACCTCCTTCGCTCTTGTGCAAGCTACTGATTCTGTTATCAAAAACATTTTCATTAAAGCCCAATTGTTCATCCTACCCTTGGGGTAAGTCGGACGGGGATTTGTGCAGCAAAACTTGTTCCCGGAGCCTTTTTTTCCACGGACTGTGGCAGAGTCTTTTTCACACGGATTTCTGATTTTTCTTCCTGAAGACAGGAAAGAAGAACTTTTGAGTTAAACAAGACAGTGCTGGAGAAGTACAATGGGTCAATCTAAAAGGCAGATTAATGCTATGGGTGGGATGCTACATTCTGTCCCCCCCACCCTGCTTCTCCTTTCTGCCATAACTCAGACCCGCAGTAAAGGTGCTTTGGTGTCAATTGCACTCTAGCCCTGCCCCATTGCTGTTGGCCAGCCATCAATGACTGGGGGGGATGGTGAGGGGGGGGGGGTGGGGGGGGGGTGTCATCTGGATCGGGCAGGGCAAAGTTGTGTTGGAGTTCCTGTTCTGATCGCTGGGAGTGTGTGTCCGTGAACAGCGAATGAGAACGGAATTGGGCTGAGGTGTGGGTGATCTTTTCTCAGTTAAGCTCCTGGCTGGCTGGTACATGTCGAGCTCTGCTCTCCTCCAATTCCTTCAGCTGTTTGAACCTCAAGCTCTGGAATTCCCCCCCTGAGCCTCTCTCTGTCTCTCTTACCTCCTTCAAGATGCTCCTAAAAACTTACCTCTTCACATACCCCAATATCTCAAGTGACTCAGTGTCAAATTTCGTTTGATAATGTTCCTGTGAAACGCCTTGGGATGTTTTACTACAGTATAAGACACTATATAAATGCAAGCTGTTGTTCCGAATGAATTATGGAGGAGATATCAGAAGGTGCCGGTTGTCTGTACTCTAGGAAAGGGAGAACAGAGTCAAAACAACGGTGGATGAGAAAGTAAAAGACTTTATTTTGGTGGGGGGGAAGTGACCAAGATCGGCCGTAAACAGTCAGAATGCTTGCAGCTCTTGTTTCTAATCTCAGTTTCAGAGCTTCACGAAAGGGGGCAGGACTGTTGCAATTATTCATTAATTATGAAGTTGAATTCAGACTGAGTTTTAGGCGCCAAGTGTTTTCTTGTTTTGCCTTTATTACGCTTGGTGTGAAGGGAAGTTACACAAGCAGAGTGCAATCAGTTGCAGTCATGCACTCCTCAGATTTGGATGCCCTTTAGGTGTTAGACTGGCACCCCTTCAGGTTTTTTAATACTAAAAACTAAACATTGCAGCCTCTTTACACGCTCATGAGTTTCGGCCAAGTCCCTTGTTTCCCCCATGGCTCCCTTAAGAGCTCGCACGGGGCCCCCCTTTAGTAGCTTTTCCTTCAGACCTTTGCCTTTCATCACGCTGCTGCGCCATAAGTAATCTAAATCAAATGTGGCTGGAATAACTCTCTCAAACCTTCTTCCACCTTCCATGTTAAATCACGAGCAACAGTCAGAATGTGCAAACTACGAATGCTGGGCAAAAAAATACCCTTCCCAGAGAAAAACTGGGAGACCAAACAAGAGTAATGACCAATGGGCGTGACAAGGGCTCCCTTTCCTCTCTCTCGTCAGTCGGTAGTACCTACTACACAAGTAAAGCTCCAAAACATCAGTCTGCTCGGTTTCACAGGAAAACTTTTCAATGAGATATCAACCTCCAGGGTGGTGGAAACAGCTTTCCTTACCTTCTTTGATAGCGATGAACTTGGCAGTGTAGAAGAATCTTTTGGCACCACATTTGGATCGAGCAACTGAGAAGTGGCTGGAAGCAGATAATTTGGACAAATTATGCTTCCAGCTATTCGACAAGCAGGTCACCCCACGGCACAGTAATTGATTTTTACACAGAACCATTCACGCAACTAAACACCCCATTGCACTTTACAGGGGAAGTGATGGACACCGAGTTGGGAGTGGGAGAGAGTTAAGGTATGGGACAGGGTGGTATGTTTTGATGGGGATTTGTGAGGAGGGGAAAGCAAAAGTGGGGCAGAGGGGTTAGGAAACAAAAATCCTAGAGTGCAAAGGCTTCACCACAAATGGTGGAGCAAAAGGGAGAGGGGACTGGGATCCACGGCTAGACTAGAGTGGCAAGAAAAGAGCAAGTGTTAATTAGGAAAGGGTGGCTGAAGACAACGGAGAGTGGATGGAACAGTCTGGAAGGGATATGAAGATGAAGGTGTGACAAGGCACAGGAATCGGTGGAGATCAGGGCAAAGGAAGTGAGGGTTTTGAGCGGTATTGGGAGAGAGCCATTCTTAAATCAAAAACAGAGCTCCAGATGTGCAAGATAGGCCCAGTTGCTCAGCTACATCTGTAACTTTGCTGTTTGCCCAGAATCATGTTCTTATCAAGGTAAGGTCAGGGGAGGACCGCAACAGTGAATGGGCATTAGTGTCCTCCATGAGTGACTGGAAGCTTGGCTTCCCTAATGGTGGAACCAAAATGACAGGCCTGGCACAAGTGGACCACTGGCATGCTGCCAGTGATAACTCGCAACATCCTGGGAGAAAGCTTTTAATGTCTCTGATTGCACTTGATGTCAGGAACAACCCAAGGAAACATGGCATCACTAACTATACAACTGAGTAGCACATTACTGTAGTAGTCACTGTTTTAAGCCACCCACATGTTGCATTAATGCTAACATTGCAACAGTCTTTATTGCCACTGTTATATAATCTAACTGTCCCACATTATGGAGTAGGTTTCACTGCCACCCATGTCAACCATCAGCTTTTTAAGTTGACAGGCAATGTTTCAGTCTATCATCCGCTTATCAGAAGTAAAATCAATTCTTTTCACTTGCAATCGAAACTGTCATAGTGTAAACCACTCAGATCATTCAGCAGGTGAGACTGGAGCCCGTCTTAACCAGACAAACTGGGGGGGGACAGGGTTGGAACCAATCAGGCTGTTAATTTAACCTATTTTCCGACGTGTCCAAACGCCATGCAGAAGAACTTCAAAATCAGCCATTGGTTTCCGAGGTCCTGCAATGAACCAATGGAACGCTTTGTATCCGGCAGCTACTGTTGTGATAAGCTGTTGTCCCACTGCACTCTCAATCTAATTCCTTGTCTTCACATGCCATAGGTTTACATTCAGGACTTCTTTTGAGATATCAGCTTTCTCTGAGCTACTTTTGAAGTTGTTGCTCAACAATGGGTAGACGACCATTTTCTGGTTGGCATCAATAAACTGCATTGTCAGGAACAATTGACTGCAGGTTTGCACATGCTCAGTTGTAAAGACCTCACATAGAATTCACTTGTAGATAGGTCCATTCTAATTATTTATTTGTTCATTGCTTCAGAAGATTTCTCTTCTTATTTGGCCCACTGCTTGTCATAACATGCAATGAAAACCCACCACCATGCTGAGAAATTGACATAAGTGATTTCCATTTAGCGAATGTGGCATGTTCTCTTCCCGCCACCAACCCCCCCAACCCACCCCCACCCCCTTCCAGGAGCACTCAATCATAGAACTGTTACAGCGCAGAAGGAGGCCACTTGGCCCATCACAGCTGTGCTGGATCTCTGAATGAGAAATGCACCTAGTGCCTCTCCCCTGACTTCTCCCCGTAGCCTTGCACATTCTTCCTTTTCACATAATAACCCAATTCCCTCTTGAATGCCTCAATTGAATCTGCCCCCTTTTTTTTTTTAAATAAAAGTTTTAAATTAATTTTTAGAATCTCTAAAGGGTGTTAGTGGACTCATAGCTTCTGAATTCAGTGCACAAATCTTCTCGTAATAAATACAAATTGCAAAACCGTTGTGATAGTTTGGCCAGGTTTCCCTTGTGGATTTGGTCTGCCTGGCACACACCACCTGCCAAGTCATAACCGGTTTTGCAATTTGTATTTATTACTAGAAGGTTTGCACACTGAATTCAGAAGTAATGAGTCAACTAACAGAGATTTTAAAAATCAAATTAAAACATTAACAAAAAAAACACATACACAAGATTACAATTACACGGTTATTTAATATTATAGCAATCCCCAAACTTCCTAGTTAACCAGACTTCCACCTACACACCCCTTTTAAGGCAACAGTCCAAAATAGGTTTTAAAGTTATAGAGGCCAACCAGCAGGGTTATCACAAGCACCCACTCGACAGTGGAATCCCAAAGGTTTCTAAACACAATTTACTGGTTACTGGAACAGCAAACTTCTGCAAAGTGGCGAGAGGCTCTCCCACCAGCCCCCTCCCAAGTTTGTTTCACATAGTGCATCTTCCAGGTCTTACATGGCCACACACCCATAGCCTTCCAATCCTCCTTTAATTGTATTTTCCTCCTTTGATTTGTAACTCCCATTGTTCCCACGTCTTTGGAATTTATTTTTCCCATAATATAAAAACCTTTTATGTTGTCATTATGGCCAGCACTTTTGGGAAAAATCAACATAATAACCTGCCTTATTTATTTTGTTAGTTATAAACATCCTGCCTCTTTGAAAAACAAACACTTTTCCACTTACCTTAAAATGCAAAATTAATTTACACCCTATCTGCTAAGACTTTAACAAAAACAGAAACAGAAATACCTGGAAAAACTCAACAGGTCTGGCAGCATCGGCAGAGAAGAGCACAGTTGACGTTTCGAGTCCTCAAGACCCTTCCACAGAACTGAGGGGTGTGCTCTCCTCCGCCGATGCTGCCAGAGCTGCTGAGTTTTTCCAGGTATTTCTGTTTCTGTTTTTGTTTTGGATTTCCAGCATCCGCAGTTTTTTGTTTTTATCTCTGCTGAAACTTTACCTTAGTTCACTCATTAGCATTTCACATGCCCTTTCACACCTAACTCTTTTGATAATTTCAACCTTGTAGTCTATCCGTCTAATTTAGTTAAATTAGCCACACAAACAGGATCATCCACACACACACAAACATAAGCCTACTTTACAATATCCCCCAATAATATGAAAAAATATGATAGTCTCGTGACAATAATCAGATTCGATCAATAACTACACAAATCTTGTTTATGGGTAACTATACAGTTAAAAGCTAAGCAGCAAAGCATGATAGTTAAGATTATTCACAAAATGCTAAGATTTATTTATAACATTGCTCATGTTGTAGCACGCGTACTCTGCTCAGCAGTTGTAGAAGGGGAAGTGAGATTAGACAGCTAAACCGGAATTTTCTAGCCTGGATTGTACGCAAGTGATATCCCTTTTTGATTCTTTTCATATTTAGAATATACAAACATGACAAAATGTATCTCTACCTGTTAACGTATGGCTTAAGGGACCTTGACCTTTGTCTGAGTAAATGCTAGCAATCTCTTCTATTTTAAGAACAATGGTGTTAGTAGAAATTGCAGAAAATATTTGATGTCAGATACGTGAGCTTTGGGTTGTCTGCAAAACGAGGAAAATAGGAAACATCTTTACGGGCTTATGTGTTGCCCCAGGCCATGATTATGGGCAACTAATGAGGTCATCTTGGCCCAATTCATGCTGACCATAGACAACTGTAGCCTAATATGGCAGGACAGGAGTCTCCCGACAGGATAAAAGAAGGACACTTCGAGACATTGCTGGCTGACCTCAAGAGAAGACGTGACTACAGAACATAATCCAGAACACGATGCCCCAGTGACTTTGGAGAGCAAGGACCAGAAATTCACTGTTACACGATGGCCATTGTCAAGTATCAGTTTTGAGTATGCTAATTGAGCTTAACAAACTCGTGCTGCTAATCGAAGCATTCAGTGTCTGTACCTGTTGGGTCAAGGAATGGTTAAGATGCCCATATTCCAAAATCTTTACAATCCCTCACTTGCATCTTTACTAGAGAAGTTGGCAGGGTCTATACAATTGGTCATAAATCTGTCAAGGTCTAGGTTACCCAATATCGGCAGAGCATCAGCCCATGGACAAGGATCAGGGCCATTTCCCTTTTTCCACCTTTTTAATTTGATTTGTTATCACTCGCAAATCATTGTGCCCGGGGTTCAAATGCCACTATTGTTCACAAAACGGCCTTACACACCATCATTCTATAATGGGATACGCCACTGACCCAACTGCTGAGAGTTCTGGAGGAAAGAAAACAGACTCTGAGGAAAAGCTGGTCCACGGAGAGAGGTGGATAGGTTAGGGGTTGAGGATGCACTGATGGGGCTAATCATGGAACCAAACTGAAGCACACCTCAAAATTCTCCGTTAACTCACACGACACTCCAATCTGTGGTCCTCACTTCCAAACACGTGTTTGTCGTACTGCATGTTATACACAGGAATTCAAATGCAAATCTAAGCATTGCTTGCTGACTTCGGACAGATTTGAAGTTTACGTCAAGGGGGCGGAGACTGTGGCCGGGATTTTCCTGCCCCCTTGTGGCGTCACAGGGAAATTCGACGGCTCAGTCAGAAGTCCATTGGCTTTCAGCGGACCGGGCGATCCCGGACAGCGGACAGGGCTGGAAAATCCTGTCCTGCAGCTCACGGGTTGCACAGAGCCCCAGGACCTGACGATCATTACCTCCAAACCTAGGCAGCTCAGTCCTGACTGCACTTAAGATTTCTTGTTCGCTGGTTTGACCTGTTTTAACACGTGGAGGCTCGAAACAGGACATGAGGGTTTTTAGTATTAATAACTTGAGAAATATGTAAATATGCAACGGCCTTTAAACTTTACATGTGGATCAAAGCTCCATTATATGCACCGATGCACTCCCATGAAACTTCAGGGAACATTTAACCTCATTACAGTCTCCAATTGCAGTTATGCACAGCAAGGTCCCACAAACTGCGAAGTGATAAGCCGATAGTCTGTTTTACTGATGTTACTGAGAGAGATTAAATATTGGCCAGGGCACCGCTGGAGTATTCCTCAGCTCTTCTTCAAAGTAATGCCACGGGATCTTCACGACCACCTGAAAGGGAAGAAGGGGCTTTGGCTGAACACCTCATCTGAAAGGTGGCACCTCTGACAGTACGGCACCAAAACCTCAGCCCAGCTTCCGTGCTCAGGTCTCTGGAATGGGTCTTGAGCCAACAACTTTCTGCACAGTGACAAGGGTGCCACATGGTGGATATCACTGGAAAAAATTACTGTTCAGCATGTTACAACAACAGAAAGCAATCAAACTGAGCCAGATTTAAGAAATACCAAGTAAAATAGAAATTGTCCCCTCACCCTGCTCAGAGTTCCAGGCAGCTAAAGGTTTAACTGTGGTGCTTTCTTGGTTCTTGTGTGAAGAATCACTGCAGGATTTGACAGCTTTCTCAAGAGGACTGAACTTTTTACCATTGTGGACTGGGTGTTCTTTATTCTCCCTGTGGCCAAGGCATCAAAAGAGAAAACCGGTAAACAAACTGCAGCTAGTGAAAAATCTTTTACCTCACATTCAACTTAGACCCTACGCATAATCTCTGCCAATGCTACTTCCTATCAGCCAATCGGGGGAAACTTGTGCACAGTTTAAGTCAACTCTCTGGGGAAGCACACTTAGGAGCTCATCTCCACCTCAACACAATCAATCAGAATTATTCTTTGTTGCCTTCAGATTTCACTATTCTAAGGCACTGGTCTCCCACATTCCACCTTCCATAAACTCATGGGTCATCCAAACCGCTGCTGCCTGTGTCTTAACTTGCACCAAGTCCCATTCCTCTGTCACCCCTGTGTTTACTGATCTACACTGATTCCCAGTCTTGGTTTTAAAATTCTCATTCCCGCACCCCCCCCACCCCTCCCAAATCCCTCCATGGCCTTGACCCTCTCTATCTCTAATCTTCTCCAGCACCACACTCCTCAAAGGTATCTGCACACCTCTAATTTTGGCATCTTGAGCACCCCCGATTTTAAACTGCTCCACCATTGGTGGCCATGCCTTCAGCTGCTTTAGTCATAAGCTCTGGAATTCCCTCTCTACACCTCTCCATCTCTCGCTTTCCTCCTTTAAGACACTCCCTAAAACCTACCTCTTTGTCCAGGCTTTTGGTCACCTGACCTAATATTTCCTTATATGGCTCAGTGTCATACTTTGTTTTATACTGTTCCTGTGAAGCTCCTTGGGATGTTTTTGAACATTAAAGATGCGATATAAGTGAGTTGTTGGTGCATGAACACATCTCAATCAACTCACAACACACCTTCACAAGCTAACAAAGTTTGCAGTCACATGAGCACACCACAGCCAATCGCTACAGCTTAATTCCACTCATCATACAGCACAGAAGGCCATTCAGCCCACCATGACTGTGCCAGTTCTTCAGTCCCACACCCCTGCTCTTTCCCCAGTGCCCTGCAACTCTTTTTACCCCTTCAAAATTCATTTATTCTTTCATGGGATGTTGGTATCACTGGCAAGGCCAGCATTTGTCACTCATCCCGAATCGCCCTTGATCCGAGTGGCTTGCTTGGCCATTTCAGGGGGAAGGTAAGAGTCAACTAGATTGATGTGAATCTGGAGTCACATGTCGGCCAAACCAGGTAAGGATGGCAGATTTCCTTCCCTAAAGGACATTAGTGAACTGGGTGAGTTTTTATAACAATCAAAGATGATGGTTTCACGTACACCGTTACTGAGACTAGCTTTCAATTCCAGGTTTATTAATTAATTGAATTTAAATTCCACCACCTGCTGTGGTGAGATTTGAACCCATGTCCCCAGACCATTAACCTGGGCCTCTAGGTTACTAGTCGAGTGCGCGGGGACCAGAACTAGTCAAGTACTCCCTCAGCAAATATTTAACCAATTCCCTTTTGGAAGTTTCAATTGAATCTGCTTATCCAATCTTTCAGGCAGGTCACCATGACAAGATGAGGGGAAATATTTCCCAAAACCAATCTCCCATTGGTTATTTTGCCAATTACTTAAATCTGGGTCCTCTGGTCACCAGCCCTCCTGACAGTGAAAACAGCATCTCTCTCACCCCTTTGAATAATGGACCCCGACTTTCCATGAAGTGGCAATCATTGTCGGATTGCTGCTCCACTCGAACTTTTCCACCCCTAGACGCTGCTCCTCATTTCTTTCCAGGCCTTCCAAGCCCGGTTTCTCCAGAAAAGAGAAGCACAGTGTCCCTTGGAGAACTCCATTGCAGTGCCGTAGCGTCGGTGGGGGCAATACAATACATGTCCCCTTTCTATGGCACTAGCTGCCATAAGTTTAAATGTCCAATGTGAATGTAAATGGGCAAATGAAGGTCTAATACAGGCAGGAATTATACAGTAAATGGCAGAACCCTTAAGTGCATCGACGGGCAGAGGGATCTGGGTGTACAGGTCCACAGGTCACTGAAAGTGGCAACGCAGGTGGATAAGGTAGTCAGGAAGGCATATGGCATGCTTGCCTTCATTGGCAGGGGTATTGAGTATAAAAGCTGGGAAGTCATGCAGCAGCTGTATAGAACCTTGGTTAGGCTACACTTGGAATATTGCGTGCAATTCTGGTCACCACATTACCAGAAGGATATGGAGGCGTTGGAGAGGGTGCAGAGGAGGTTTACCAGGATGCTGCCCGGTCTGGAGGTTATTAGTTATGAGGAGAGGTTGGAGAAACTCGGATTGTTCTCACTAGAGCGACAGAGATTGAGGGGCAACTTGATAGAAGTTTACAAAATTATGAGTGGTATGGACAGAGTAGATAGTCAGAAGCTTTTTCCCAGGGTGGAAGAGTCAATTACTAGGGGACACAGATTTAAGGTGAGAGGAGAAAACTATAGAGAAGATGTGCGGGGCAAGTTTTTTACGCAGAGGGTAGTAAGTGTCTGGAATTCGCTGCCAGAGGAGGTGGTGGAAGTAGGTACGATAGTGGTGTTTAAGAGGCAGCTTGACAAATACATGAATAGGATGGGAATAGAGGGATACGGACCCCAGAAGTGCAAAATGTTTTAGTTGATGGGCAATATGATCGGCGCAGGCTTGGAGGGCCAAAGGGCCTGTTCCTGTGCTGTACTTTTCTTTGTTCTTTGAATGAATGTTCTTGAATGGTTAGGGCAGGTGGGTGGGTGAGCAGTTGGGTGGTGGGGTAGTTGTCAGCTCTGGTCTGGGGTTGCCCAGGTGTTTTGGGGTGGAGGGAGAGAGAGTGGTAGTAGCGTTGGATCAGGGGGATCAGGGAGGGTAGTCGGTGGGGGGGTTAGCGTGAGTGATTGGGAAGTGTGGGGGTCGGGGGTGAGTCAGTTCTTTATTTACCCCAAGAGTTAGACTAGGGTTTTTCTGTAACATTTCCTGGGTAATGACTGTATCCAGGCAAGTCCTGCAGAACCATCCAAAGTCTCCGACTCTAGTTCAGAGTCAGAAACATTTGCGGAAGGGTCCATGGAGCAGGGGAATTGCCCAAAGTTCAAACTTCCTGGCAATAAAAATGACAAAAATTCAAATCCTAATATTGCAACAACAGTATTTGTTGAAGGCCAATGATTAAAGTACATAGCTCAGTAAAGAAAAGTCAAGCATTACCCACAATTCTTTAGTTGCAATATTAAATAGGTTTATCTTTGAACTTCTACACAACAGCTTTCCTTGGTTTGTTATTTGTATTTTTTTTGGACTCTGACATTCAATCTAATCCCAATACAAGTGTCACCATTTTGGGAGGTGTAACACCCAGGGTAGTGGGCCCTGAATTCACTTCAGTCTTTCCTCACTGAGATTTGAAGCTCACTCAGAATGCATAGCACAGAAAAAGGCCATTGGGCTCAACAGATATAGGCCAGTGTCTAAGCTCCACATAAGCCTCTTCATCTCAACCTAACAACAAATCCTTCATTCCTTTTTCCCTCATATGCTTAACCAGCTTTCCCTTAAATGCATCAATGCTATTTGCCTCAGCTATTCTCTCTGGAAGTGAGTTTCACATTCTCAGCACTCCCTTGGCAAAAAGGTTTCTCCTGAATTCCTTACTGGATTGATTAGTGACTGCCTCATAGTTCTGGTCTCCCCACAATGGGAAACGTCTTTTTTTCTAAAACCCTTCCATCATCTTAAAGATGTCCATCAGGTCACCCCTGTCTTGTCTTTTCTGGAAACAGGAGACCCAGCCTGTTCAATCTTTCCTGACAGCAGAACTGAGAGGTTATGTCTATCATCCTTGTAAATCCCTTTTGCACCACCAGAGTGGAGCATTGAGCAGAGGCTCCACAATACCTCACAGGGACTGCGGAGGACAAGTTAATCGCTAATCTGCCTAATCTCAAGGCCGCTTTACAAAAAAAATACAGGATTTTCAAGAAGAAAATGCTTCATTAATAAACGTTACATACCTCGGGTGAACTTTGCTTTTTGCAGCTTTCACGCGATCATTACCGGAGCAGTTATCTTTCTGTCAATGTAAAAAGGAAAAGGGTTAATTGCATAATTGTACTTTTCGAATGACTGAAATATTGTAATCCTAGAGAAATGCATGCAAATGTTATAGTCCTTAAACAATTACATAACCCACCATCACTGCTCCAACTTCTAAACAAGGCTATTTATCTTCCCTCCTTACAGGAGATTTGCCTCCCGGTTAAACAGCAGAACCAAGAACAGTAACAACTTCTCAAAAGGGTTAGAGTGGTTATTGAGTGAGTGACTGAGGCAGATATCCTAGCAAATTACAGCCATGGTGTTTGTTCAAAGTCAATAGGACTGAGTGTAATAGCACGAATAAAATACAGCTCAAACTGATCATTCTTTAAATTGCAGTATTAAAAATATCTCCCTTTCATCTGTTGCACATCAGCATTCTTTGCTTTTGTTTTTTTGATTGACAGCTTATATAATCCTACCGTGAATGTCACAGTTTTGAAAATGCAATACTCAGACCAAGCTGGTCCCTCACAATCTGTCACTGAATGATGTTGCAATCTAACATATCTACCCAGGCAGATCTAAAATGGGATGTACACATCAGCTCTGTTGTTAATGAGCTAATAGCTGTTTGTACATGCTTCAGAAGCTGAAATACCATTTCCCCCTCAAGCGATCGCTCAACCATTTTCACATTATTTTTCACCCCGCGTTGGGAACATGGGGAAACCTGTGTCATTCAGCAACATCAGAGAGCAGCCGCCTAAAACCATCGAAAGTGCTCAGGCCCTAATTACCATAGTTACTCAAGATGTCTTACACAATTGCGGTCTGCAGGTACCCAAGAACAGAAGCAATCAGCTCTGCAGTGCGTTTGCAAGATTGCTGTCAAGCTCCAAGCTTCAGTACCAGTTACCTGCAGACAGATCACACAGTGACTACCAGCTACCAAACTCAAAACAACCAGCTGAAGGTCTTGACAGCCCAATCCCATATCCCATCTGCACAATGAGTAAACACTAATGATGGATAAACTTTGAATCGTGATAATGTGAAGATCTTAACCTAATGATCAATATGTTATTTTACACTGCTTGATCTCTCTCTTTGCATTTTGCTTGAGAAAGTTATTGATTGTAAAACTTACCTCAATACAGACCTTGGTCACGCCAGGAGTTTGATTAAAAATAAATAAACCTTTGATGATAAAATAGTAGCTGGCCTTGAATTCACCTCCCATTTTCCTCACACTCAGTGAAGTGTTAAATTTAATTGGACCACCAGGGCAGAGCAGAGACTCACAGGAAACGCAGAGAGAAAAGGACGGATAATCTCCCGGTCTCTGCGAAGTGACAGAGCCACTGCCACTGGTCTCAGGTCCGAGCTAAGATTAGCCAGGGCTGCCCATCCTGATCATTCTGCAGCAAATTCTGCTGGAAGTTCACATATGGATGGTCTAGACTGAGCTGCAACACTTTCCACAGTCAAACAGCACAGTCAAGAATCACAACGGCCACTTGGGCAAGGTATGAGAGAGTATGCAGCACTCCTGTGCTCTGAATCTGTGTCTTTGGAGCAGAGGGGAAAGCAATGCATTAGTGAGGAAGCAAAAGAATTGGCAAGACTTCACCTACAGTCCTGTGTACACAACAGAGTCCTACCTCTGACATTGGGCAAAGTGGCTCCATCACGCCCCTTCCAAGCATTCCCAGATTCCAATACTTCAGCATTACTCACCCGCTCGTGTTGGTTGTTGTGTGTCGCTGATCGGGCACTCTTCTCGTGGACTTCGCTTGCCTGTTCCTTGCCGCTTTCGTTGCTGCTGGGTTTACAATGAGGAATATGCTTTTCCTGTTGCCTCTGGACAACAACCCTAGGAAGATTCTGACCGCGTGGAGGCTGACTGCATACTTCAGGTTTGCTTTGAAGACATCTTTTGTAGACTAAATCCATCTCTTGGCTCTGGGACTGCAGAAAACAGAGGGAAAAAAGACGACATCACATTTGTTGCAGGTCTTGATGTAAAGATATACAGACGCAGTCTCAAGCATCAAGTATCAATCTAGTTTGCCAATCGCACATCAGTATGAAATGGACAGTGAGCCAAGGACCACAGACACTCCGCAACTTAGAGGGTGACAGTCTGCAGGCAGGTTGCATAAACTTAGCTTGCATTTCCTTAAGTGTGAAAGATTGAGAGATGATCCAACTGAGGTGTTCAAAATGTTAAAAAGATTCAACAGAACAGATAGAGGAAACTATTTCCTCGGGGTGGGGTGGGGGGCAGAAAATCAAGTTTCAGGAGGCATCATTTTAGAATCCGATCCGGGGAGATCAGTTTTATGTCTCGAGTCTATGAGTTCACTCGTCGAGTAAACTCGAATTGCAAGCCTTCACATACACTTGTTAGTTGATGCTCACCATCGACAAACTGTGATTGTGTATTGCAACGGAAGGCAGGGCACTAAATCCTTGTGTGCTCCCACAGCCACCTCCAGCTCTAGACTTACAGTTAACCAGTAGCCTGCGCTGTGCAGTGATTGGTCAGTACTATCAAATGGTTAGTCCACTTGCATTCTCTTAAAGGTACACGGTTACTCCACTTTACCACAATCAGGGATCACTGTTTTCAAACAGAAGGTAGCAAAAATCTGGAATTCTCTCCCCAAATGGCCATGGATGCCAGGGCAATTAGTGCTTTCAAGGTTGAGATCCATAAATTGTCAGACAAGGATATCAAGCAATGTGAAGCAAAGGTAAGTAAATGGAGCCCAGGTAGGTGGAGCTGAAGTAAACAGAGATGTCAGAATTTCAAGAGATTTGAACTCTATACGAATTGGCTACAGCAAACCTTTTCTTGGCACATCGTAGAGATCAACTTATTAGTGTGTCTGGGGAATACAATAACTTAGTCCCAAACAGACCATACACCATCTGCTACAGATTCTAACCTGGCTCAACCATCTCTCGCTCAGCTTCTTCAGCCAAAGGCTCCAGGCCAGCATTGCAGCCATCCACACAAGCCAAGATGTTTTCGCCTCCTCTCCCAATGCTGCGAGTTAGAATCTGTTTTCCTTTACGTCCAAAAGTGTTGGTCATCTGTCTCAAGACGGCCAATCATTTTTGCCCACACCAGCTCAAACTCTGGTTTTCCTGCTTACGCAGCTTACTAAGCACCCTGAGCTCAATTTTCTCTCAGTATTTCCTAACATTTTGCATAAGACATCCTGTTTTCTCCTGCCGTCTCTGGACTGAGCCTGTCTCCATTGTTACATTTATTATCGATCTTCCACAGATGAGAGCAATTGCTGATGTGGCTCACAAGTTTCAGTTATCAGTCACAGAAACGTTTCTGAGCCTCCCACCCAACCCCATTTTGACAGCAAGGTTGACTCAGATATGCAGCTTATGTTTTAGAAGGTGGCTAATGGAATGCTAGTCTTCACTACGAGAAGAATTGAACACAAAAGTAAGGATGTTATGCTTCAGTTATACAGGGCATCGATGAGACCACATCTCGAATACTGTGTGCAGTTTTGGTCTCCTTATTTAAGGAAGGATGTAAATGCGTTGGAGGAGGTTCAGAGGAGGTTTACCAGATTGATACCTGGAATGAGCAGGTTGTCTTATGAGGAAAGGTTAGACAGACTGGGCTTGTTTCCACTGGAGTTTAGAAGAGTGAGGGGGGACTTGATTGAAGTATACAAGACCCTGAATGGTCTTGACAAGGTGGATGTCGAAAGGATCTTTCCTCTTGTGGGTGAGTCCAGATTTAGGGGGCACTGTTTTAAAATTGGGGGTTGTCCTTTTGGGATAGAGATGATCTTATGATCCCCAGCTGAGGTTACCATTGGACAAGCCTGATCCCAGGGTCAAACCCAGCTTGATAGATCCTAACTTTTATTTGTTTGTTTAGAT
Source organism: Cetorhinus maximus (assembly GCF_964194155.1). Classification (NCBI taxonomy): domain Eukaryota; kingdom Metazoa; phylum Chordata; class Chondrichthyes; order Lamniformes; family Cetorhinidae; genus Cetorhinus; species Cetorhinus maximus. The sequence goes on along the minus strand of NC_135886.1, from coordinate 2,762,094 downwards.
ACTTGGAGAGGGGCTACTGAATTTTTAACAAAAGCATAAAACATTTATTAAACAAGAGAAGATGAACTATATTACAATACTCCTTCATCCACAACTATACCTTTACAGGTGTATACAGATTTATAAGGATAACACAAATTACAAAAGCTATCTTATACTCTAATGTTCACAGTAAGTACACAGTCCATGTAAACCAATTGGTGACCACACTCTGAAACCAAGTTACAGATGCCACCCCAGACAGATGCTGTGGATCTCTCCTTACCTGTCCCCCAGACACTTGTTACACCATGAGCCAACAGGTCACACTGAACTCCACCTTTCACACGAGGGTTTCCAATCTCCACTTTCCAAGAACTCTCCTTGGAATCTTCTCCCAAACCGATGCTTTCTCTCAGATGCCTTCTGCAAAGGTTCACCTCCAGGGTTTCCAATTCTCCTTCCGATGTTCCTCTCCCCTGGGTCACCACATGTGTTCAAGCTTTCCTCCATGCCTCCTCTCTCACTGACTCTGCTGTCAACAGGATGCCACTGCTTCATATGCCCACAGTAAAGAGTTAGGCCTTCAAGTTGTCTCTTTGGACCTTCTGGCTTCTCACAAGCCTTTATCTCTTTAAGCTTGAAGCTGTTCTTGGCTCCTCACTCTTAACTCCACTTAACAGGGCCTTTACCAGGTTCCTGTCCTTCCTTTGACTAGAAGGTGTGCTCGGGACTTTCTCCTGTTCCACTCTCCTGGATCCTTGGGGACTTTCTTCTTTAGCTTGGGGCTGACTATCTGTCCCATTTGCTCCAGTCTCTCCCTGGCAGCTACTTTCAACCAACTTGTTGACCGGAGGTCACTGGTAACGGTTATTGGCTTAGTACAAACAGGAGAAGAGTCAATTCTCTCTTAACTCTCAATTCGCTTTATTCACATCGTTAGATCATATACATATAGCTTATACATCTGGTTAGATATAGACATGCAGTTTGCACCAGGTTATACAGTTTTATACCCAAATTAGGATCTAAACGCACACCCACTAGGTTTCTCTGACACTCCCTGAGTGGTCACTGAATATAAAAGCTAATACCTGAAAAGGAGAGCTGATGCTGGCCAGGCGTTCCGTTCTCTCTCTCTTTCAATGTCGTCTCTACGTTGCTGACGTAGGTTCTTCCACTTCCGCGATGATTGGTCTCCGGAGTCTTCGCTGGCACCACGCCCGAGATTCTCCACTCTTATACTGAATCTTATCTCTTCAAGCTGTGCTGTCTCTCTCCCGTTGGTTTAGGTTTGCTCGCCTAGTCCGTGTCTTCTCCTTATTGACTCTGTCCCAAGGACTTGGGTAGCATTACCTCATTACTCCTTTTCTAAATAAGGACTTGTGTCTTATCACATCTCCCTTGCCTTTCTCGAAACTTAGCTAATTCAAACCGGTTCCAGCCAGCTCAGGCCAGCGACTGAACTCAGGTTACTTCAGTTCAAAAGTTGCTTTTGCCTATGTGTCAGCAGTTCGGAATAAACTCAGTAGTTTCTGCAGCCCCTGGCCAACAAGCTTTAGCTTGGAACTGGCTTTCTGAGCCTTCTAGGCTGCTTCTGCCTGCCAGCTGCCTTCAAAACTGAACTCAAAACCTGCTGTTTCTAGCTTCTTCTGCGTGTACCTGTGGGAGGGACCTGCCTCTCTGGACCGGTTTTCTACTCATGTTTGCTTAACTTGTCTTACAGTCGTAAACTCTCATTAGAAATGCAGGCACCTTTCAAAGTGAAACTAAAACTTAACATTTTCTTAACACACAGATACAGAAATACAAATCAAACTTAAACATTAAAGCTAAAACTGATTCCTAATGCCCACAAAAACCAATATAACTATCTATTTCCTAAAGATGAGGAGAATTTTTTTCTCTCAGAAGGTTGAGAGACTTTGGAACTCTCTGCCTCAGGTGGTGGTGGAAGTGGAGTCATTGAATATTTTTAAGGCAGAAGTAGATAGATTTCCTTGCCTAACAAGAACCTAAAGTTATCGGGAGGGGGGGGCAGACGGCTATGCGGAATTCGAAACGCAAACAGGTCAGCCATGATCTTATTGAATGGTGCAGCAGGCTCAAGGGGCCAAATGGCCTTCTCCTGCTCTTACTTTGTATGTTCATGTCTTTGTATTCAAGCTCACTGCATTTTTAAAACTGTTAGATTTAGGCATCTTTAAAATTTGCTCAGATTACTGCATCAAAGATAAAATCCTATTTCTATAACTTGCTAGTAAACGAATCAGGAAAACAATTATTAGCAAATTCATCCATGAAAATTTCATTCAACATTTTAAGGAAAATGCAGTTCTTATCACATCGCGTGACATTCATTTTGCACTCATCATAACAGCAAACATCGTTAAACATTCAGTCCCTCCAGCACTGGTGCACCATCTACAACGTGCACTGCAGCAACTTGCCAAGGCTCCTTCGACAGTACCTTTCCAATCCGAGAACTCCACCATCCATGCTGGGGAGCTGGTGGCTTAGCGGTATTGTCGCTGGACTGGTATTCCAGAGGCCCAGGGTAATGCTCTGGGGCCCTGGGTTCAAATCCCACCACAGCAGATGGTGAAATTTGAATTCAATAAAAATCTGGAATTGAAAAGTCTGATGATGACCACGAAACCATTGTCGATTGTGGTAAAAACCCATCTGGTTCACTATTGTCCTTTAGGGAAGGAAATCTGCTGCCCTTACCTGGTCTCGCCTACATGTGACTCCAGACCCACAGCAATGTGGTTGACCCTTAAATGCCCTCTGAATCAGGGATGGGTGATAAATGCTGGGCGCAATGTCCACATCCCATAAACAAATAAAAAAACGAACAAGGGCAGCAAACACGTGTGAACACCACCACCTACGAGTTACCAACAAGTTACATGCCAACCTGATTTGGAACTATTAGGGTTTTGCAGTTAGGTTGAATAAGTTAAATCCTCGAAGAACATCGTGAGTCAAGAGTGTATCATGCCTCGACTAGTGGAATATTAAGTATTAATCTCTAACAAAAATAAAAATACCTGGAAAAACTCAGCAGGTCTGACAGCATCTGTGGAGAGGAACACAGTTAACGTTTCGAGTCCGTATGACTCTTCAACAGAACTAAGGAAAAACAGAAGAGAGGTGAAATATAAGCTGGTTTAAGGGGGGGTGGGACAAGTAGAGCTGGATAGAGGGCCAGTGATAGGTGGAGATAGCCAAAAGATATCATAGACAAAAGAACAAAGAAGTGACAAACTAACCTTGTTAGTTTGATTCTATATTAGTGACTGTCCTTTTTGCCAATAAGATTATTCCCCGACAAGAATTTTCTTACCACGGCGTTTAGTATAGAGTCCAAATCCCAACAACAGAGTCAAAGGGGGAGACATTAAGACTGGTGTCCAAATGCTTAGTCAAAGAGGTAGGTTTTAAGGAGCCTCTTAAGTGGTACATGTAGCACAAAGTTTCATCTCTTTATGGTGTCAACCATTTCTATCAATCCTGTTTGTGACCTGGAATATCTCAATTTAGTGAAGCATGGACACCTAGACAGGCCAGACCCTGTTCCTCTCACCTTGACTTCCCAGTCTCTTTGTTGTTAAATACTCCACAGGGCCCAGATATGGCACAATGTATTTATGCCCCACTAAAGCTCTATTCTCAGGTACGGTATTTATGAGGCTTCCCAGACCGCCAGGAAGAAAATTGCGTGTTTAAATCTACAATCTTCCATGAATTCCCTCTCAGGTGGCCTCAAAAGGTCCCACGGCATTATTTGATGAACAGCAGGGGATCTCTCTGCAATGACCTGAACAACATTAATTCCTCAATCAACATCAATTTCAAAAAGAAAGCGACTCTCCGGTCATTATCAGATTGTTGCCTGTGAGAGCTTGCTATGTGCTAATTGGCTGCCACGTCTCCGATATTACAATACAGGCTACACTTCAAAAGCACGTGGGCTGGCGGCAAAGTGTTTTGGGATACCCTGAGGTCTTGCTTTAGGTTCTCTTCCCCAGCATTCAGTTCAGCTAGTGACTCCATTTCGTGCAGCAACCTCGTGAGCTGAAACTCCACTTTGCGGATAAGTTTCAGAGAACTTGCGGAGCACTTGCCTTCAGCCCTTGATTAAAAAAAAATTGTCTGACGCCTCTCGCTGCCTATGTTCACACATATACATGGCCCTTGGGAGACGAACAGAAGGCAACAAAGTAAAGTGAGCATAAAACTGTAACAGGGTACAAATGCACAAAAGCAAATTTCAAAAGTTCAGTTCTACTATATTTAACGTGCATGTATTGTACCACACACGTGCAATGTTCAGGGATGAATCACACAATGTGCTGGCTGTAGCATTTACACACATCGTCGCACATTGCAGTCTGGAGTGTGTAATTTGAAATCTGTAAGCTTGTATGGTCTCAGCCTCCCAGACAGAAACTACCCAGTTGATCCCCCCCCCACCCCTTAACTTCAGCTTAATTTCTGCCAATGTTGTCCACTCAGGAGATTTTCTGTCACAGTACATGTCACATCGGTGTCAAAATCAACAATGAATGATAGTTGGTTTCTAATTTCAATAACAGAAGCCACACAGATCACAGAATTCTGTGCACCTTGGTAACAGGCTGTGAAAGACCTATTATAAGGCAGATCATGTCCTTCAAATGGAGTTTATTAGTTATCTGGCATGCTGCCTAGTTTTTCAGATGGCCAAATCTAGCAAGGAACAGAAAAAATTATGGGTACTTACTGATTGTGTCGCTGGGTATGGATATTGTCTGTAATTCTTCAGATACATATTACATTAATCAGGTCAAGTATTGTGATAGAAGGCTAGAAAAAAAACAGCAGAAAGTTAGGAAAAATATTAAGTAATCCGCTATTAAACCTCAAATATTTCTGAATTTTTTTTATGAACAACCTGCCAATAATTATGTGCATTGTCATAATCTAAAACTCTCATTGTCATAGGTCAGCTGTGACTCAGTTGGTAGCACTCTCGCCTGAGTTCAAGGTTCTGGGTTCAAGTTGCACTCCAAGGCACGAGCTCAAAAATCAAGGCTGACACTCCATTGCAGTACTGAGGGAGTGCTACATTGTTGGAGGTGCGACCTTTCAGAATGAGACGTTAAACCGCGGCCCTGTCCACCTTTTCAGGTGGGCATTAAAGATCCCACAACACTGGTTCGAAAAAGATGAATTATTTATGCCTCCATCAACTTCACAAAAACAGATCAGGTTATGATGATGTTGCTGTTTGTGGGAGCTTGCTGTGTGCAAGTTGGCTGCCATGTTTCCTACAAACACTGGATAAACTTCAAAAGTACTTCATTGGTTGTAAACCACTTTGGGACATCCGATGATTGTGAAAAGCACTATATAAATTGCAAGTCTTCATTTTCTTTCTTTCATACCATAGCCAGGGCAAGCTTTACATTTTACCCATTTTAAGTCAAACTGCAGAAAGTCAGGCAGCTTTCACTTAAGAACATTTTCTAGGCTCAGTCTTGCATGATTGCTCAGGCAACCTGAAAAAAAGTTGCAGGACTTCAGGAAAATGGCAAGGGGTTAGGACTAGCTAAATTGCTTTTACAGAGAGCCAACACAGACACAATGGGCCAAATGGCCTCCTTCTGTGCTGCAACCATTCTATGCTTCTAACATTTTACATGCTCGATTTACCAGATGAATTCTAGCACGAGCCTGGTCTGTGCTGACCCCTACTGACCACTGATATTTTAACAGGGAATATTTTCTTAAGTGGAAAATTCTTCTGCAGTAAGCAATCACGTCTGGTAGATGGGAAGCTTTTCAATTACTGCATTCAGTCCCCACCTACAATTTGACTGGACCGTTGTTTACCCACGAGCAACGGATTACTGCCTTCACACTCCAACCACTATACACACAGTCTGTCAATGCGGCAAGGAGACCGGCTTGACTTTCTAACGCTATTACCTTACGTTTGTTGAGCTCAAGAGATTGATCCATCGCTCTGTTTACTAAAGACTCCGAGTGCCTTTTGGCTTTCCTTTAACCTAGAGATTCTGATCATTTCAATGATTGAAAAGGAATAATTTCCCATTCTGATCTGCTGATTTCTTTTTGTGCACCGCTTAGAAAATTATTTCTGAAAATCAAGACCACATCAGCAGTAATGAAAGCTCTGCTGTTCGTCAAGTGCTTACAGCAGGTTAATTGCCACTCTAGGAGAAGCGGCACAGGATTTCTACCCAGAGCTGTATTATGTAGAAATTAGGCTCTCTGCCAACTTTTCACTCAAAACAACTCCATTGAGATTTTTTTTTTTGGTAAAAATATACTTTATTCATAAAATATCTTCAATCACATTCCAAACCATTTCAAAAACACCATTACAAGGGTACAATCCAGGTTAAACTTATACAAAATGTATCACCAGGTGCATCAGTACAAACAATATTACAATCATTTACAGCCTTTCATTTTGATCTGTACAGCCCGACGGGCTCTAAACAGTTACCAGTCTCTCGGTGCGCTGTGGTAGAAAGGTCTTAGACAGCGACCCTTCCCCATTGCGCCTTTGCGGCAAACTGATAAGAACAGATTTTTTTTTTTTGTAAAAATATACTTTATTCATAAAATATCTTCAATCACATTCCAAACCATTTCAAAAACAACATTACAAGGGTACAATCCAGGTTAAACTTTTACAAAATGTATCACCAGGTGCATCAGTACAAACAATATTACAATCATTTACAGCCTTTCATTTTGATCTGTACAGCCCGAGGGGCTCTAAACAGTTCCCAGTCTCTCGGTGCGCTGTGGTAGAAAGGTCTTAGACAGCGACCCTTCCCCATTGCGCCTTTGCGGCAGCTGCCCCAAGCTTTAGTGCGTCCCTCAGCACGTAGTCCTGGACTTTGGATTGTGCCAGTCCGCAACAATCGGTCGGGGACAACTCTTTGTGCTGGAAGACCAACAAGTTTCGGGCAGACCAAAGCGCGTCTTTCACCGAGTTGATGATCCTCCAGCTGCAGTTGATGTTTGTCTCGGTGTGTGTCCCTGGGAACAGCCCGTAGAGCACAGAGTCCTGTGTCACAGAACTGCTCGGGATGAACCTCGACAGCAACCACTGCATCTCTCTCCAGACTTTCTTTGCAAAGGCACAATCCACAAGGAGGTGAACAACGGTCTCTTCCCCACCACAGCCACCTCGAGGGCAACGTGCAGAGGGGGTGAGCCTCCTGGCGTGTAGGAAGGATCTGACGGGGAGGGCCTTTCTCACCACCAGCCAAGCTACGTCTTGGTGCTTGTTGGAAAGTTCTGGCGATGAGGCATTCTGCCAAATGACTTTGACAGTCTGCTCGGGGAACCATCCCACAGGGTCCACCCTCTCCTTTTCCCTCAGGGCCTCTAGGACGTTACGTGCTGACCACTGCCTGATAGACTTGTGGTCAAAGGTGTTTTTCTGCATAAATTTTTCCACCAGGGACAGGTGGTACGGCACGGTCCAACTACTTGGAGCGTTCCGCGGCAGCGTGGCCAGACCCATCCTTCGCAACACCGGGGACAGGTAGAACCTCAGCACGTAGTGACACTTGGTGTTTGCGTACTGAGGGTCTACGCACCGCTTGATGCAGCCACACACAAAGGTGGCCATCAGTATGAGGGCGATGTTGGGCACGTTTTTTCCCCCTTTATCTAGAGGCTTGTACATCGCGTCCCTGCGGACACGATCCATTTTCGACCTCCAGATAAAGCGGAAGATGGCTCGAGTGATCGCCATCGCGCAGGAGTCTGGAATGGGCCAGACCTGCGCCACGTACAGCAACAGCGAGAGTGCCTCACACCTGATGACCAGGTTCTTACCCGCAATGGAGAGGGAGCGTCACTCCCACATGCCCAGTTTCCTTTTCACCATAGCCACTCGCTCCTTCCAGTTTCTAACGCATGCCCCGGTCCCTCCGAACCATATCCCCAGCACCTTCAGGCCGTCAGCCCTGACAGTGAAGGGGACAAAGGATCGGTCAGCCCAGTTCCCAAAGAACATGGCCTCGCTCTTCCCACGATTTACCTTGGCTCCCGAGGCCAGTTCGAACTGGTCGCAGATGTGGATCAGTCTGCGCACCGACAGCGGATCCGAGCAGAGGACGGCGACGTCGTCCATGTACAGGGAGGCTTTTACCTGAGTGCCTCCACTGCCTGGGATCGTCACTCCTCTTATGCCCAGATCCTTCCTGATGGACTCGGCAAAGGGTTCTATGCAACACACGAAAAGGACAGGCGAGAGAGGACAGCCCTGCCTGACTCCAGATTTAATCGGAAAGCTATCTGTTTCCCACCCATTGATTGAGACTGCGCTACTGATGTTAGTGTAGAGCAGTTGGATCCAATTTCGAATTCCCTCCCCAAACCCCATTTTGGAGAGCACATCCCCCATGTAGGTGTGCGATATTCTGTCAAAGGCCTTCTCCTGATCCAAGCTGATGAGGCAGGTATCCACACCCCTGTCCTGTACATAGGCAATCGTATCCCTGAGCAGCGCCAGGCTGTCAGAGATCTTCCTGCCTGGCACAGAGCAGGTCTGGTCAGGGTGAATCACCAATTCCAGAGCGGATTTGACCCGATTGGCGATGACCTTGGACAGAATCTTATAGTCCACATTCAACAGTGAAATGGGTCGCCAATTTCTAATTTCTTCCCTTTCCCCCTTGTGCTTGTAGATGAGGGTGATGATGCCTTTCCTCATGGATTCTGACATACTACCGGCCAGGAGCATACTCTCGTACACTCCTAGCAGGTCTGGGCCGATCAAGTCCCACAGAGCCGAATACAACTCCGCCGGCAAGCCGTCGCTTCCGGGAGTTTTACTCTTCTCGAAGGACTCAAGGGCCTTAGTCAGTTCATCAGGAGTTAGCGGTTTGTCCAGGCTCTCCCGCGTACTGTCGTCTAAGACCTCCGTGATAGAGGACAGGAAGGACTGGGAGGCCGTGCTGTCCGTGGGCTTCACGTCATACAATCCGGCATAAAAGGATTTGCTGATCCTCAGAATGTCGGACCGTGATGACTTTACTGAGCCGTCTTCTTCCTTCAGGCTGCTGATCACAGAGCGCTCTCTGTGTACCTTTTGGAAGAAGAAACGTGAGCACGTCTCATCCTGCTCCACGGAGCGGACTCTGGAACGGAAGATGATCTTGGAGGCCTCCGAGGCAAAGTGCGAGGCTTGCTGGCCCTTCACCTCTTGGAGCTCCTCCTTGACATCGACCCCCATCGACCGCAGCCGGAGCAGATTCTGCATCTTTTTCTGGAGTCGGGACATTTCCCTCTGTTCCTTTCTAGCTTTCTGGGTGCCTTTGAGGATGAAAAACCTCTTGATGCTTCCCTTGATCGCTTCCCACCAGTGTGTCAGGGACTCAAAGAGGGGTTTCACGGTTCTCCAACCTTTGTAATCCCTCTTGAGCTCCTCAATGTTCTCTGGGGTCAGCAGTTGCACATTTAGCTTCCATGTCCCCCTGCCCACCCTCAGGTCCTTCTCCAAGTGGCAGTCCGCCAGTAGGAGGCAGTGGTCAGAGAAGAACACCGGCTTGACCTCGGTGGATCTGACTGTGAATGCACGGGACACAAACAGGAAGTCTATCCTGGAACGAATGGACCCGTCTGGCCGCGACCAGGTGTATCTACGCTGCGCTCCGTCTGCAGGGTTGCTGAAGACGTCGTGCAGCTTGGCATCCTTAACTGTTTCCATCAGGGATCTGGACGTAGCGTCCAATCTGCTGCCGGCCCTGCCGGATCGTCCAGCCGCATCGATGATGCAGTTGAAGTCACCGCCCAGAATGACCGGCCTGGAGGTCGCCAGCAGCAGTGGGAGCTGCTGAAAAACCTCCAGCCGCTCAGCCCCTTGTGCCGGGCCATACACGTTAATTAGCCGGAGTGGAGCGTTCTTGTACATTACGTCTGCTACGAGGAGTCGCCCGCCCACCACCTCCTTAACCTCGGAGACGGTGAAGTTGCCTCCCCGCAGCAGAATACCCAGGCCGGAGGAACGAGAGTCGTTTCCGCCCGACCAGATCGATGGCCCATGGGACCACCATCGTGACCATTGCCTGTAGGAGCTGAGGTGCGGTATCGCACACTCCTGCAGAAACAACAGGTCAGCTTTGACCTTGGCTAGGTAGTCCAAGGTCGCAACACATCGCGTAGTAGATTTAATGCTACGCACATTTATGGATACAATCTTTAAACCCATTTTAAAGCATTTATTCTCCTACCAAACCCACTGTCTCTGAGAGTCCCAGACCTTTAGTCTGCTCCTTCATACCCGTAGTGAGCTCAAATTCCTTCACTTTGGATGGGCTGAGGTAGATCTCCTTGGCCGTGTTCTGCTCCAGTGGCATCTGGAGGTTCACGTAGAGAGTGGGTTTTGAGATGACCTTTGCTGGAGAAGCTTCTCCAAAACTCACCCCCTCTGGGGTGTTGCTGTTCCCGGCTTCCTGGAGCTGGGGTACGATGATTGCCTCACTGCTCCCAGATTCCAGGGGCTGTGGTGCACTGGCCTCCTCAGGTTGCAGGCAAAGTTGGGGTGCGCTGGTCTCCTTGTTGTCTCCAATTTTCTGGAGCTCGGGTGTCTCGTCCTCCAACGCCCTGGAGCTTTGCTGCCTCTTCTGTCGGTGCCGCCCTGGCACTTCATCATCCGAAGAGCTGCTGCCCTTGTCATCCGTGTCGGATGGGAGACGCCTCTTGCCGCTTCTCTGGGAAATGCCTTTGCTTCTTCTTCGCTCCTTCTTACTTTTCTTGTTCTTCACCGTCCGCCACTCCCCCTGCTGCTTTTCCACTGCTGCCTCCTCCTCCATTGATTCGCTGTCCTGAGGACTGGGAGGTTTAGGGGGTAGTGCTGCTGATTGGCTCTCTGTTGCCTCGATCTCTTTCTCCACCTTGTCTCTCTCTGTGTCCTCCTTTGTCCCGTTGAGCTCCCTGGGGGCCTTGGTGGTTGGAGTGACACGAAACATTTCTTCTGCTTCCCCCTGGTCGGCTTTGGCTGCCTGTGCGTAAGTACGGCAGCGTTTGGGGCAGGTCCTGTAGAGGTGACCTGCCTCGCCACACAGGTTGCAGCACTTGGCCTGTTTGCAGTCTTTTGTCTGGTGCCCTTCCTGTTTGCAGATCTTGCAGAGGGAGGCGCTGCAGTTGGCCGCCACATGACCAGCCTTGCCGCATGAGCGACAATGCTTGGGTTGCCCAGCGTAGACCAGGTAGCCACGGTTTCCCCCGATAGCGAAACTGGAAGGAGGGTGGAAAATGGCTCCCTTACCATCGGTCTTTAGCGTGACCTTAAACAGGCGTTTGCCTGTCCAGATCCCCAAGTCGTCTCGAATCTCGGTGCCGCTCCCCACCTTATCGAAGTACCTGGTGAGGAAGGTGACCACGTCGGCGACAGGGACGAAGGGGTTGTACACATGCACCATCACCACACGTTCCCGTTGCAACGGCAGAGAAAAGTGCGGCTCCGCCGTCAGGATCTTCATCTCCGGCAGGTCTCTCTTCTCCTCGAACACCCTCAGGAGCTGGACGCAGTCTGCCACCCGCTTGAACGTCACGTCAAAATAACCGCCTTTGCGGGAGTCGTGCAGGGTGAAGATCTCCGGAGCTTGGAAGCCGCACGCCTTCAACAGGATCCTCCTGGTGAAGAAGCCCCGATCCATAGGTGATCCTCCTTCGCTGTGGTTCACCGTGACTCAGACGGTGATAGGTAACCCACGGTATGGATTTCGATTGCGATTGGTTATAGCCCTTCCATCCCGACCTTGCCTTGGCAGGACCATGGTGTCGCCCCTGCAACACTTGATCTTAGCCAAAAGGCCGAGATGCAAAGGACCCAGGAAGGAGTCAGTAGGATTCTGTGCAGCGTTGATGAAATTGTCATTCAAACCAACTCATTTGGTGCACATCAAGGACGTGATGTCGCACACTTGCCATCGCCGCTTCACCCTCCCGCGTAATGCAGTTGGTTAGGACAATGGGCGGCTTAATCACATAGGTCAGCAAGGTCTAAATTTTCAGCATCTCCAGCGTTGGGAGTCGTAAGGTTCTCGACCTCAGATAATCAAGCACGTTTCAGATAACTTGTCTTTGATAACTTTTTACTAACCGCAATAAAAGCTGAGTAGCATTACAAAGTTCATCAAAAAGCCAAAACAAAAAAAAGTTACAGTTAACAGGCCACCAGCAAGAAATAAGAACTTCACTGCAAAGTTACCTCGAGAATGTTGAAGAAAAACTTGCATTTATATTGTACATTTCACGACCCAGCAGACATCTCAAAGCACTTTACATCCAATGAGGTACCTTCTGAAGTGTAATCACCGTTGTAATGTTGTTCTAACAAACCGCTGGTGATGTACACCTTACATTGGTGACTCTCGCTGGTGATGTACACCTTACATTGGTGACTCTCGCTGGTGATGTACACCTTACATTGGTGACTCTATCATCAGTTCTTCCAGCCTCACAATGATTTTGCCATTGACCCCTTTCAATTTCTATCAAAAATATAATTACCAATTTCCCCTTTCACACAATCTCATTGCTATACAGATGATGGCTAACAGCTTTAAGAGCAGCCTGCACAACCAAATGTTGGCTCAAGAAATATGCTACCTAAAGGTATATTAAAACAGTGCAGAGTGATCTTTCTTAGTTAAAGGGCAAGTAAACAGACATCACCACGTTTGGCTTAGATTGACCCCGAGGAGGGCTGGCTTAACTCTGCAGGAACATCTGCTAAGGCTCCTTGACGAGCAAAAAGGCATAATGGCAAGAAACATCTCATTCACTCAGTGGAATCCCATCTGCCTGAAATCTATAGCTTGTGCTCCCCAGTGTATCAGCTCGACTACATTGGTGGCAATCTGGTTCAGAGATTAGAAATTCAAGCACCATACTAGAGCATAAACTATGCTCACTTGCCAGTGCAATACTGAGGGAGTGCTGCATTGTTAGAGGTATCTTACTTCAGATGAGGTGTTAGACTTGAGAAGGGAGGAAAACAGTCTCAATTTCTCCAATCTATCTACAAGACTGAAGGTTCTCATCCCTGGAACCATTCTTATGAATCCTTTCTGCAATCTCTCTACTGCCTTCACATCTTTCCTAAAATGTGGCATCCAGAACTGGACGTGATACTCCAGTTGAGGCCAAACTAGTGTTTCATACAAGTTTAACACCCTCCTTGCTCTTGTACTCTATGCGCCCATTAATAAAGGGTCAATAACAACAAGCATCAAGAGCTGGAATCCTGGTGGATTTGCCCTTTTGCTAGCCCATGGGCATGGAGCTCATTGGCCATGTTCTAACTGCTGCGTTGGTTGACACCAATTAACTCAGCAGCAACTGAACATAAACCTCCCCCTTTTTCTTGGCTGCAGCATCAATAGAAACCATTGTGGCTGCCAAGTGCATAAAGGCAAACAACCTTTAACATTCATCCTCAATTAACCATAATCCCTTTGGGAGTGGGTTGTCTACGAATGAGGGATTGTTGAACTCTGGTCATTGAGGGAAGCAACTGTTGACTGGCAGCATGGTGGAAATTAGGAAGAGGAGTAGAGCATTTAGCCCCTTGAGCCTGTTCATTCTTTCAATCACATCATGGCTCATCAGCGGCCTAACTCCATATACCACCTGCCTTTGCCCCATATCCCTTAATACCCTTGGTTAACAAAAATCTATCAATCTCAGCTCTAAAATTTACAATTAATCCAGCACCAATTACCATTTGCAAAAGAGAATTCCAAACTTCTATCACCCTTTGCGTATAGGAGCTTTTCCTAATTTAACTCCTGAAAGGTCTGGCTCTAATTCATATATCTCCTAGCCCTAGACTCTCCAACCAACCACAATAACTTCTCTCTATCTACCCTATCCATTTTCCTTAATATCTTGAAAACTTCCAATTAAATCACCCCTTAACCTTCTAAATTCAGGGAATACAACCCTAGTTTGTGCAATCTCTCCTTGTAATTTAACCTTTGGAGTCCAGGTATCATTCTGGTAAACTTAATCCAAGGCCAACATATACTTGCTAAGGTATGGTGCCCAGAACTGCTCACACTACTCCAGGTATGGTCTAACCAGGACTTTGTACACTTGTAGAATGACTTCCACCCCGTTGTTCCTCCAATTATGAACAACAGCATTTCATTAGCCTTTTTGATTACTTTCTTTACCTGTTCATAACATTTTAACAATCCATATGCAGGTTAGGTTTGAACCTCCACTGTTTCTAGATTTTCACCATCTAAAAGGAATGCTGCTCAAATCTCTTGCTGGCCTCGCTGCTCCATGACACGGTAACCTCCCCCGCTAGATTGCAAGGATCATTGACATCACTTTCTTTATATAAATGCACATTTTGTCAACATCTTCCTTCATTACTTTGCCAGTCTCCAGTTCTGTGCAAAATTTTGGTCAAAAGATTTGCAGAGCTGTTCGAAACCATGATCAGGCAGAATCTAACCCACATCTAGGGAGCAATCATTGGTTATTGTAAATATATATTTGCCTTTTGATTAAAAAAAGTAACACCTTTCACAACCTCAGGATATCCTGAACACTTCACAGGCAATAAAATTCTTTTGAAGTGTAGTTACTGCTGCAACGTACAAAATAAAATGATCCTGTAAGAATCACAATGGTTCACACATCGAATTTATTCATTCTCGCCAAATGTGACCCCACCATAAAATTAAAATTAGTTTGACTCTGCTGATTTATACCACAACGTGCACTAATATTGAGTTGAGCCTTTAACAGAATAAAACATCCCCAAGGCTGAGGTCAGACAAAATTTAACAAGTCGCACGAGGAAACATTAAGGAAGGTGACAAAAGTCTTGATCAAACAGGCAAGTTTCAAGGACCATCCTCAAGCCGGAAAGCGAGGCAGAGGGGGAATTGCAGAGCTTAGGCCGCTGAAGGCACGGTTGCTGATGTGAAGCGGTGAAAACTGAGGGCGTGCGTTAAGCCAGAATCAGAGGGATGCGGATATCTGAGGTCATGGGGCTGGAAGAGGCAACAGAGATATGGAAGGATTTAAAAACAAGCATGAGAAATTGAAAATTGTCCCATTGTCATAGCAAAGCCCGCGAGCACCTTTACTTATTATGTGGTAGCCAGCACACTTTCGCAATCGCTCTCCCAGTTTTGTTTTCACATTCAGCTATTACACAGAAGTTTTGGCCAAATATCCCTCCTTTCCTGGGTTTCAAATCACCCCACCCCATGTCCTGTTAGCCCCAACCAAATGCTGTATTAATCCTGGTGCCAAGCTGTCTCATCCCATTTCTCCAGTACACTCATTCCACATTCCAATGTTAGCCTTATCTTGATTGATTAACTCTGTGTGCCCCACTACGTTAGTTCAATCAAAGCAATTGCCCTGCTGGTTTCCAAACCGCATCCACTCTTAACCACAAGGACATATATTATTCTGTCTGTCTACTCATTTGAAGACCATTTGTTTAAACATTCCCTAACACACAACTGCAAAGCAGCAACTTATTAGTGATTTGAAACCAATACAAAAGTAAAATAGTGTTGATGCTGGAAATCTGACTTTTGCCTTACACCCATCATCCCTTTTGTCATTTAAACGTTTTGTTTTCCATACAGACCCTTCCCTTTTCTGCTCTTTCCTAACCCTCTGCACTGCCTCTGTTTAAAATCTCTTCCATCTCCAGCTCTTTACAGTTCTGATAAAACCTGAAACTGTCACTCTCCCCGACATCGTTGTGCATTTCCTGCTTCTTAACACACCACCTTCGGCAAATCAACATTAACAAACATATACATGAATGTTATATACACAGAACAGAAGCCTAGCGAATGGTGAGCCACCCTCTAATCAGTAATAGTGTGAAGATCCCTTTCCATACTGGTCTATTTCAGTCCCTGCATCTATTGTCCAGACGGCCTCATTTAACTCACCTTCATTCAAACTAATCGTAGTTTAAAGTAAATCAGGCTGATGATTAACATCCGTCAACCTAGTCGCGTTTAGTTTCGATAACACTCAGGAACCAAGAGAATAGGAAACAGTCACACTGTTTAGTAGTTTCAGAATAACTATTTAAAACACCTTCCACTCGCTTGCCTCAAACAACCTGAACTCCATCTGAACCAGTTTACGACCTCTCCTTAATGAGTACTATTCTCTTGATTTCCCCCTCTACCTAATATCAAGCTGTTTACATCTCCAGAACGGTTTTCCTCACTTGCACAATTCTTTTTTTTTTTAAATAGACCTTTCAGGAATGCTAGCAATCAACTCTGCCTCACCGTCCCCAGCTTCATAGGGTTTTTTTAAATCGTGACAATACCTTGTGGTGTGCAGCATACTCCGTACCTTTCCATCCCATACATTGATTTTTTTTTTTTTTAAACATGACACATCATATCGCATTCCATATACAAAAGCTCCTACACGGAATCCAAGTCCGGTATTTTCAAAAGTAATAATAACCCAGAGAGTGGTGAGAATGTGGAACTTGCTACCGCTTGGAGTTATTGAGGCCGGTTTGTGCCAATGCATTTAAAACGAGCTGGATAAACACATGAGGGAGAAAAGAAAGAGAGAGAATTATGCTGATAGGGCGAGATGAAGGAGAGTGGGAGGAGGCTCCTGTGGAGCCTTAGCACTAGATCAGGTCGCTTGGGCGAAATGGCCTGTTTCGGTGCTGTAAACTTCACTTTGAATGGAAGGCAATGGTAAACCACCACTGAAAAGAAAAAGCCAAGAAAACAGCTCAGGATGAAGCCAGCAGACAATGAGCCAACAATCTGCCTTTCGGTAGAGCGCTCACAAACAGAAATTCTATGTAAAGCAACAAATGTGGAAAGACAACACCTCCGAGTGCCACACGTGGTATGAAAAGGACCTTGAGCTCGATTGCACTTTCTGTAATGTCCAAGTTGAACTGTTATGGAATGCAATTCCACAAATATGGTGCAGATGCGATGGGCCGAATGGCCTCCTTCTGCACCATAACGAGTCTGTGCTCCTGTGATTGAGAAAAAAGACAAATTTGGGACAGCACAGTCAATTGTAAGAAGGTAGAGTTTTGAAATTACTTCGGCCAATATTTATCACTCAATTAACCTCATGGAAAACACACCTCGCCATTATCACACTGCTGTCAGTGGGAGCTTGCTGTGCGCTAATTGGC
Organism: Cetorhinus maximus; assembly: GCF_964194155.1. Classification (NCBI taxonomy): domain Eukaryota; kingdom Metazoa; phylum Chordata; class Chondrichthyes; order Lamniformes; family Cetorhinidae; genus Cetorhinus; species Cetorhinus maximus. Next base: position 2,744,900 of record NC_135886.1, on the reverse strand, counting down.
TGCTATGTTTCTGACATTACAATTACTACACTTCAAAAGTACTTCGTTGGCTGTAATGTGATTTGGGATGTTCTTGGGTCATGAAAGCTGCTATAGAAATGCAAGTCTTTCAAATGTGCAACATGGAATAAACCAGCCAACATGCAGGTCTTGTACAGCAATCCACAGCACAAACGAATACCTCAGCGTACGGACTCAGCTCAGTTTCCTTTCTTTAGCTTCCGTCATGGGGATGTGGGTGTCGCCCTTAAGACCAGCATTTGTTGACCATCCCAAAGTGCCCTTGAACTGAGTGGTTTGCTGGACCATTTCAGAGGGCAGTTAAGAGTCAACCATATTGCTGTGGACCTGGAGTCCCATGTAGGCCAAACCAGGTAAGGAAGACAGATTTCCTCCCCCAAAGGGCATTAGTGAACCAGGTGAGTTTTTAAGACAAATCGATGACAGCCGTCATGGTCACCATTACTGAGGCCAACTTTGTACTTCAAATTTATTAATGGACTTTAAATTCCACCAACTGCCAGTGTCCCCAGAGCATTAACCTGGATCTCTGGATCACTAGCCCAGTGACATTACCACTATGCCGTCATCTCTCTCCTTCTACTCTAACCTGTACAAGCAAACAATCTATATAATAGATTGACAAAAGGAGACACCTCACATCCAACACAGCAACTGGATAGATCTTCTCACATGCGCTTAACAGAAACAATAATCAACTATTCCTCCTCTGCTAACACGTTCCCAGGCCTCTGTCAGACTCGGTGTCGTACTTTTGAACTGGAAAACAAGCATAGAAGAAAGGGTCTCGCGGTGATATGTTTGTGGGGGTCTGTCGGGAAATGGAGATACAACCCCAGATGTGGTTTGCTCTCTTTTGAGGCTTTCACGGAGTTGGTGAGTGCCAAGAAAAAAATTTAATTTGGAAACAGTGATGTTTTTCTTCCTTTGGTCAGTCAATGATGGAACAAAAAACAGAAAATGCTGGAAAAACTCAGCAGGTCTAAACAGCATCTGTGGAGAGAGAAACAGAGTTAACGTTTCGAGTCCATATGACCCCTTTTCAGAGCAAATTTAAATTCCACCAGCTGCCAGTGTCCCCAGAGCATTAACCTGGATCACTAGCCCAGTGACATTACCACTAGCCCAGTGACATTACCACTAGCCCAGTGACATTACCACTAGCCCAGTGACATTACCACTATGCCATCATCTCTCTCCCTTCCATCTAACCTGTACAAGCAAACAATCTATATAATAGCTCTGAAGAGTCATAGACACTCGACATGTTAACTCTGTCTTTCTCTCCACAGATGCTGTTAGACCTGAGTTTCTCCAGCATTTTGTGTTTTTGTTTCAGATTTCCAGCATCCGCAGTTATTTCGCTTTTTGTTTTTGTCTTGTCTTAGCTGTTAATGGTGGGCTTAGATGGAGGAGGTGGTTCATGTGGAGCAAAAAGACCAGCAGCTGGGCTAAATGGCCTGTTTCTGTGCGGTGATGTCAACGTGACTGCTGAATAGTTCCAGCATTTCCGCTGTGATATTCCAGGGCCCCACCAATCCCCACATTTGATCTTTACCTCATTCTCAGTCACTTTCTTCCACCTTAGCGGAGCCCAGTATTGAGGCAATTTCCTCTTCACCTGGTTTCTCAAATATAAAAGAGGCTCCTTTAAGAAAACACGAGGTCACTGTAAACGAGATTAAAGTTGAGAGCACTACCTTCACAGGTTAACAGTTTTGTGACGCTGAATAGCCATTATAAACTGCTAGCTGAGTGCTTCAGAAATCTTGTAAATACAATAAGTACAAATATTTCACTGCAGCTAATCCTTGCCTCGGCTGACACAAAAGCTTAAGCAGAACCACTTGTGAGGTTGATTGAAGCCATTGTCAATGAAGCATTTTCACAAACACTCCAGGTGAATTTAACATTAGTCTTATTTGCGTCTCTAAGGAACAACTTCACACCTGAAAAGAAAGAGCTGTGGGGGTGGGGTGCTTTTTGAAGCAGGCTGTTTTTATCTTAAATACAACATAAGTGCAGGAAAGACTCAGGTTTGGTAGCATCTGTGGTGAGAGAAACAGTTAACCTTTCATGTCAAATATGACTCTTCTTCAGCACTTGCAGTTTTTATTTCAGATTTCCAGCATCTATATTTTGCTTTTATATTGTGTCACATTTAAGCATTTTTAACTGGTTACATAAGACTGCATTCAACTCCAACTGTAGAGTCAATGGTTTCACTTTGCAGGAACCCTGTAGAGTTAGGAGTAACTCTGCCCTGAAGGCATCTCACTTGAGCTTCAATTCTCCAATTAATAATTCATTTACATTACACAAGTTTAGCATTGGTGTGAAGCTGAAACTGTTTTGGATCTCATTCAATCTGAACATGAATGCAATGTAAACTACCTTGCCATTAGAGGTTGGGAACTCCTCCTCAAACTCTGGTTTTGTCCAACGAAGCTCTTCAGAAATTTCGGCCATTTACATAGTATCCATGGCACAGTAACAGGTCCGGCCATTATCACATTTTGCTTTCTTAACGTCACCATTAGCACCTCCTTTAGCCAGTACAACCACCATTAACAACTCTTTGACCCTTTGTTTATGACATCTTTTGCCATCTCTCCTTTGTCTCCACCTATCGCTGGCCTTCTGTCCAGCTTCACCTGTTCCACCCCCCCCCTTAAATTAGTATATATCTCACCACATCTCCAGCTCCCTTTAGATCTGAAGAAGAGTCCTATGGAATCAAAACGTTATCTCTGTCTCCCTCTCCCCACTACGTGCTGAGGTTCTACCTGTCCCCGGTGTTGCGAAGGATGGGTCTGGCCACGCTGCCGCGGAACGCTCCAAGTAGTTGGACCGTGCCGTACCACCTGTCCCTGGTGGAAAAATTTATGCAGAAAAACACCTTTGACCACAAGTCCATCAGGCAGTGGTCAGCACGTAACGTCCTAGAGGCCCTGAGGGAAAAGGAGAGGGTGGACCCTGTGGGATGGTTCCCCGAGCAGACTGTCAAAGTCATTTGGCAGAATGCCTCATCGCCAGAACTTTCCAACAAGCACCAAGACGTAGCTTGGCTGGTGGTGAGAAAGGCCCTCCCCGTCAGATCCTTCCTACACGCCAGGAGGCTCACCCCCTCTGCACGTTGCCCTCGAGGTGGCTGTGGTGGGGAAGAGACCGTTGTTCACCTCCTTGTGGATTGTGCCTTTGCAAAGAAAGTCTGGAGAGAGATGCAGTGGTTGCTGTCGAGGTTCATCCCGAGCAGTTCTGTGACACAGGACTCTGTGCTCTACGGGCTGTTCCCAGGGACACACACCGAGACAAACATCGACTGCAGCTGGAGGATCATCAACTCGGTGAAAGACGCGCTTTGGTCTGCCCGAAACTTGTTGGTCTTCCAGCACAAAGAGTTGTCCCCGACCGATTGTTGCGGACTGGCACAATCCAAAGTCCAGGACTACGTGCTGAGGGACGCACTAAAGCTTGGGGCAGCTGCCGCAAAGGCGCAATGGGGAAGGGTCGCTGTCTAAGACCTTTCTACCACAGCGCACCGAGAGACTGGGAACTGTTTAGAGCCCCTCGGGCTGTACAGATCAAAATGAAAGGCTGTAAATGATTGTAATATTGTTTGTACTGATGCACCTGGTGATACATTTTGTAAAAGTTTAACCTGGATTGTACCCTTGTAATGTTTTTGAAATGGTTTGGAATGTGATTGAAGATATTTTATGAATAAAGTATATTTTTACAAAAAAAAAAATCTCTGTCTCCCTCTCCCTCCCTCCACAGATACTGTCAGATCTGCTGAGCTTTTCCAGCATTTTTTGTTTTTGTTTCAGATTTCCAGCATCCGCAGTATTTTGCCTTTATTATTATGGTAACAGGTCAGTCAGCCCAAGAGATCCAAATGAGACCATTAAAATGGCAGAGAAACAGAGTTGACGCCCAAATAACTTCTTCTACTTCTCTTCAGCTCTGAAGAAGGGCTCGACACGTTAACTCTATTGTTGTCTCTCTACAGATGCTGCCAGACCTGCTGAGTTTTTCCAGCATTTTTTTGTTTTCATTTCAGATTTCCAGCATCCGCAGTATTTTGCTTTCATCTTGATTGTAGGCTTGGCCTTTCCACTTGCCCATATAAATCTGCACCCAGTGTGGCAGGTTCCATACTGGCCTGGACAGAGGCAGTGCTTAATGTCAGGGGATGTTCTGGCCAGATCAGAGAAATCAGAAAGGGGACCTGCACTGTGAATGCGAGATTCACACATGTAGAGTAGAATTAAAGTTGGAATTCCAACCTACATTCCCAATGGATTAAACATCCCAAGATGCTCACGCAAATTGCTGTTGACACACACACAAGTAATTTTATTTGTTTAAATGATCCAAAAGACACCTAATATATCCCCAACTAATTCTCAGTGAGTTCAAACCCAGGAACAGGGATAGCGGCAGAGTTTGATTAATCCCGGTGGGGGATGGAGGTGTAGAGGGATTGGACGTCCATGGTGAAGAGGAGGCTGTTGGGGCCAGGGAACTGGAAATTGTTGATATGATGTAGGGTGTCAGAGGAATCACAGATGTAGGTGGGAAGAGACTGGACAAGGGGAGAGAGAATGGAGTCGAGATAGCGAGAAATGAGTTCCATGGGGCAGGAACAGGCTGACACGATCGGTCTGCCGGGACAGTTCTGTTTGTGGATTTTGGGTAGGAGGTAGAAGCGGGCCGTCCGAGGTCGGGAGACTATCAGGTTGGAAGCTGTGGAAGGAAGATCTCCAGAGGAGATGAGGTCAGTAACAATCCTGGAAACAATGGCTTGATGTTCAGTGGTGGGGTCATGGTCCAGGGGGAGGTAGGAGGAAGTGTCTGCGAGTTGACGCTCAGCCTCTGCGAGGTAGAGGTCAGTGCGCCAGACAACAACAGCACCACCCTTGTCAGCGGGTTTGATGACAATGTCAGGGTTGGACCTGAGAGAACGGAGTGCAGCAAGTTCAGAGAGAGACAGGTTAGAGTGGGTGAGAGGAGCAGAGAAATTGAGACGACTAATGTGACGCCGACAGTTCTCAATGAAAAGATCAAGGGAAGGTAAGAATCCAGAGGGAGGGGTCCGGGTGGAGGGAGAATATTGGAGGTGGGTAAAAGGATCCGTTGAACAGGGAGAGGACTCCTGCCCAAAGAAGTGAGCACGGAGACGAAGACGGCGGAAGAAGAGTTCAGCATCGTGCCGAGCCCGAAATTCATTGAGATAAGGGCGTAAGGGTATGAAACGAAGTCCTTTGCTGAGCACTGAACGTTCAGCATCGGAGAGGGGATGATCAGGGGGTATGGTGAATACACGGCTGGGGCTGGGATTGGAAGACGGGATGGGGACAGAGGGACAGGCAGGGGTGGAGGGTCCTGGATGGGTGTTGGTGTCGATGAGTTGTTGGAGCTTGCTTTCCTTTGCATCTGAAAGAAAGAGACAAAGTTTCTTGTTGAGGCGTCGGATGAGACGAAGTCTTGTTAAGGCGTCGGAACTCCAGCATGATGCCACCACCAAACACATCTTCCCTTCACCCCCCTGGCGGCATTCCGTAGGGATCATTCCCTCTGGGACACCCTGGTCCACTCCTCCATCACCCCCTACACCTCAACCCCCTCCCACAGCACCTTCCCATCCAACCGCAGAAGGTGCAACACCTGCCCCTTTACTTCCCCTCTCCTCACCGTCCAAGGGCCCAAACACTCCTTTCAAGTGAAGCAGCATTTCACTTGCACTTCCCTCCCTCAATTTAGTCTACTGCATTCGTTGCTCCCAATGCGATTTTCTCTACATTGGAGAGACCAAACGCAGACTGGGTGATCGCTTTGCGGAACATCTTCGGTCTGTCCGCAAGCATTACCCAGACCTCCCTGTCGCTTGCCATTTCAACACTCCACCCTGCTCTCTTGCCCACATGTCCATCCTTGGCCTGCTGCATTGTTCCAGTGAAGCTCAACGCAAACTGGAGGAACAGCACCTCATCTTCCGACTAGGCACTTTACAGCCTTCCGGACTTAATATTGAGTTCAATAATTTTAGATCATGAACTCTCTCCTCCATCCCCACCCCCTTTCCGATTTTCCCCCTCCTTTTTGTTTTTTGCAATAATTTATATAGATTTTTCTTTTCCCACCTATTTCCATTATTTTTAAGTGTATTTCCATCCATTGTTTTATCTCTACCTTTTAGCCTATTTCGATCCCTTCCCCCCACCCCACCCCCCCCAGGGCTATCTGTACCTTGCTCGTCCAACTTTCTACCCTTAATTAGCACATTCCTTTAGATAATGTCACCACCTTCAACACCTCTTTGTCCTTTTGTCTGACATCTTTTGGTTATCTCCACCTATCACTGGCCCTCTATCCAGCTCTTCTTGTCCCAACCGACCCCCCCCACCTCCAAACCAGCTTATATTTCATCTCTCTTCTATTTTTACTTAGTTCTGTTGAAGGGTCATTCGGACTCGAAATGTTAACTGTGTTCCTCTCCGCAGATGCTGCCAGACCTGCTGAGTTTTTCCAGGTATTTTTTTGTTTTTGTTTTGGATTTCCAGCATCCGCAGTTTTTTGCTTTTATTTATTTGATTAATCTTCAATAGTTTATCAGTGACACAATTGGATGCTAGCTAACTTTACCTGCATTCACTTAATGTTACATAGTATGGACCAATGCTCATATACAATAAGGTCCCTGTGGGACAGAATGTTATTGTCTTCTGGAGCACATTGCCTTCAGGCTCACCACTGGCTTATCTGGTCCAACAACAGCCATTTCACACTCCCCTTATTGGCGTATTTGTAAAGCTACTCGATAATGATCAGTCCCACTGGCTTATTTATTGTTCCCAGGTCATAAATTCAGACGTCTGGTGTCATCTTGTTTTTTTTCCCCAAACCATTCTCAAGGTCCCTGCACATATCTGTCAGCTACGTCCTTGTTACAATCTCTTTGGCGTCATTACAACTGCTTCCCACATCCTTTTGCAGGCATGTGTATCTGACTGGCATGAGAGTTCGACCTATTTCCATAGAGTTCAATTTCCAGAAACTCAATTTTAGATAGCATAACAATAGTTTGTACAAAACATATACATATAGATAAAGAAAGAATGCCTTGCAATTATACAGCACTTGTCACATCCTCAGGACATCCCAAAGTGCTTTACAGCAAATGAAATACGTTTTTTAAAAAAAAGAGTCTGGTCTCTACTTAATGTAGGAAACAAGGCAGCCAACTTATAAACAGCAAACAGATAATGTCCAGATCGTCTGTCTTCAGTGATGTTGATTGAAGGATAAATGTTATCCCTGGCTTTCTAATAAATAAATAGGGCTTTTCAGAATCTCAGGATGTCCCAAGGTGATAGACAAGAGATGGAGACAATTGTGATTGAATTATAAATATAGTATGTAACAGCGTGACTTCTTGTTACACTAGCAGTTCTATTATCTGCCTTCACGCCTTTTCTTCCTTTTTAGCTGGGATGTGGTTCTTAGCTGTTTTCTCTGATTAAAACTCTAATTTTCATTAAAACTAGCCGGAACCAAGTTCCACTTGCCCATCACCTTACATCAGCTCATGGAGTGCCAGCACTTTACCCTATCTCCGTAACGACCTCCAGCCCTACAAATCTGCAATCTCAGCATTCATCTTTGACCTCTTATATAGTGGCCACGACTCCTTTCACCCCACAACAAAGCCGTGGCACAGCTATCTAGATCATAAATGTTGGCATTTCCTCCCTAAACATCTCCACCTCCTTTAAGGCCTGCTTTAAAACCTACCTCTCTCACCAGGCTTTTAGTCACCTGTCTCGATATCTCTTTCTCTGGCTTGTTCTAGGTTTTGTCTATTAATACGAACGTACGATGTACAAATTAGGAGCGGGATAGGCCACTCGGCCCCTCGAGCCTGCTCCGCCATTCAATAAGATCATGGTTGATCTGAATGTAACCTCAATCCCACATTCCTGCCTACCCCCGATAACCTTTCACCCCCTTGCTTGCCAAGAATCTATCCAGCTCTGCCTTAAAAAATATTCAAAGACTCTGCTTCCACCGCCTTTTGAGGAAGAGAGTTCCAAAGACTCACGACCTTCAGAGAAAAAATTTCTCCTCGTCTCTGTCTTAAATAAGTGACCCCTTATCTTTAAACAATGACCCCTAGTTCCAGATTCCCCCCACCAAGAGGAAACACCCTCTCCACATCCACCCCGTCAAGACCCCTCAGGATCTTAAAAGGTCCTGTGAAGCACCTTGGGGCGTTTTCCCACATTCAAACTGCTATAAAAGAGCAAGTTGGCACCTATTTGTGGCCATTCCATTCGATCACTCTGGTTCCTGCTGTTTTACCAGGTCCAGAAGTGACCCTCACAGATCCAGACACAATCATAAAGCAGGAGGACTTTTCATACCCTTAAAGATTCTGCTTAAATCAGTTTTCCACATGACCTTGAAGAGTGTTATGTCACCATCGAGTCAAATCTTCCAATTACACCACATGGTCGACTGTGATCAACATTAAAATTTTATTGAATGTGGTACAATCAGCAATTTCCATCTGAACATCAGGGCCTAACTTACATCATCAGCAATTCCCAACAGTTCGGGAGATAGAACCATTGAGCAGGACTTCCCAGGAGGCCATTAAGCCCAGCGAGTCGGCATTTGTACTTTCAAAGAGCAATCCAGTTCGTTCCAACTCCATCGCCCCCCCACCCCCGCCCCTACCCACCCCACGCCCCACCCCCCCATGCCCCCGCCCCCGCCCCCACCCCCGCCCCACCCCACCCCCACCCCACCCCCACCACCCGCCCCACCCCCACCACCCACCCCCGCCCCACCCCCGACCACCCGCACGCCCCATCCCCACCCCCCCACACCCATCCCCCCCCACGCCCATCCCACCCCCGCCCCACCACCCACCCCCCGACCCACCACCCACCCCCCGACCCACCACCCACCCCCCGACCCACCACCCACACGCCCCACCTCCCCCCCCAACCCTACACCCAACCTCCCCCCCCCACCCTACACCCACCTCAGAATAAGGGACAAGCCATTTAGGACTGAGATGAGGAGGAATTTCTTCGCTCAGAGGGTGGTTTTGGAATTCTCTGCCCCAGGAGGCTTTGGGGCTTAGTCATTAACCATGTTCAAGACTGAGGTCGATAGATTTCTATATGTTAAAAACATCAGGAGATACGGGGATAGCGCAGGAAAAGAGTGTTGAAGTAGATGATCAGCCATGATCTCTGAATGGAGGAGTGGGCTCGAAGGGCTGAATGGCCTCCTCCTGCTCCTATTTATGTACATTCCTTCCCCATATCACTGCAATTCGTTTCTCCCATTCATTCATGGGATGTGGGCATCACTGGCTGGGCCAGCATTTATTGCCTATCCCTAACTGCCCTTGAGAAGGTGGTGGTGAGCTGCCTTCTTGAACCGCTGCTGTAGGCACACCCACAGTGCTGTTAGAAAGGGAGTTCCAGGATTTTGACCCAGCAACAGTGAAGCAACGGTGATATATTTCCAAGTCAGGATGGTGAGTGGCTTAGAGGGGAACTTCCAGGTGTTGGTGTTCCCATGTGTCTGTTGCCCTTGTCCTTCAATCTAGATAGTAGTGGGTTTGGAAGTTGCTGTCTAAGGAGAGTTGAAGGCTACAATAAATCTGTATCCACCACCATATCAGGTATTCTAAATCCTAACCACTCGTTGCATGAGAAAGCTTTTCCCCAAGTTACCTCTCGTTCACTGTTCCCTCTACCCACCTATAAAACATTACAATAACAAGATAATTTGTTTATATAACTGCCATTGCACTTCAAAAAAATTCATCAAATGAAAAGCATTTTCCACTTTTTTAATTCGTTCATGGGATGTGAGCTATACGCTGGCTGGGCCAGCATTTATTGCCCATCCCTAATTGCCCTTGAGGTGGTGGTCATGAGCCACCATCTTGAACCGCTGAAGTCCATGTGGTGTAGATACAGCCACCGTGCTGTTAGGGAGGGAGCGTTTTAAGCACCGGTTTTCTTCCTCCTGCCCTCTTGTCAACATTATGGCTCTGGATGTCACAGTGTCACGCGGCCATTATGCTTGTGAGCGCCAGTCAGAGTCGACTGAGATTTGCGCAGTGCTAGCAAGTCTCGACTTGAGTCAGAAGATTGTGGGATGCAACCGCAGTCCTGGACACCCAATCTATAGTGACCCTTCTGCGCCGTGTTAAGGGAATAAACAGAGTCAGAGGTACCATATTTAAGGATGAGCATAAACCAAGGTTCTGTCTGCCTGCTAAAGTGCTTCGCACTATTTCAGAAAAACAAGGGAGCTTTGTAAGAAAATATGCATTTCCCTTCTGCCTAACACAAGGTAGTTAACTAACTTAACTCTCTCCTCCATCCCCACCCCCACCCCCTTTCTGATTTTTCCCCCTCCTTTTTGTTTTTTCCAATAATTTATATAGATTTTTCTTTTCCCACCTATTTCCATTATTTTTAAATGCATTTCCATCCATTGTTTTATCTCTACCTTTTAGCCTTTTTCGATTCCTTCACCCCACCCCCACTAGGGCTATCTGTACTTTGCTTGTCCTGCTTTCTATCCTTAATTAGCACATTCCTTGAGATAATATCACCACCTTCAACACCTCTTTGTCCTTTTGTCTGTGACATCTTTTGGTTATCTCCACCTACAACCCCTCCAGCACCTACATTTCCAACAGGTATTGGTGATAACAATCCAATAGTAGACCCATTCCTGTACTCAGGGTCACGTTAATCGGCTGTGACTCTTTTGGAGCAAAACAATTAAACTAAATGAACAAAATCAGGGAGTTAATCAGTTGTAGCACCTTAGACTAGTACCAGTTCAGTATTGCATCCAAAAGTGTGACTAACACCCACTTTAACGAGTAGGAGAAATGCAGTCACACTTTTTTGGTACTTGCAAGAAGTTAATGATTTGAACTGGGCAGGAGGGGAATTGGGAATTAAAAGAATAAATATGTAACTTGTTTTAAAAATGAAAAGTTCCAGATGCACCAATTTACATTCTAAAATAAAATTCACATGCTTTACCCTGCTTGAGGATTTTTCTGCATCCATTCCAGTGAAAACAGCAAACTTTGAATCAATAGCTGCAGCTAAACATCTCACCTTCCAGTACACAGTGCTCTTTCCTCTTGAATGTAGATTACAATCAGGTGACTTAGGGCTCTGTATTTATCAACTCAGAAACCCCGCCCACCTCTTAAAGGGACCATCACCAGTATCCAAACCAGGGGTTCCTATCAGACTCTGCACATTTCTGATATCTAGTTTTAAACAGGTTTCACTTCTGATTTTATTTAATTTGACGTGAATACATATCCCAATGATAAAAGCAAACTTAGGCAGGAATGTGGGGATGAGGTTGCAGTCGGATCAGCCATGACCTTATTGAATGGCGGAGCAGGCTCGAGGGGCCGAGTGGCCTACTCCTGTTCCTAATTCGTACGTTCATATGTAAACGACGGCTGGCAATTCTGATAAACTTGAGGAATCTTGGACTTGACAAAAAAAGTCGGCAGAGGACAGAATTATTCTTGGTAATTCAGGAGAACTTATTAAGCATAAAATTTAACAAACCAGGCAGTAGTTACAGGGTTTACTTCCTGTTCTGACCATGGACAGCAGAGCACACTAGGACTCGTCAAGTGGTCTTCACCTGCTTGTAATTTTGCACCACTGTGAGGCTGTCTTTTGTGGTGGTCTCCTTCTCCTCTGTGTCACTCCTTTTATACAGTTTCCAGTGCCTGGATCTCCTTGGCATGATGCGATTTAAACTTCATTTAATTGAGTTAGCCCTGGCTATCCACATTTTACATTTCAAGCCAAGTCCACAAGCTCCTCGATAATATAATTAAGACCAAGAGTTAACAAGGTTTGCCATTATGCTTCAGTAACTGTAATCAGTTACCTGCGTTCATTAGACAGTCATGAACAGTTTAAAATGCATAAAGCTAATCACCATGAGGAGCCTTAGCGGTCTCAGTATTTACAAAATGGAATGTTAACATGATTAAATACTGACAATAATTCAATGTAACCCAATGTTGTATAAAACACTGGTTAGGCCTCAACTGGAGTATATGTGTCCAGTTCTGGGTGCCACAATTTAGGAAAGATGTGAGGCAATAGAGAGAGTGCAGAAAAGATTCATGAGAATGGTTACAGGAATGAGGAACTTCAGTTATAAAAATAGAAAACGCTGGAGAAACTCAGCAGGTCTGACAGCATCTGTGGAGAGCAAAAAAACAGAGTTAATGTTTCGAGTCCGTATGACTCTTCTTCAGACTCTTCTTCCCTCTGTAGAAGAGTCATAAGGACTCAAAATGTTAACTCTGTTTTTTTTCTCCCCACAGATGCTGTCAGACCTGCTGAGTTTTTCCAGCATTTTATGTTTTTGTTTCAGATTTCCAGCATGCACAGTATTTTGCTTTTAACTTCAGTTATAGATTATTGGAGAAAAGAAGGTTACGAGGAGATTTGATAGCGGTGTTCAAAATCATGTGGGGTCTGGACAGGCTAGATAGGGGAAAACTGTTCCCATTGTTGGTAGGATCAAGAATGAGAGGGCACAGATTTAAGGTAATTAGAGAAGAAACAATGGAGACATTTTGCACACAGCAAGTGGTCAGGACCTGGAATGTACTGCCTGAGCATATGGTGGAGTCAGATTCAATTGAGGCATTCAAGAAGACCATTATCTGAAAAGCAAGAATGCGTAGGGTTATGGGGAGAAGGCACTAACACTAAGAGTGCATTGCTCACTCAGAGAGCCAGCACAGCCACAATGGGCCGAATGCCCTCCTTTTGTGCTGTAACAATCCTGAATCTGTGATTCTGTGAATTCTTTTGGATGTTAACACCATCGGTACAATTGAATACGAAGCATAATTCCCTTACGTAAAATCTCATCATCTAAAAAAACTGTTAATTTAACTCATTCACTCACACGGAGTTAAAATTGGGCCCATATCATTGACAATGTTCCTCTCTCCGCAGATGCTGGAACCTCACACTGTGGGGCAGAATTTTGCCCTTGATGGGTGGGCGGGCCCCACCGACTCGGTGGCAGGCAGGCAGCCAATCGCCACTGCCGAAACAGGTCCCGTCGCCATTTTGAGTGGGCGGGCCAATTAAGGCCCACCGCGCTATGTGCTTCCTGTGCGGGGAGGGGGAGGGATTCCCTAACTGTCAGAGTTCACTCTTTTGCGCATGTGCACATCTCCCTGAGGCTAAGTGCTGTCTCAGGGAGAGCGCTGACAGTTTTTTGAAAGTTGAAAAATAGAAAAATAAAAAAATTATTAACATGTCCCCCTCATGTGACAATGTCACATGAGATGGGACATGTTAATAAATATCACATAAAGTTTATTAAAGTTTTTAAAAACAGACATGAAGCCTCATCCCACCAGTGGATGAGGTTTCATGTTTTTATCAGAAGCCCGCCGGGGGTCCTGGCCTGTCTGCCAGCCTTAAGGTTGGACGGGCAGGGCCTTTAATTGTTTTAACTATCCTGTCAATGGCCTCAATTGGCCATTGACAGGTCGGCAGGTGGACAGCTGATCGCGCTGTGCCCCCGCCTTTCTAAACATTTAAATGGGGGGGGGGGGGGGGGGGGGGGGGGAACGGACGCCGGGGGTTACCCCCAACATCATCCCCCGTTGGCAAGTGGGCCCCGCCCCCAGCTCGCCGACGGGAAAATTCTGCCCTCTATATATTCTGCTGTTGTTCATAAATCGATTAATAACTTTCAAAGAGGATTGTCAGCTAGTTTAACATTATTCATCTATCCTCAAGACTTTTTGCAAGATTGTTTTTAAATCTGGCCCGTCTGCCTGACTGCACTTGACTATCTATCTTTTCATTGCTTTGGTTTTATTGTGGTCTCTGGATTATCATGTTTTTGGGGCCCTCGTTCCTCTTTTATCATAGAACTCCTATGCCTCACAGTGAAGTTAGTAGGCAGCTGTGTCTATCGTCAAAGTCTAATGGTTTGAAAAAATAAGTTACACCCAGTAACATATTCAGCTCAGCCTGCAGATAATGATCGTATCAATAAGGAAATTATGTCCATTTACCGCAATTGCCAATGTTTTTATGCTATTGATGTTTGCTGGTCCATATTCACTCCCTTGAACAGGACTGTTACAATGACCATAGCCCTCCAATCCTCGGGTCCAACTTCCATATTCCAGGATACGTGAAAGTGTCTTTGATATTTCCTCTCTCAACTGAGAGTATTAGGGGGAGGTGGTGGTGGCATAGTGGTTTTGTCACTGGGCTGGTATTCTAGCAGACCCAGGGTAATACCCTGGGGAACCTTGGTTTTGAATCCCACCACGGCAGATAGTGAAATTTGAATTCAATAAAAAATCTGGAATTAAAGTCTGCTGATGACCATGAAACGGTTGTGAAAAAAAAATCATCTAGTTCACTAATGCCCTTTAGGGAAGGAAGTCTTCTGGTCTACATGTGACTCCAGACCCACAGCAATGTGGTTGACTCTTAAAAAATTAATAAATACTGAATTAAAAAAATTACAGGATGCATGCCATCAGGGCTCAGTGTCTGTTCCAAAGAGATCAATTATTTTATCAGTATTACCCACCTACCTACAGTCAACCTATCAGTTTGCACCACATCTTTCCTCCTGTCCTTTCTCATGTCCATCATCACACCCATCTGTGGAAACTTACTCACTTTGTACCTTTAACATATCGTCATCCTGCATCAGAAGATCATTTCTTCATCTACAATCAGCCCTATCTATCCATAAACTACTCTTTTACTTTTAATATGCCTCTAAAACTCTTCAGCCTTAAGCTCTCAACGTTACCTTCCTTCACAGGTCTTTCCTTGTAACTGCCCTTTGCTGTACTTCAAACTGCCTTATTTACCACCCCTCAATATCTCCTGTGCTCAACTGATTTTCTTTCCTGCTGCTTGTTCCTATTTTATTTAATTGAAATTTGGGTTTTTAAGAGTTGTAGTTTGATCTTTATTCCATTTTCTTTTGTACTTTACATGAACCTAATTGTGTTGTGATTCCCTTGCCCCAATCTACATGCCCCATTACATTTCCTAAAGCTATAAATCAAATTACTTGCTTGTTGAACTAAGAACAAGCCATTCCCGAAAGTAGTCCACGACGTGTTGTAGATAGCCTTCCTTTCTTTGTCTATTTGCTTTTAGCCCAACCCATATATGGGTAATTAAGGCTAACCAATATTACTGCCAATACTTCTGAATGTTTTAAAAATGTTATCACTTCCCCATCTCATTTACACTCTTCACTGATCTATAGTAAAGGAGAAACAATTTATCTTCCTATTCCTTAAGTCTCACCAAATAGAATCAGCATTTTTACCATCCCCTGATGTTATATAGTGCCTTTAAACTGGCTACTTAATTGAGGAATCTTTGTCTGTGATTTTCTCAGTTTGCTTTATGTTTAAATGAATTAGCTGAACTAGGAGATGTCTATTCTTTCCCCAAAGCTTAGATTTCTCTAAGGATGCTCATTCATCTTAAACATTTCAAGAATGAAATAATCACCTTTGTTTTCCACAATCAAAATCCTTCTCCTTGAGTCCAGTTGAAACAATATGAGAACAGCAGTGAAATTCAAAGCCAAATTATCTGGGTAAGTTCTCTGCCAATACTCTTGTGGTGTCTGGGAATGTTAGCAGGGCTGTGTACAATGGCTGATAGAATGAGTTTCAATAATTCATATGCACAATGTTATCTGACTGCCTAGCCGGGGGAAGAGAGATCGACCTTGTCCAATTCACAACACTTTATGGTCATCACTCTGCAATTCAGATACCTTCTGAAATATTCACAGGCAACAAAACTCCATCTGTTCTCAGTTTAGAACCAGTTTTAATGAGGACCAGTGTCTCGCTGCAGTAAAACAGAACCCCAGAGAAATATCATACACAAGTCCTCTTTTTTTTTTGGGCCCCTCTTGTGATCAGACCTGTACCGTAAAGCAAGGGAGCCTGAGGAGGGGGGCAGTTCTCAGGAGGTTGCTGTTGCATGCTCCCTGATACTTAGCCTGAGACCAGAATAAGTATCGAGTGTCATAGGATGAATTTATTTGACCCTTATCTCAGCTGCAGAACACCACACATTATGAAAGGACCAGTGAGGGAGACATATGGTGAAAAACCTTGTGAAGGAATATAGATATAATTAGGTGGCATATAGATAACTAGGTAGAATTCAGATATCATTAGGTCATTACATTTTAGGAATAAAGATTCACTTAATACAAATGAATTGTCACCCTTTTTAAAAGCAGAGAAAGGTTAAAGTTTTCATCCAGCTATCTCTGCTAATACAGAGAGGTCTCTCTGCTACACACAATAAAACAGTCTGTTACCTCAAATCTATTTATGGCATGGAATGTTTTTAAAAGCTCTTTGAACATAAGGTACATGGGACACACTAATACGATAAGGACAAAATATGCAGGTTGTGTCTATTTTATAATCCTGACAATATTTCAGAATACCAGCGTTCATTTTGTTTTCTTTTTCTCCCTTGTAATTCTGAACAGTTCATAGATACCATTTGTGTCCAGTGAATGCTGGTAATCTGAAATATTGACAAAAATGCTGGAAAAAGAAATTGGTCTGCTGGGTTAGAAAGACCAATTGAGTCAATTTTTAAAATGTATAATTCTGAGATTTTTACCAGTGTTTACTAGGATCAAATTCCAACCATTTTTGCACACAAACTTCAAAACAAATAACCCGATTAACATTTCAGGTGTGACTCACTCAGAGGCTCCTCTGTGGCTGAGGGGTTGGAGTTTCTCCGATTAAGAATTTTAAAAGGTGGGAACTGTGATGACTCCTTCAGTCTGTCAACGCACACTGTCAGACAAACACTAGAACAAGGGAACTTGGTAAAATACAGAGGGAACCAAAATCAGCATGTAAACAGAATACTAAATCTATGTGTACAAATTACTTTTTCTGACCCTTGGAATTGTAGCTTCGCCAATAGGAACTATTTCGTCATGCTGGGGAGAAATTAAAATTAAAATTCTGATTAAAGTTCCATATTCTCCCTTCTTCTTCAAAGACAGGCCGTTAATTGGGATTGTGAGAATGGACTTTAAAGTATATTTTCGGGGAATATGGTGTTATTCTGTGAAGAAGGCTATGTGTGTGTGTGTGTGTGTGTGTGTGTGCGTGTGTGTGTGTGTGCGTTTGTGTGTGCGTGTGTGTGCGTGTGTGGGTATGTGTGCACGTGTGTGTATGTATGTGTGTATGTGTGCGCGCGTGTGTGTGTGTGTTTGTATGTGTGTATGTGTGCGTGTGTGTGCGTGTGTGTGTGTGTATGTGTGTGTGCATATGTGTGTGTGTATGTGTGTGTAAATTATTTAATTAAGTTGGGGAAAGGTTACCAGAGACAGTTTGTCTGGGAGGCTTAACACATGAAAAGATAGAGGCATTAGGTTTGTGCATTTGTAATGAGACATTATGGAAGGTTTGAGGTATAAGTAAGTAGGTTGGATCTAACATTTGCATTTTTAGATAAATTAAGAGTTTGGTTGAATATCAAAGGGAATTCAGAAGTGTCAAGAAACACTTTTTGTATCATACAGGAGTTCATGGGTAAATATAAGAGGGTATATTACATTTTATTGACCTGAAAGCAGAGACAAAATAGAAACATGAAAGATTTTATATTTGGAAGGATTTGCATTTCAAAGAGGTGTGAGAACAATGGAACCTGAGATGAAAAGGGGAGAGAGATATTTTAGAGTTACTGTGGAGAGCTTAGCTGTTGGGTTGGCTGTTGGCTGTGTGAGGAAGATCTCCTGGAAACAGCTGTAGGCTGGGACAAGATGCAGTTTGAATCAGCCATCCCATCAACCCAGAAAGGCCTTGAGCTGCAAAAAGCAATCTTGTTCTGAAGTCTTGGATTTTCACAGCTGTGGAAATAGAGATGTCAGTGGCAATTTTCTAATCACCAACAACGACATTTCTCTTCTTCATCCCACAAATGAACCTCCGATTAATTAAATTAAATGTAGGAAACTGTCTCTATCCTGCCTAGTAATTGGAAATGTTTCTTGCTAGCCTTATATGTTAGAATTAATACCTCCCTCCAAAACAAAGTTCTCCTCTTCCACCTCCGCAGGCAAATAAAAATAGACTTCCACAGAGTCGAAGACAGTTTAAGAAGTCGTGTGGTATGCCTTTATTAAAGCTACAGCAGTTTGCCTTGGGTAATATTACTGGATTTTTAAAGTTAAATATCTATAAGGGAGTGTCGCCTGGAAGGTGTTTACTTATGGATCTGACCAAGTAGGGAGTATTTTGGGGGAATGTTTTGTAAGACTGTGTCACTGTAATCTTGCGTGCTTACGTTTTCTTTTCTTTTTGTTAATAAAACTTTTGCTTTTAATTTTTAAAATCCCAAAAGTGTCACTGGACTTCTTGCTGCTGAGATCAGTACATTTTCTTCTTGTTTTCAAAATACAAAAAAAAGAGTATGCCCTGCAAGCCAAGCTTCCCTCTGGGATTTGGTTTGCTCAGCAATTAACATCTGCTGTGGTCATAACAGGGTCATAATGACTTGGTTCCACTCTGGTTGGATGGGTTCTGAGGTGGCTGATAAGTCCAATGCATGAACTGCAGATCACATGTGGCGCAGGTGGTGCTTGAAGGGTTGGGTAAATGTGTTGTTTGGAAGTTTGTGTGTTTTCTCTGACGCCTCAGCTTGGCCTCCGTGCGTTCCCAACAAAATCTCTCAACTGTGTTCTCTGGCTTTCTGAATGAACCTTCTCCATTTTGGTCAGTCACAAGTCAGGGTCTCCCGTGAATCGGTGGGGATGTTTTACCTTTTCAGGGATGCATTGAAGACACCCCTAAAACATTTCTGTTATCCCCCTGGGAGTCTCCTGCTGCAGCTGAGGTCTGAGTAGAACAGTTACTTTGGGAGATAAAAGCAAGACACTGCGGATGCTGGAAATCTGAAACAAATCTGGAAAAAACTCAGCAGGTCTGACAGCATCTGTGGAGAGAGATAAACAAAGTTAACGTTTCGAGTCCGTATGACCCTTCTTCAAAGTTACTTTGGGAGTCTGGTGTCAGGCATATGAACGATATGTCCTGCCCAATGGAGCTGGTTTTGAATGATTAACGCCTCACGGCTGGGAATGTTGGCTTGGGAGAGAACGCTGCTATTGGAATGTCTTTCTTGTCACTAATTTGGAGGATCTTGTGAGGGCACCAATCATGGTGCTTCTCCAGTGCATTGAGGTGCCTACTGTGGGTTGTCCAAATCTCAGAAGCATATAGGAGGGTGGGGATCACGACTGCTTGGTAAACCATGCCCTTAGTCACAACACCTCCTCCCAACACCCCCGAACCCCACCTTCAGTTAAGAGCAACATCAAGATCCTGGTAAATGTGAACCATTTTCCATATCTTGGGAGCCTCTTCTCGCTCAACGGAAGCATTGACAACAAAATGCATCACCACTCCCAATGTATGAGCTCAGCATTCAACTGACTGAGGAAAAAGAGTATTTGAAGACCAGGAGGGTCCACATTAACCCTTTTCTGCCAGTGCCTTCTGTGCATTCCTTGCATTTGCTGGTTTTATTTGGAGAATCAATTTTTTATACATCAGGCACCGTACAATTCAGCTGTAAACCAACTGCAGTCGTTTTAGTGAGATTGGACCTCAAATTCTGTAATATTATGAGTTCTGGTGAACCCCTTTATAATTTCTGGAGGGAGCAGTGACCAGCACAACAGAGAAAGGTGATCCACACACATTACAGAGGTTGAAGGGCAGCTGTGTGAGCCCAGCCACTCCCGGAACCTTTCTCCGGGCTCGGTTTCCCCGCCGGGTGATGGAGGTGGCGCCGTTCGCGTGTGTTTGGTGCGCCCGGGAACCCGCTCCCCCTCTGACTGCGGCGGGAAGATGGCGGCTCCGAAGAAGAACGAGTCGGGCTCTTCCCGGGGCTTCATGGACGTGGTGAAAGCCGCCTACGCCCTGGCCACCGACAGGACCGACTTCAGGAGGTGAGCCCGAGCCTCAGGTTAATTTATAAACAATTGTATAAATTAAACATAACAACCGGAGAGAACCCGGCTCCCAAACCCCAAAATGGCAGAGTTTCCCGCGGCCCCATTCCACACCCCCCCTCCCCCCCCATCTCCCCCCTCCCCCCCCATCTCCCCCCCTCCCCCCCCCATCTCCCCCCCTCCCCCCCCCCCATCTCCCCCCTCCCCCCCCCCATCTCCCCCCTCCCCCCCCCACCACCCCCCCCTCCCCCCCCCATCTCCCCCCTCCCCCCCCCATCTCCCCCCCTCCCCCCCAATCCGCCCCCATCCCCCCCATTCCATCCCCCCACCCCTCCCCATCTCCCCCCCCCCTCCCCCCCCATCCCCCCATCTCCCCCCCTCCCCCCCATCTCCCCCCCTCCCCCCCATCTCCCCCCTCCCCCCCATCCCCCCCATCTCCCCCCTCCCCCCAATCCCCCTCCCATCTCCCCCCTCCCCCCCACCCCCCCATCTCCTCCCCAACCCCCCCATCTCCCCCCCCCACCCCCCCATCTCCCCCCTCCCCCCCCCATCTCCCCCCTCCCCCCCCATCTCCCCCATCTCCCCCCCCATCTCCCCCCCTCCCCCCCCATCTCCCCCCTCCCCCCCATCCCCCCCATCTCCCCCTCCCCCCCATCCCCCCCATCTCCCCCATCCCCCCATCCCCCCCCCCATCTCCCCCCATCCCCCCCCCATCTCCCCCCTCCCCCCCCATCTCCCCCCTCCCCCCCATCTCCCCCCCATCCCCCCCCCATCTCCCCCCTCCCCCCAATCCCCCTCCCATCTCCCCCCTCCCCCCAATCCCCCCCCCACCCCCCCATCTCCTCCCCCACCCCCCCATCTCCTCCCCCCACCCCCCCATCTCCTCCCCCACCCCCCCATCTCCTTCCCCCCCCACCCATCTCCTTCCCCCCCCCATCTCCTCCCCCCCCCCATCTCCTTCCCCCCCCCCATCTCCTTCCCCCCCCCATCTCCTCCCCCCCCCCCCCATCTCCTCCCCCCCCCCCACCATCTCCTCCCCCCCCCCCCCCATCTCCTTCCCCCCCCCCCCATCTCCTTCCCCCCCCCCACCATCTCCTTCCCCCCCCCCCACCATCTCCTTCCCCCCCCCCACCATCTCCTCCCCCCCCC